>NC_134277.1:166215069-166525979 GCF_949628215.1 Phalacrocorax aristotelis
GATGGGGACAACCCCAAGGAGGGAGAGATTCTTTCCCCATTTCCAGGAGCAGAGAAAAGCTTCATGCATGAAATCATAACACCTATTTTTAAAATCATAAGAGTATCCTCTGCACTGCAGCCATGGATAGGAGAGGCTGTTCATCAGGTTGGCATAATAGGGTAGGGGTCTAGTTGTCACACCCAGAACTGGCCGTTCCAGCTGCCTTCTCTCTCTAGCGGACAGCTAGCTGCACAAGGTACGTGGTTGTCTGCAGCAGGAGATGTGTTTCACAACAGGACTGCAAAGGTGTGGGAGGTCCAGGCGTGGCTGCAGAGAAGCTGGTGCATGAGTCAGAGTGGGATGTGCAAAGCCAACAAATTAAGCAAAGCGCAATTTCAGGCTAAGGGGTTAAATGTTTTCTCCTGGGTGGTAGGTGGGTAGATAAACCTCTTGTGGCTCAGGCAGGGCTTGCACTTGCTGTTCAAACCCAGTTTCAGGTTGATATCTATATTCCTCTCTGAAAAAAAAATGGCTTCTTTGGCTGGTTTTGAAGAAGTGATATTTCTATGAGAAATGTCTCCTTTCAGGGGATTTGACTTTTTTAATAAACAAAACAAACAGCCCTCCTTCCCCTTCACTCCAATCCCAAAACATCACTTGACATTTTTCAGCCTTTTAACAAAGCCCTCAAATTTTTACATTTCATCTAAAAAATGTGCCGGTTCTGAAGAAACACTGAAATGTTCTATGACAAAAATAAAGAAATGCTGCAACTATTTTCCACACAGTCTTGATTTTTCTTGTTGTCTCCATTACAATAACATACACGAGTTTTTCTTGGTGCTGGTTCTGGGGGATTTTAATGATGTGGCCATCAGGATCCTAGTTCCCCACTCTAGTTTGCTAAACAATTCTCTGTGTAGCAGCACCAGCTCTCCCAGTTGTTGGTCCTCACTTGCACCACTGGGACAAGAGCCAGCCCTTAGGCTTTGTACATCGTGGTGGTCCTGGGGTGGCATGGCCTGGAGCCCATCTGTGGGGTCTGCACAGCTGTTAACATGTGTGGACGTGTGTGCACACACATACGTGTTCTCCAGCCTGTGATTTCATGTCCGCATGTTGCCTTGTTCGTGCAAGTCAGTGATCATGGTGCTTTCATACAGCTGCAGGTATGCTTATGGCTGTGCATGGGGAAGAGTGTCTGAATCTCTGAGAAGCTGGGAACCTCACCAAGTGTGATTTCTGAAGGCTAGAAATCTTGTGCTATGTGTACATGCACAGTTCTGTGTGTTTGCATGTTGGCACACACAACTTTTAAAGCCTCCGTGCAGTAAGGCTCACCTTCCATGTGATTTAAACACTCCAACCTTGTCAGGGACATCTTTTTAAAAATTGGTGGACCTCTGAATTCAACTTTCTTCCATAATTTCTGTTGGACCAGCAATTGGTACACTGGAGAAACACAGCGCAGATCATGATTTGGCATGTCATAGCAGTGCTCATGTCTTTATAGAAACGTTCATTGCTACTGTGGTCCTCATTTCAGAATTAATACATTAATCCGCTAAGAGAAAAGGATTTTACAAAATCTGGTATAATGGTGGTTCAGCATGTCTATGTATTTATGCTGCTGTATATTACAGAGCATTTTAAGGTGTGTTAGGGTATCATTACGTTTATGGTGAATTGCGGTTAAGGCTAGTTTTGCTTAGCATCGATGGCTTATCAGGGACACCTGTCATTGTGTGTACAGTAGATTATATCTAGGTCTTCCTTTATGTTCACTGCCTTGTACTGATCTTTACAGTGAATAATTTCACAGATTTCCATTCCATATCCTAGGGATTTATTTATATAGAGAGTGGAAAGAACAGTGGTTTATTTTCTTTACTAATTTGTTGTTTTTAATTCTTCTCAGATTTCATTTATGCAAATACACAAAAGAAGAAATATGCAAATCCAGTTTACATTTTGGGAGGTTTCACCATATCAAAAGGATTCAGAATTAAACAAAATAAAAATTAATTATCTTTGGAAAAAACTCAGTTATACTTCAGTATTTCTCTACATAGAATTCCTGGTTTTCCATCCAAAAAACCCTCCCTCCATAAGTCCTTAAGTTTTTAATCCACAATGTCTTCAGGTGTTGGAAAAACAAAGTAGGTTTTCAGGTACAGCTGCCAAAAATAAAAACCGCTCACCTTTTAAACGTGAAAATTCTCTCTTTCCAAAATCTTTTAATCCAGTTCTCAGGCTTTCCTGGGTTTAATTAAAACTTGAATAGTTCTGACAGATATGAACTGTTGGCATGAAAGCTTTGATTTGATGAAGAAAGGTATTTTCCATCCCTGAAAGTTTATTATTTCTTGTAGCAGTGCTTTGGAGCTATAGGTGAGGCAGGATCCCTCTTACTCAGCATTGTGCAAGAGCAAAGACATTTCCTAGAGAGTTTTGTCAAGTTATTGTTTCCTTTTTGCAAATCAGGAATGTAATATGGCTTCCTGCTGCATGTACAATAACAAAGGATCTCATTGCACTAGATTTTTTAGACCACATTGCAAGAGTTAGTCAGGCACTGCCCAAGTGTACACCCTAAATAGAAAGAACAAAGAGTCTCTTTGCCTTTTTCCTTCCCCTGTTTTATGATGATGAACGTGAAACTTTGGGCGATGAAAGACCATATCCATAACATTTTCCCCACCCTCAGTAAAAAACAAGTAGATTTAGGAACATAAATTTTCTTCCTCTTCCCCCAAACATATCCTTAAATATTAGTGATGGATGTAATCTTCACACAGAAGACAATGACAACCAAATTACTCAGGTTTTTCCCAAAATGAGTGTCTCTTGCTCCTTCCACCCTATATTTTAACTGTCCAAGTTTTACTTTTTAGCTCTTGGAGAGGCTTAACCAACCAATCTGCTGAATTACAGTAGAATTCTGTCTGGTTTAATGCCAGCCTGCAACTAAGCACCGTGACTGAAAAGCCAATTTGCCTATGGAAACAGGCCAGTGTATTAACCATCTCCACCTTCTCTAGATTGGACTCTTCTTCCTTGATGGGATGTAGGTCCAGCGTGCAGCGGAGTCATCTTAAATGAGAGTCACTTTTACTGTTATCTTACTTGGAGCAACTTTAGAACTGTTTAGTTTGCAGAATTTGTTTAAGTTTGCTAGTTAGATTAGAGATTGCGCTGAGACTTATTTCGATACTCCCCGAAGAGACGTACCCGCTGTGCTTCTGAGCAGCAGGAAAATGTTTACCCAGGCCTTACAGAAATAAGAGTGTTTTATTGCTGTCATTGCTAATAGCTTTCTTAAAATTTATAAATGGACTTTAGATTACATTAAAAAAAAAAAAAGAAGTAGTAATATTATAAAAATCCTAATAAGAAATGGTGAAAACACTGTTGAAATATTTGCTTCCTGTAAACACAGGAGAGCTTGTGAATGAGGAAACTATGAACTCAAAATATTTATATACTGCAAAGAAACCCTGATTTGTATTTTCACATCTCCAGGATATTTTGCAAAGGAAATTCTTAACCTTTACCTGTACCCACCCAGCAATGAAATGCAGCCAGCTCTGGGGAAGGATTCATGCCATTGTGGAACGGGACCCACAAGGAATGAAAATAAAGCGAGCAGGAACAATACAAGAGAGAATTCCCAAATCCTTGAGGATTTCTCCAATGCATTTCCAGAGAGATTTGGCTTAGATATCTTTCTCAGACAGATGTATGACTAGACAGAGCCACCTTGAACTCCATGGTTTTTTCATAGTCCTGCTCACAGGTGGATCACACACCACCCCAAACCTGTTGGGTTCTTTGGGAGGCTGTTCCAAAACCTCCTTTGGCTTCGATGCTTAGAAATGTTTGCATTTCCAGCCAAGATTCATCTGAGATGAGTTTCTAGTTCTTTGTCCTGGTGCCAGCTTTATCCTGCAGCTAAAATAATTCTTCCTCCTCCCTGCTGCTTGTCTAGAGGAAGAGTCTGTAGACCAGGCATACTCCTACTCAGCTTTCAGTTCAAGTCAGGCTTTTCTAGTCTTTTCTATTAAAAGAAGCTCTTCTTAGCTCTGACAGTTCTTGCAGGCTTTTCCTGCATGCATTTCATGTTACAACCATCTTGCCTGAGTGAAGGTGAATGGGCCAGTTTATGGCATTCCCAGTAAACTCTCTGATTATATAAATATGAAAGCTTTGCTCTCTCTACAACAATAATCACTCCTGATAGAGTGATACAGCATCACATTCACCTTTTTTACACCTTCAACACAGTTACGGTTCATAACTGTCCTGTGACAAATTTGTAAATCCAGGTTGTTTTTCTTCTTCTTTTCAACTTCTGTGTCACAGAAATAAAGCAAGGAAGAGCCCAGAGGAGTGGTTTAACCTACTGTTTCTTGAACAGATCAGTAGGGTTCAGAAGGGGATCTGCAAAATGACTGCAGGAGAGAAACACAGAATCACAGAATCAAAGAATCCCAGGTTGGAAGGGACCTCAGGGATCATCTAGTCCAACCTTTCTGGGAAGAGCACAGTCTAGACAAGACGGCCCAGCACCCTGTCCAGACAACTCCTGAAAGTGTCCAACATGGCCGAGTCAACCCCTTCCCTGGGGAGATTATTCCAATGGTGACTGTCCTCACTGTGAAAAATTTCCCTCTGGTGTCTAATCGGGATCTCCCCAAGAGCAACTTGTGCCCATTCCCCCTTGTCCTCTCCATGGGACTCTGTGTAAAAAGGGAGTCTCCATCTTCTTTGTAGCTGCTCCTCAAGTACTGGTACGTGGCTATGAGATCCCCTCTGAGCCTCCTTTTCTCAAGGCTGAACAAACACAGTTGTGGAAGTAATGTGGGCGAGGGAGGGAATTGTCCCGCTCTGCTCCGTGCTGGGGCGGCCTCACCCCGAGTGCTGTGGGCAGCGGCGGGCACCGCAGGACATTGAGGGTATAAAGCTACTGGAGAGTGTCCAGAGGAGGCCATGGAGTTGGGGAAAGGTTTAGAGGGGAAACCGTACGGGGAGCGGCTGGAGTCCCTTGGGTTGTTCAGCCTGGAGCAGAGGAGGCCGAGGGCAGCCCTCATGGCGCTCTGCAGCTCCCTCCCAAGGGGAGGAGGAGGGGCAGGGCTGGTCTCTCCTCTCTGGTGACCAACGCCAGGCCCCGAGGGAATGGCAGGGAGATGTGCCAGGGGAGGGTTAGGCTGGGCATTAGGAGAAGGTTCTTCCCCCAGAGGGTGGTGGAGCCCTGGAACAGGCTCCCCAGGGAGGCATCACAACACCAGCCTGGCGATATTCAAGAAGTACTTGGACAAGGCGCTCAGAGATATGGTGTGAATTTTTGGGTTGTCCTGTGCAGGGACAGGAGCTGGGCTCGGTGGTCCTTGTGGGTCCCTTCTAACTCAGGAGATTCAGTTATTCTGTGATTCTGTGATTCTATGAGCCAACTCCCAAATACTCCTGGCTCCCTGCTTACATCAAAATGAAAACTAATTCCTGCCTTAATGATCACCTGTCTGCCAACCTCCTGTGATGGAGGTCACTCTACAGGGGCCACTGAAAATACATGGAAAAAGGAGAAAGGGAAAAGTTGCCAACAGACTGGTGTGTGTCAGGCACCCCAACAGATCCCAGGGCAGGGACACAGAGTTCTTGCTTGGCAGCAAGGCACTGGGACTATCTGCCCCAAACAGACGAACCCATGACTCAAGCTCATTTAAAACCTCCCTTTTTAATTAGGTAAAAGAGTTTTACAGAGCAGTTTTGGTTGTTGTGTGTATAAGGCTCAGTTAGGTTATGATTTTTTAATGCCACAAGGGGGAAAAGAATTCTTTCACTCAGAAGTGACATTTTCTTTTCATTTTGTCTTTGTAACTAAGATAAATAAAACCAGCATTCCAATTTGAGATTGAAGTCTGTTTTTTTGAACTTCCTTCCTTTAGAAATGATCCTGGAAGAGATATTTTTCCACTAGACAGTTCAATTTCTGTGAAAACAAAGGTCTTGGAAAAAGAAAAAAGGAAAGTAATTTAATTTTTGTCTTCTATCAGCTGGTCACATGAGATATGACTGTGCAGTTGCTGCTGTTCCTCAGTGCCATCCCTCAGAAGGCTCAAATGCTTCATGAAACTCAAACTTATTGGCACTACAAGACCATTTCATCTGGGTCCCATCTAATATGGTTGGTGCTTTCAGTTCTCATTAGCTCAGGATTAGGTGGATAATGAACAGTAGGCACCAGAACCTAACTACCAAGATATTTAAAGCTCATAGGCAAACCAAGCAAGACTTTTTAAAAAGATTCCTGAATATAGATGTCTAAATTCAGCTTACTTGGCTGTTTAGACATATATCTGAGTTTTTTCTCTTGTTCTTTAACTAACCAGTGCCTCAGTTTCTTCTCAGGTTAAATGAGGATAAATAAGGTCATCACTTAAGAGGAGGAGGTAGGGAGAGAAAAGGATGTTTTAATCTTCCCAAAATGCTCTGAGGGCCACAGAGACGAAAATTCTCATTTTATCCATTCTCCAAGAGGTTTCATCATCAAGAAAGTTTGTCCCAAGCTCAGGTCGTTGTTCTGTGGGATTCTTAAGCCATAAATAATAAACCTCCTGCTGTCAAGAACAGTCTAGAGACTCTGGGACTGGGACTGGACTCTTTTCAGTAGTGCCCAGTGACAAGCCAAGGGGCAACGGGCTCAAGTTGGAACATGGGAAGTTCCACCTCAATATAAGAAAAAACTTCTGCTCTTTAACTCTCCTCAGACTAAAGGCACTGCACCCAAACATCCTTTCCCACTGTATTTCATGTATCTATTGTTGCACTTATGTTAAAGAAAAAACCAAAAGAAAAAAGGAAAAAAATTCAGAGAGACTCAAAGAGTTAAAAATTATCCTAATCTTCATTAGGTACCTTATTAAGCAGTGAACTGATGTCGGACTCTTGAAGTAACAGACCTCAGCCCTCATAGTGAGCAATCCCTACTTGAATAACCATATTTTCTTCCCTATCTCTTATTTTTTGAGGATGCAGGCTGGGAAAAGAGATGAAACCCAAAGAAACGTGCTGATGTGAATGCTTGGGCTAATGAGGGTCGGAGGCTGGGGGGGTGGATGAGGACTGTAACTGCAGATGAACAGCAAGTGCAGTATGGGTCAAGGAGGAGAGAGTAATGATAACAGCAGGGCCAGGGAGCCAGCAGGGATCTTGCCCCTTTTATTGAAAAGTGAAGGGTGAGGAAGAGGGAACTGAAGTGGGAGGAACATCTATCCCTGCTCCTTCCAATTCAAGCATGGTAGTCCCAGAAAAAGCAGAAATGTTCCTACTGCCCTGGTGGTGTTCCCTCGTGTCTGTGAGTGCCATGTAAACCTTTTAAAGCTGGTGTAAGCCTCAGTGTGGGGGAGCTGACAAAATTGTCCATGTGACCTTATCCAACTTGTTCTGGGAAAGGCATCCCTCAGGAGCCGAGGTCTGGATCTCCATATAGCCCCACCAAGTACCTCCAGGTGGTGACAGAGGTGGGAAGTCATGATGATAAACCTCATTCCTACCTGTCCTACTCCGGCTGAACACAAAGCAAAGATTAGCAGATGGGATAGCACCTGGGATGACTGGTTGTACTAGGGCTGGTGGTACCTGGAGGAGCAGATTCACCCTGCAGACCTCATGATCAGGTTTATTCTGACCCTGTGCATCGGATCCTTGTGTCAGCAACAGGCATCTACCCTGTGGAGGTGAATGTTATGAGCTGAGAAGTGTGTTTCTTCAAGAGATGCTCTTCAATGCGTAAGAACACGCAGATAAAATGCTCCTCAATTGCAGCATTCCAGTAAGGGTTCTCTCTGGCTCTGTGACAACCCTTCAGGGACGAAGGGACAGACCCTTACATGGTAAGTGATGCATCGTTACCCATGTGTGAACTCAGTGCAATCCGTTCATGACCACTACAACTCCTACCTGGAAGATACTAGGCTCTAAAAAGCCAATTGCAATGTTTTTTTTTTTGTAGCTCAGGATAGAAAGAAGCTGTGGTTTTAGCTCCAGAAGTGCTTGTTTTTCACATCCAGGAATACACAGACTTGTAAGTCCTCAGCATCAGTGCTGTTCCAGTCTATGTAGAATAACAAAATGATGCTAAACAGTATATTAATCTCTAGCTTCCTCCTGGACAAGGACAGAGGGAAATTTGTTCAAATTCTCCTACGCCTCTGTTGTGATTCACAAAGTGAAATACCACTGTGCAAAGGACAACAGTAGTACAGTTCGATCAGAAACTGGATGAAGATCTGACTGGCAAAACTCAGCTGCTAATGTGAAGTAAGATAAAATAAACAGTAAGCAACCTGAAATCTCTAGAAGATTGAAAAGGACAACAGATCACCCAGACAGGGCCTAAGGTGAAGGGATGAAATATTCAGTGACCTCAGACATAGGACTAAAGCACTGAGTGCAAAGAAATCTGCCAGGGCAGTCAGGGATAAATGAAATGAGAAAATGCAGTGAGGCAAAGCCGGAGTGCTTGGTGTGACCAAGCAGACCTTCATCTGACAGTGGGTAGCATGAAGCTGGGTGAATCTTTGTTAAACATTAAATGAAACATACATCAGATCTTTAGGAGCAAAAGAGAAGGAGATGAAGACTGATTCTGAAACAGTGAAACAATGGCAGACAGCATTGTCTGAGAGTCTTGTCTCTGCTTATTTACTAACAAATGCAAAATTAAAGAGCTCTGTACCAGACTGACATGATGATATCAGAAATGCACCCTCAAAGGTGACTTTCAGTGAAAAAGGATCCATAAAAGAACAAGACACGAAGAGAAGCGCCCTAAAATAATACATAGACCATTTGCCTCTAGGTCATTAAAATCAATAGTAGGGGTGTGTCATCCAATGCATTGCTGCGTTGCCATCTGTCAGCTGGGCTGGCATGGATGATTTTGTGACGTTCACCTCAACTGAAACACCTTGAAGATGGTTTAAGCTGTTATATTTTAGTACATACCTGGGCCTGACTCAAAGTGCAAATAGAGTTGGGTACCTTGGCTCAGTCAAATTTGGGCTGTTAGACTACGGAAGCGATCACCCTGGAGCACCTGGTGACCCGCTGTCAAACTAGGCATGAAATTACCTCAGTCATTTCACTCATTTCTGTGAGTAATTTCCAGGTTTTGTCTATTGTCGAAGGTGTCAGCTCGGTCATTTGTAAAGGGCTATAAATCACTCGTGGATGAATTGCATTATATCATTGTTCCTAGTTGGACCCGAACTGGACACTGAGCTAAAGCAGTCCAAGTAGAATAGGTCTGACCCGGGCTCTTCTATCCTGGTTGCAAATTCCTCTTCAAACAGCTTTGCTCTCCATATATGCTGATCGTCCCATCAGAATTTAATGCACTTTATATTTAAGACCATACTCATACCACTTACTGCACATGGTTAATAGACGTGCAAAAGCCTACTACTGTGTGTAAAGTTTGAGATGATGAATGAGTCTGCTAAAGAAAAAGGCCAGACCTTGGATCCCCACTCAATAAGTACAGGTAGGCACCCCATGGTAAACTATTTGAGTCCAGTCCTTACTGTTCCCCATTGGATGTATGGTGCAGAGAAAAGGATTCAAGTTTGCCAGCACTCTCCTCATCAGCTTTTGCAGCTGTCAAAACTGTGTTTCACTGAAAGACATTTTATTGAAATTAAAGTTTATTGAAGCCAAAATGCTTCTCATACATCTTTTTTGACAGGAAGGTGTTTAAGTAGATTGTCTGATTAGGTCGACAGTAAAACACCCGAATCAAAAGTCAACTGTTCATCCCTCCATTCTCTCAAAATAGGGGAGATTTTTTGAGGTACAAAATCCTCCTGATTATGATTGCAGAAATAATAACCAATCGTCTGTGCAGGAGAGCAGAATAGAAATGGCAGGACAGAGGAATGCCATATGCCAAAGTCAGCCACAAGTTTGGTCTTGTTAGCTTTTTTATTTAATATTAAATCTTGTAAAGTTTCCATGTCTTCATAAAGGCGCAGTCTTAGCTTTTATGCTTTATAGCTTGGGAATTCACAAAATAAAAAAAAAGAAAACGAGAAAAAAAATGAAAAAAAAAAGGATTGGAAGGTTCTGTTCCTTTTCTCCCTCAAAGCAAATAAACGAAACAAGCTGGAGTACGAGCAAGTGATTTGGTTGAAGATAAGATGACAGAGCAGAGGTAAAGCTCTTCAGGTCTCAGTCCAGAAATGCAAGGTCTACCATCCTGCCCCTGGAGCCAAAGCTAATTCCCAGTCAGATGGCTGGTCTTTGCACTGTCACATCCAAAGCAGCCGATGTGGCTCTCTGTGGCCTTTCCTAGCATGTTATTTGCCATAGTCAGTGACAGATTTTGAAGAGGCACTCAAGGCTTGGGACACAGGCCTTGTTTTGAACCCTCCAGTCTTAACAAATGAAAAGTAGAGTCAATATTGCTTTCATTTGTTTTCAGATCTTATCCTTTGTGTATGTAGGGGGATAGCAGACTTATTGATGACTGATTGAGCCCAGCAGTACTGCAGCCCAAAGCTTATCACTTCATTTCATTGCAGGCAGCTGCTCCATCCCTTGCTGCACTGTTTGTATTTTGGGATTATTGCTGTGATGCATAGGATGCAACAAGCACCTTGCTATTCATAGGTTTTGTAAGGGAAGTAATATTAAGCCTGAAATATCGTTGCTGGTGGTAAGTGAAATCCCTCTTTACAACTGAAAAAAATCAGAAACGTCTTAATACATGAGTGAGGGTTGTTCTGGCACAACCAATCTCTGGGTGTAATCGTAGACGAAGGCTGGAATCCGGCTCAGCAGCCATAGTCTTGCTTTATAGCTAGCGAGCTGTCACTGATGTACGCATATTCATAAGCAGTGTGCTGGGAGCCGTGACAAAAGGTTCAGAGGGATTCATTCAATAAAGTCCAGACCACACATCCACCAGCCCAAGTGTGGGGGTCTGATCTTGAGTGAAAGAATCACAGTGGGGGAGTAGAGGGAGAGCTAAAGTGAGATAACATGGCACAGATAACGACGGAGTAAGAGAGTGGTTTACTCCATGCCATGTAGTGAATCCTGGAGCACAGCAGAGAGATGATGGCAATGCCACAGTTAAACAGCACAGTTGCTTGTAAATAAACAGTAGTTCAAGGAGGACTTTCAAAGGCACAAGCAAGCAAAAGAGAGGGTTTTTGGCTCTGTTCATGGAGCAAGCTCATATGGGAAGGAAGGAGCTGACACAAGCTGGCAAAAAGTGCCTGTGTCTTCACCTCCCACGGAGGAGTAGTTGTGCTCACATGGTGGTAGCTGTCAATACCCATTGTTGGTACAGCCTAGGCGCAAGGGATGCTCTTTAAGCTGATGTCCTGCAGATGGGGCCCTACAGACAGATGCACCCCACCAAGTCAATGAAAAGACTTAGGGCAGAGCCATCAAGAACTCAATCATTCCAAATCAAGGGGAAAAGTGTCACCGACTTCTAACAAACTTGGCTGCTGGGCAGCAGTGAATAGTGAATCCTATTTGTTATCTGTGGATAATATCCCTGTGTCCCAGAACATGCTCTTTGCTGATGTCTGCTATGAACACAAGCCTTCGGAGAGAGTGTGTGATGGAGCCCATCTGCTCCAGAGAAGGCCTGCAAAGCCCCAATGAACTCATTCAGTGCAAGCCGTAAACCGTGCCTATATCTTGTGTGCAGTTCATATTGCACATTCTCCCAAGCTTTCTGTGAAGGCTGCTTCGGTGGTAAACAAGGGGAATGCAAACAGGAACAGCCACAGCACTGAGATACCAGTCTACCCCACTGGGAAACCAAATACACAGCCTGCACCCAGCAGCAGCTTCTCTTTATTGTTTTAAATATTACAGTAGCATTTAGCTCTGACTGGGGCCTGGCTGAGCTGGGCTGTGCTTACACATGTAATGAGGCAGTTTAGGAGACATTCATCAGACAAATGGAGCTATCTGTGACAGTCACCCTGAACTCCCTTTGCAATCAACAGGCACTTCCAGAGGGTAATTCCTCTCATCCTAAAGTAGCCAGCTAAACAATGAGAGATGAATCATGTTTTAAAATGCCTGGGCTTCTCCCTCTATTAAGGGGGCTGGCCGGCGGTAGAGGCCTACAGGGCATTTCTTAACATGTAGTAGACATGAATCACATATTCTTCTCCTTTCACAGGTGCTGAACTTGGGTGCGACAGCATTTGCTGTAGGTCACACAATGAGTAAGGAGCATATGACTGCTTTGGTAGCTATTCCCAAGGTGTTAAATTCATCCAAGACTGCCTTTTTTCTTCACAGGAAATATTTTTTCGTTATGGCAACCGAAAGCAGTCTGCAAACATGGAAAAATTATGCCCCGTTCCTCTGGGGTAGGCACTTGGTACAGACCCACAAGTTTTTGGATCTCTCCGTGCTTGGAGGCAGCAGACAGAAATGGTCATTTCCTAGAGCCCGTCTCTGTGTTAACCCTAGAAAAAACAAACAGTGCAAGTGTGGGTCTCTTGGCACCCTCAGGTATCTAAAAAGCTACAAGACCCTTGACTTGCAGGTTGGTCAACAATGCAGTGAGATGCTGTTCTGAAAGGAGTAAGGGTAGTGTACTGGAGGTCAAAAATATAGGCATAGTGTCCTTGAAACCTTGAAGGAAAAGACCAAGAAACAGCTCTGAGCGTTGGCTTCCCAATGGGCAAACCAGGAATAACAAAGAGGCACCGGACTTGGGCCGGATGGCTTGGGAGAGAGGATTGCAAAATGCCTGCTGGAGCTTTGAGCAAGAGCTTGGTGTGGGCAGTAAGTATTGCTGACACCTGGGCAATCCCCTTGCCTAGCTGCTATGCTGCGGCTCCCTTTTATTGCATTCAAGTGGCACATTTTAATGAGAAGTAGCTATGTTAATTGCTTGGGATGTTACTTCCTGATATGTCCCTTTTGGAGCTGCTTGGTAAATGGGTCCCTTTTCAGGCCACACAGACACTCTTTAAAATATCCCCAGACACTCACTTGCTGCTGAAGACAGAATCCACTACCCCAGCTGCATGCCAAAGAAAGGCTGCACACTCTTCTCGTCTGACATCATTGCAACCCAGAGCCCAATTACATAGCAAAACAATCATAAAAGTATCTACAGTAGTTCAAGGGAATCTCACCTGGGGATAAGTCTTTGTCCGAGAACGCTGTGATTTGATGTGAACCTACCGAAGTAGAGAGAAAGAACTTTAAAATTTTGCAGGTCTTTATTTATTGGATTGACCTGAATAGCCTGGCTAGTTTTGGTTCTTTCCTCTCCAGAGAAGGAGATATTTTCTTGAAACTCTCCGATATGTAAGCTTAAAGAATACAACATTATCCAGGGGATATCTTAGGTTATATACATGTATAATTTTCTCTTTCCTTATCACTTCTTAACAGCATCACAGGCAATTTGCACTCAGACTTGGCTACAACTGGAAAGAGAAGTACCTCCTCCAGGAGCGGCTATGGCTCACTGTCTTTCCCTGCCCTTTTAAATAATATGCTTTCCACCTAGGAAGTCCAAAGGAATGTTAAAGTATGGTGCAGTCTCAGCTGCCAAGTCCTACCTTTTTGCAAACCAGCAACTGAGTTGCAACTTGCTTTCATCTTCATTTCAGAGCCTATGGAGGTGCTGTGCTCTGCTTAGAGTCTGGGACTTAGTGTACCAAGGAAAAAAAAAAGAACCACATCAAAGCCATCACTCCCTTTGGCAAGCGATTGTATTATAGATGCATGAGGTATGCTCTAAAGTCTCTCCCCATTTACTTCTCTATCCTCCACCTGCTGTGGATTTCTGCAGTGGTCGCTCATTCATAATGAATCCTGCTGTTTCATGGAAATGACCCATGTTGGGCTGCACCAGGACGGCAGTGTCTGTTTGGATTACCTTTGAGAAGGTGCTAATAAGAGGTGGCAGTGCTATTACAGAGGTGAGCAGCTCTTGGGAAGAGCTACGTTTCAGCTGAGCACACCTGGGATGCCCAAGGCTGACAGTGATCACATAATGCAGTTAAAAAGCAAAGTTCAGGAAGTGTCAAGCTGTGCAGTGCTTGGTCTGTGAAGTGCTCCAAGGATTCACTCTGCAAATCCAGGAGAGCCTCCTTCACATCCTATTTATTGTGGGAGGGATACAGCTTGGCAGTGACATCCCTTGTGTTCCCCCATTAGAAACAAGATACACAAACTGAAGGCCACCCCAACCACGTACAACTCCTGCTCAATAATTTCAACAAGATTTAAATCCTATATGTAACCAGTAGGTTTTCCCAGTAGCTTTTCATTCTAACTTGCCTGAAGAGGTGTTGTGGCAATTGGCAATAATTTAATGCTAAACTGGACTGAAGTAAGACAGGTCCCAAGAGGAACAGAGGGAGCTAGTACGGCCCAACAAGGTGGGGGATATTCCATTTATTGCATCAAGTTGGATCCAAATCCGGAGCCTGGAAGACAAGCATAGATACAAGCAGACTAAAAACATGGTACAAACAAAGGTTATTGGGGTAAATAACCATGGGAATAGAATATATTTTCTATCAGCTAGGTCCTTCTGAAAAGGCTGGGACTGTTTTAAAAGATAATTATTACAGAAGCACTCTCTGTTGGGTAGATATAGGAATTGTTGGGAGAATTTAATAACCTATTTCATGAAATAGGTCAGGCCAAAATTTGCAGAAGCTAAGAGAGGCTGTTATGAAATCAGCAAGTGCAACCTAGCGTTGCACTTTCCTCGGGCTGGATAAAAACAGTTCCTATATGAACCCCTGATCTGTAATGGTCCTCTGAATGAACCACTTCAAAATGACCCTGCACTTTGCCAAGACTTCTGCTGGTGCAGATCGGTCAAATCCACTTCTTCGTTTATAAAATGAAAGTCAAATCCACCTTTCCTTTTGTTTTTCTTCTTTTTTTTTTTTTTTTTGCTGTTGTTGTTATTGTTACATTACATCAACACCATGATTTAGCCCTAAAGAGGATGAATTTACCTTTACTGAATTTTACAGCTGAGGTGAGCTTGGGCTGTATATTTTCATAAATGTTCTGTTACAGTCAGTGGAGAACAAACAATAGATTCTGTTGCCAAATATAATTTAAAGTACCAAGGATATTGTGTTTTCCTGCATTTACCAGTCAAGAAGGTTATGGGTGGCAAGTGAGTTGACTCCCTAGAGTCAGCACAGAATACTTTTTGCAAGGAAAGCCATGGATCAGGGACTTCTCTGTGTAACTGCCAGACGAGCTCACATTCATTCCTCCATTTGGAATAAAAAATATTATGTGAAGAGCTAGTGACAACGACATGCCATCACCTAATGTGAAATCAAATCCAGATTTATAGCTGATTTTCAGAAAGTTCACCAGTTAAAATAAGCATAAAATGATGGACTTGGCAGAGAAAGAGAATTGAACAAATCTTTTGGGAGGAAAATCTAAAGTTCAGGTTGAAAATCATGTGCATATTGTTTTATTAATTTTTCTTCTAAGATCTGACAAATCTAAGAAAGCTACAATAATATTAATTTACTTTACCAACATTCCTTCTACCAAACAGTCCCTATCTCTCCATATGCATCAGATGCCAGCTGGAAGTGTGTGTTGGGTACTGACATACAAATTATTAGCACGACATGTATTTTTCTTTCCTCAAGAATGTCTATATCCAGCATGGAACGGAGTGTACTATTCCTGTTCATATTTACCTTATTAGTGCACTTACATGCTAACTGTGCTTCCTCTTCAAGAAAGCCATGCCATGGAGAATTCCAGGGCCAGATTCTCACTCTTTCTTTCCTTGAACACAAACCTTACCCTTAAGCACATTTTTCTACAATTTACCAAAACTGAAAACAATTTCATAAGTATGAATATCAATTGGTTTCAAAACATTTTGATTCATGTTAAGTGCCTTTTCACTATGTGCTGCGAAAGACTTTACTGAAAGGAGCTGAAGGAGAATATATATATAATATTGTGGAAAACTCAGACCACAGTCAGCTCAGACTCAGAAAGCAACGACAGCTAGACTCAATTTTGATTTAGGGTTCCACCAAAAAAGAATATTCTGGCTAACAACAGATTAATTTGTACCTCCTGTCCACTGCTTCATTTCAGAGCTCCCATGTCCTTCCTTCTTCCCACCATCACTTTGATGTTATATTAACCATACCAATATCCAGCTAAGCATGGTTGCCTTGGCTGAACAAGGCAAAATATATGTGTATATATATATAAAAAATTGCCGTCTGATTTAATCCAGATCTGCAACCAGAATCAGGTACATCTAGGCTGTGGCACGCATTTGTGTTGCTATTTAATTTTTCTCCAGAGACGATGAGCAGGAAAGGGAGAAAAGATAGGAGCCTTTCCTTAACTTTTCCTCTCCACCAAAATAACCTTAAAAACAATGGGAGCTCTTTAAGTATTGCATACTGAGCTCTGGTTTCTGCTAGCTCACAGGCTGTCTACTCACCATAAAGTCACTTTGCTACTTCTAAATAACCTCTGTACACATCTGCAATAAAGTCTAAGTCTATTTTTGTTGGGGTTTTTTTGTTTTGTTCTTTGATATTTTTTCCTTTTGCCTTTTCATACCAGCATGCTTTTTTTGGTGAGAAGCACCAGAACTAATACATGTTCGGTCAAGGACCTAATGCTTTCCCTTATGAGTCCCAGATGGCAATTATTCCTTTGAACAAGGCACTGGTGAATAAGGCTGCAGTAAAAAAAAAAACCAGCACTGGATGTGAAGTTGAATGGTTCTGGGTCACACTCAAGGACAGCAAACCTACTTCTTTTTGTTGCTACTTACAGCCAGAGATTTTCTTTAGTTTTCCTTATCATAACACTTAACCCTCTCTGCTGTCTATGACTGTCCTTCCACTTAGGGACAGGGATAGCATTGCTGCTGCTGCTGTTACAGGACCATCCCATAGCCCAGTACAACATCAAGGCTCTGCTGGATCGGGTGATGTGCAATGAAAAGACCCTCTTTGCCCTACAAAGCCATCCGAGCGGACAAGATGAAGGGAGGAAATGGAGACCTGGGGAACGAGGCGATTTGTCCAAGGTTTCTACACAGCATGGCAGCAGAGTTAGCAAAGGAGGCAACCCCTTCAGGCACTCCATTCAGCTCCTGCTGTAGTGGTCCATATGTGGCCTCATGCTTGGGGAAAATTTGCCTGTTCCTTCTGCAGCTCCATCTGTTCCCTCACTGCTCTTTCTCCTGCCCAGCTGAGGACAAGGTGAAACTGGGAGACAAGCAAGAAAGGCTGGGTCTGGACCTTGGTGCGGCGATGTCCAAGGCTGTCAGGTGACATCGTTTATCATCCGTTGTTGCTGCTTTGAGGCTTTTTGCTAGGGGATGTCCAACTTGAGGACATCCGTGGGGGTCTCCCTGCTTGGTTTTGGCCTCTATCCTTTTTGGTGAACAGCTCTGAAGGGAACAGAGGCACCACTTATAGTTTCTAGGACTGGGGTAAGGTGTCCTTTCTCCCCCTGGAAACAGCATCCTGGTCTCTTTTTCCCTTTCCTCTCCTGCCAGCCCTATTCCACATGCACATACCCAATTAAGTCCAGAGATGCTTTTTCATTAACAGAGCTGAACTAATGTCACCTGTTTTCTCCTTTATCATTTTGATAAGCTCCATCTGTCCCGGGGGAGGGAGGAAAGACTTTCAGAGTATAAGGATGGACTGCTGGAGCCATCTGAGAAAGAAAAGCAGAAAAAGGCAACTTACAGGCACAAAAAGAAGGGAGAACTGTAAGGGGGGCTCAGCCCTAGTGTTGGTACAGAAAAGCTGGGTAATAGATTACTGACTGGTGCTCTGGCTTTGCATGAGGTCATTAATCATGACTATTGCCTGGCTTGAATTATTTTTAAAGTCTGCAGTAAGCAGGCAGTATCTGTGAGGGAAAGTATTGAAGCTTCACATATGTCAGGCAGAGAGAGATGGGAACAGGCAGCAGACGGTGAGCTTCAAAGGAACAGACAAATAAAAGCCCCCTGTAGCAAAGAATGCCTCAGAGGCAAAATGGGAAGCCTACAGCCTGCAGTACTATTCAGGAAGATTTTATTAGTAGGCTGTAAAACTCCAAGCAGGAGAGTTGGGCTGGTCTGTTTTAAAGGGACATGGAGGAGACTTTAGACTATCCTAGGCAATACTTAATCCCTGCCAAAACTTGGTATTTGTCATGTTTCAGCCTCAGCTGATTGGTTTTGTCTGGCAAAGGACTCATCCATTCACACTGGAGAAGCAGTCTTATGGATTGAGAGTGAGAGGTTTGCAGTCACCTGCCATTTCACAGTCCCACATAGCCAGGACTGGATATTAGGTATTTGAAGTACAGCATCATGGACTCTCTCCTAGCTCACATGCCACTGGGACCTCTTCACCAGCTGAGTCAAAGGCTGTGGAGTCAGTCTTCTAATTAGGCCCAATATCCATTGAAAGCATGCGATATAGGGTATCTTTTGTTACAGGAAACCTGTAAAATACAAGGCATCTTTGTGTATATTAAAGCTGTGCTTGGAGGCCTAGCAGAGGAAGAGGCCTCCTACCAACTAATACTCTGTGTGTATATATATAAGTATTGAGTATAATATGAGTATAAACATATATATATTTATATAAGCTCATAGTCTCAATAGGCCAACGTAGAAGAAAAAGAGAGGGGGCTTTGTTTCAACAGGAACTGACTCTAGGAACAGGATTTTTCTCAGACAGGTTTAGCTGCTGAAGAGCTGAGAACTTGATACCTTTTAAAACATACTGTATCCTTAAGCAAAATCATGAGTTGGAACAAAAGGTCCTTGGAAGATGTCTTTTTCTCTCTGTTATCCAGAGAGAAAAACAAGACATGTAATTTGCAGCAGGTGGTTAAGTTCTGGACAAATTTCAGCCTCTCTTATGAGTTCTCAAGCTACTGTTTCTTCTTTCCCCCCATGTAGGGTGAGGGGGGAGAAACCAATGGTCCTGCGGCTACATGCAATTCCTCAAGAATTGGACAAGTGTGGCTGCAATGCAAGCCCACCGGTATTACCTTTATGTCTCCACACCAACAACAGAGCTGAGTTGTTATACTGAATACTTTAAATACCTAGTCTTGGGATGAAGCAAACCACCAGGACCTTCTGAGCATGGCTTTGCAGAGCCACATAGCACCCAGTAACCAGCCCACCATGCTCCTTTCCTACAGCTAGGACTCTTGCAATCTCCTATCTATAACCTATCCATGAATATCCCCCTTCCCCATGGGCTTGCAGTCAATATATTAACGATCTCAGCTACAGGGAGATGTTGTCTGGTACCCACTCCCCACCTATGCTGCTGAAGACATATTTATCTAAGGAGATAGAAACATCCTAGTGTCCTCCACAGGATGAAGGTGTGCTGGTGTGAGGGGTATGCCCTGATTACCCACAGGCAATCAAAGCCAATCCAGCCAAGGCAAATTATCAGCATAACCAGCAAATGGAAAGTCATAACTGACCCTGCCACCCCCATTTCACTGCTATTTGCTTTTTTTTTTTTTTTGGTTATTATCATAGTGAAAGTCAAGTAGGTTGATTTAGTCTTGTGGTGAGACTACTGAGGATAAATGAGTCACTTTTTTAGGGTACTTTTCCTTCCCAGAGCACCTGACTTACAGAAGAGCAGGTTGATGGTGAGAGGGTTTGAAGAAGATACCAGATTGCCAGCCTCGCTGCTTGTGATTTGAGCACAAACAACTTTTTCATCACTGTGAATAGCTCATGAGCAGTCAGTGTGAACAGAGTCTTCTCAACATCTTTTTCCTAGTTTGGAAACCATCCCAGTAGATCCACACTGGCAAAGGTGTGTAATTAACAGGTCAACAAAGCAACATCTCGCATCAGACAAAACAGGCAGCTCAGCAGTTCAAGGACTGATGGGGAACCTGGGGTTCTCAGACAAAAATCCTTGTCTAGAGCTGAGTCATGATGACAGCATTAATGATAGGGAATACAGTCAGGGAGTTAATAAGAAAATGTTTTTAATGTGTCATTACAGAAGAAGGGCAAAATGCAAGTTGGGCCACTGTTGCTGAGAATTAGACGTGAAAGAATGTGTGTGTTTGATTAAAACTGGGAACACAGGCAGGCTAAAACTGCAGAAAAAATGCATTGTTTTCCCTTTAAAAATCCAAAACTGAAGAAAAGATAAATACATACATTAGAGACTCTCTTCCAAGGGCAGCTTTGGACTTCATTTGTTAGAGACATTTTAAAATGCTCAGCATGTCATTCTAGATAAGTGGAAAAAATCTGGAGAATAAAATGTCAACCAGGATAGCTGCTTTTCTTAGAAGGCTCCTGAGCTGACCTAAAGGCTAGTAACAGCAGTAGAGGAGGAGAAGACAACCTGATGGACTCCAGGGCCAGGACTGCTTTTGGGAAGACCTCTTACAGAAATATGTTCTACAAAGTCTGGAAGCCCCTTGAGGTGCAAGTTCAGGTCTGAATTCCTAAGCAACTCCTCTACAGTCATGTTGCTTCATCTCCTGCAGCCGGCCCAGCCATACCTGTCCTATATCTCTACTGAGTCCTGAGCTGGTAGAGTCAGCCCCACACCTATAGCACATGTGTAACCACCTCTTCATTAGAGGCGTGAAGGAGCAGGGCCTTGACCCAAGGCATGTTTCACACGGTGTGAATCTTTCTACTGTGTGTAAAGGCTCTGGAGTGGAGGGTAAATGTGTAGAGACCTTTAAGTCTCCGTAGCCCCCTGAGTAGATCAGGACTGAGACGTATTGCTGAGAAGAGCAGAAAAGGCATGAACCCAGCCTGGATGAAGGGTTGCTCAGCTACTGACCTATAGTTTTGTGGCATGCAGAAAAAAAGTGGTTCAGCATCTCTCTTCATCATCCTCACTCTGCATCTTGACTCAGAGACTCAATCGCATGACAATAGCTTTGGTGTGGAAAACCCTGTTTAATCAAAAGCATGTGAAAAGCACTTTGTGTTTGTTTGCTTGTTGGAGTCTATAAGGGTATTTTCTCTTTTGAAATTCTAGCTCTGTCTTTCTCCTCATCACTTAGTACCTGGGAGCCTAATTTCGAAAGAAGTTAATGGTAGGGGAGTACTCATCATGCCGATGCCAAGGAAGCGGTCTCCCTAGCAACAGCAGCCATGGAAGCACTCAGATCTGATTAGCTCTTCAACCCATTCATGTACCTCGCACTCCTAGCAGTGTCCTGCCTGAGGGATAAGTTGGCCTCTGTATTATTTTACGTGTCCTGGGGTATAGATAATTCCGTAGTGAACATTTGAGCTTACTCTTATCAGAAATCTTCGAGCTTTGTCATTCAAAAGTGCACCTTTTGAAAACTCAGCTTCAGTGTTCAGAAGAAAAGTCCCCGCAGAGATATGGAAAGAAGAATATCCTTGAATTATGCAGAAAACAGGTACAGGGGGCAGCTGGGGAGTTTTCTTCAGTGGTGGTCCTCTGCAGTGATATAATTCTTTCAGTGAAATTCAATATTGGAAATGGAGAATCTTACTCTCTGAGGTCCATTTTTCTTCAAGAGGGGTATTAGCTATTGCAATGGAGGGATTTGCTTGTAGGGTACATTCCAAAACCATAGCTGATGACATCAGATATTCTAGCAGCTGCTATCAGTGGCAAATGACCGATAGAGGAGACCTAGAGCAGGTCTCAGTGGAGTTGAGAGGTTTATATAAAGCAAAGGAGGACATTACTGGGTGTAAAATATGCCTCAGGAGTGGGAGGACACACTAGACAAGAAAGGGGTGTGCAGTGAGAAAGTCGTGGTGCAGCAACTATGTTTAATGGAGTAATAAGATCCATATGAAGAAAACCGATTGGATCAGAGCAGCAACCCTATTTAAAGCATGGTCCCATGGACAGTGGTATGAACGAACAGGGAATGAGTCAAACTGAGCCTCCTGGATCTGAAAGAGAGGATGTCAGTCATAGGAAGGAATGTGGGAAGTTTTTACACCAATTTTTGCAGCCCAATTGCCTGTATTCTGAAACTACATCCTGAGGGGTGACATAGAGTCATAGAATCATAACATCATTGAATGGGCCGATGACCTCTTTAGAGGTCATCCAGTCCAACCCCCTTGCAGTGAGCAGGGACATCTTCAACTAGATCAGATTGCTCAAAGCCCCATCCAACCTGACCTGGAATGTTTCCAGGGATGGGGCATCGACCACCTCTCTGGATGACCTGTTCCACTGTTGTAAAAATGTCTTCCTTAGATCTACTCTGAATTTCCCCTCTTTTAGTTTAAAACCATTACCCCTTGTCCTATTAATAAGTCTGTCCCCATGTTTCTTAGAAGCCCCCTTTAAGTATTGAAAGGTCACAATAAGGTCTCCCCAGAGCCTTCTCTTTTCCAGGCTGAACCCCAACTATCTCAGTACCATGAGTCAATATAGTAAGAGCCTTTCAGTATAGAAAAGGCTTCTGCAGGCAGGAAGGGCTGTCTTGTTGTCTCTAGCTATTGGTAAAAAAGCCCTGAGCCAAACTGGTTGGAGAAAGCATGAGGTCTCCACCACTAGAAGAGCTTTAAAAAAGGTGTAGAACACGATCTGTGAGTTGCAATGTGGCAACAAATAATGTTCTCCTGAAACAGGTAGACGGTATTATCCTGCAGCTCTCTGCGGTTGTGTGATCCCCCAACAAGTGAAGCAGAGTTTCCCAGAATTCCCTCCGCAATGCTATGATTATGCTAGAGCAAAACATCTGGCACTCTTGCATAAGATAGCACAGCAAATGGGTAGGTGGCCACTTCCCTTCTCATAGCATGGGATGAGCTACTCAAAAGTCTTTGCCAGACTTTAGCAGGAGGCAGGTTATGACTCATTATGTTTCAGGTCCAAAGAGCAGCAGGATTCAGAGTCAACACCATTCTCAACATTTCCTGCAGAGGACATTTATTAAACCACTACCCCAGGAGTGACAGCTCCTGCTTGACTTGTAATCAGTTTTGGTAGGGTCTTACTGAGTCTGTGAGGAGCAGGGCCAAGGTCCTAGCGGCCAGTTGTCTACACCTTCACGGCATGGTAGTCATAGCCACGTCACACTGCTTTTTATATCTAGCACACTTGTTAAGTCTGACACTTGGCCCTTCACCATCTCCCCTTCATGGTCCCTTGGCACTCCACAATCCTGCCCTCAACATATTTACTGCATGGGAGCTTTTTAATTTGAAGATTTGCCTCTAATCTTTCAGTGCTGTGCATGGCCAAAATCCATTTCAGATCCCAGGCTCCACAATGACAGGCACAGAACAACTCATGAACTTCTTCCGGCAGCAAATTCAGCCCTTCAGCTCCTCGGATCCAGTCAGGACGTTGAATAACACACCAATTTCTCTTCTTCTTTAGCCCAAGGACAAGCATCTGAGCAACAAAAGAGAAAGGGAAACCACCTAGCCACGGAGCAGCTCTGATGATTTCGTTTCCTGGCTGGCTTATGGCAAGAAAAGCAAAGCAGCAGCAAAGAGCTGTGAGAGGGATGCTTTTCTGGGGAATTCTCAAAATGAGATGATAGAGGGTCCTCATATCACTTGCCTAGCAGGCAAATTTGGGGCTAATTTTGAGAGAAGTCAGGGCTGGATGAAGTCATGATATGACGTTCTTCGTACTGGGGAAACTTCTTTATTATGTTCCCCCATAAATATACATGTTGCACTGGGGGACCCTGTCTACTCCCAAAGCGTCCCCTCTGCTTGTACATCTCTGGTTAAATCCATCCTGGGAGGCTGCAAATCCTCATTATATCCTGATATCCTGTATGGAGGGAAACTCATTAGATTGATTTTTCACCTACATCAATAATTTAATCATTTATAATATGGCGGTAAATAAGTAAAACCAGTCAAAGGGTATAGTTCACTGGCTGAAGCTAGAGGGGAGAGAAGGAGGAAGAGGGATAATAATGTCAGGGTCTGCAGTCCAGGGAAGATATAACACTTTTTATCTTTTCCAGAACTACACTGGTATTAATATCTTCAGCAAATGTAAACAGTAAGAATGGGAATCTATGCAGAAAGCCTCTCCATAGGCACTGTCACCTCCGTCTCGTTTCCATAGAGACTTGGGTCCCTGCTCCCAGCAGTGAAAATCCTGATTGACACTTTGTACCTTGTGAGAGGTAGAGCCTCAGCGTCATAGAAACAAGCTCTGAATGTTTATTAAAGTCCTGCATGGCAGGGGGCTGAGCTTGTCAGGGTTTTCTTATTTTATTTATTTAAAAAAATATTCTTTTTTCTTTTTTTTTTTTTTTCAAGTTTCTCTCATGCCATGGAAAAGGTGCTGGCTTGACAGCTTTGGAGTCTGTGATCACATCTTGATTTCAGCAACCAGGTAAAAACTGCAGACAAATGGCTAGTTTGCATTCTGACTGTTAGAGAAAAGGATGAGTAGGAAGGAAAACCAAAAGTGTCTGATTGCTTCTGTTAATCAGAATTAAGAGGAAATCCGTATCAAGCAATGACTTCATGAGCTGTGGGTAGTTTTATAACAATCTTCCATGAAAGCAGAAAAAGGTGGTCACTTAAAGTCATGACAGTGTCGAAAGGGCCAAGTAACCTGATTTTTTTTGTACCCTAAATAAATTGCATGGTTTGGGATGAATTAAGTCCATTGAGTGGAGCCACTTTTTCCTTGGATGGGGAATGGGCCTGACATCTGGTCTCATGACTGCAGTGTGATGCTGGTTTTGGACATCAGGCACTAAGTATGTCCAGTCCCTGAAGAGACATCTCTGGGTGGGTTGAATGGGAAAAATGAGTAAAAAATAATTTTACCAGGCAGACTCTTCCGGTTTGTTTTTATTGCTTCTAGGCCCTATTCCACACCGCATGTTTTTAGGCAGCACAACTTCACTGTCTTGCTAGAAGGGTAACCAGACAGTGATTTCTGCTGATACATGTGACAAATGTCCCAGTTTTCTAGTGGGTGGCTCCAGGGGAAATCAGCTGTACCAACATTCTTCTGTTTTGCAGAGGTCCTTGGTGGTCTCCTCTTGTGCCATCCAGCTTAGTCCAGATGGGAAAATCTAGCAGGGATGTTGAAAGGGCCCAGTCTCTTTATCTAGTCTGATTTAAGGTGACAAAACATAGTGCAAATTGTCAAGAAAAATGTGGATTTTGCATTATCTTCTTAGGCTATATGTGACATATTCTAAACAAATGGCATTTACTAGATGTTCAAATCTCATGTACGAAAAGCCTACCAGGGAGCAACGTATCCTGGATTTTCATAGCAGTTGCCTGCAGTTCCAGACTCTTGGGTTGTACATTCATCATGTAAGGTTGCATCAGTCTCTGCATGCTTGCTGATCCAGGGTTGAATCTGTATTTCATTTGTAATGACTATGATGCAATATACACCCTGTGTGAAGCAGGACCTGGGAAGATTTGCGTGATCTTGTCATGGAGAGGCACCCGTGGGTCTGACCTTCTGGGGAAGAGAAGAGAAGGTGCCTGCCCTCTCAGTATCATAGTGTAGTTCCCATGAGAGTGTCCATCGTGTCAGGGAGCAGAATCTGCTGGTGGTAGGTTTTAATAAAAATACTGGCTGGGCTTGGCTGCCCATTTTTCCAGCAGTTTCTGTGCAGATTTCCAGCCTTCCAGTCCCCTCAGCATTCTCTTTGACAAAGAAGGAAGAAGAAACCATCTACATAGGAAGGAGACTTTTATAGTGTCTCTTCTGTCCCACAGAGGGAGGTTTAAATGTTTCAATTTTATAGCTTGTTAGGACAGTCTAGGGATGTCTGCACCTCCCCATGGCACCATTACCTCTGGATGGACTGTCATTAATGGCCTGAATGCTACTGCCTGTGACCGAGACCCATGGCCCAGCCCATGATGCTGGAGGCATCTGCCTGCAATTGCCACAGTGCCTATCAGCCTGAGCAGGACTATGGGATGTGGCCAGCCTCAGAAACCATGCCCTCCCACTGCATCTGAGAGGCAGAGAAATGTGAGATTCATTGTAGCATTTGCTTGTAAGGAGATGTGCAGGAAAGCTTATGTCATTGACTTTTATGGCGGATAGCCTAGGCTAGCCTAAATGCTTGGTGTGTACAAACCTCATGAGGATCAAAGGAGGCATTAATTCAGCCAAGTTTAATTCACTTCCAGACATGCCTGTCTGATCGAGAAGAGAAGTAAGCCACATTGCAGTAAGGTCACCTTAATTCTGAAGAAGATGGAAGACACACGTCTTAAAGTCTTCCAAGTAAATTCCTATATAGCCATGCCTTGGCTCAATTTGGATTGACTTTTGTGGAAGTCTCTGTGTAGAGGAGGCCTCAGAGATGAGGGACTTTGGAAGAGGATAAATTAGGGTCCAGTTTCTACTTGATTGCAAGGAGATTTAGGAACCTTAAATGGCCATGAGAAACAAACAATAGTGATAGCAGAGGAAACTGATAGTTGAGCAGTGAAAACAGAAAGCAGTGGTGGAGGTTCTATCCTGGGAAACCCCTCTGTCCTCTGCTTCTAGCACTGGTAAATAGTTCAGCTGTGTGCTTGTTTCCCCACCTATGAAATGAGAATGATCTGTGATAGGTGGATGTGTGCTATGGAAGCAATATGTCAACAGGGGCCCTACACGGGGCAGAGATGTCCGCAGCCAGTTTCCTTCTGGCATTCACCCTCAGACATTTAGTAAATCCCTCTCTCCAACCTCTGACTCTTCTGGGAAAATGAGGATACCACACCCCAGATGTCCCCAGTGACACTAGGAGTGGAAGGCATGCAGATCGTAACAAACAGCTGATGGCCTTTCACCAGCTGAAGAAGTCACTCAATGTCTAAATTCAGCCTGAATATGCACAGACCTCAGCAGTTGTTCACATCACAGCATTTCATCTGCATGATTAAGGGTAGTCACAGGCATAGAGCAGTTAAACCTTGCTCCAGACTTGAGTCAAAGCAAACCATTATTCTCTTTAGAGACTCTCAAGCACTATGGGGATTTTTTCATGCTGTGTGGAGTAATTGATTTTGGAAACATGGCAAGGAGAGGGCAATACCAAAGTAGACTTTCTAGATGGTACAGGGGTTCCTTTAGCACTCTTCTGGTGCAGGAGGACCTGGGATTAACCAGGAAGAGGGTTATTTGCTTGAAAAATTTAACCAGTTACTAGGTCAGATGGATGTGCTAGTGTTCATCAAGTCCTTTGGGTACTGTTGGTCACTGTTGTAGGGGTACTTTAACCATGATAGTCCCAAAAGCTGCCTAGGCACAGGGCAGTCCTTGGGCTGAATTTGTCTCTGGTTTCCTAGTAGAACACGGCAGGTCAGGACCAGGTCTGGAAAGTATGTTTTTGGATGGGGCACTGACTGTAAGTGAGCCAGTTTTTCTCCACAGTTTTGGGTGAGGTCAGGTTGCTGAGAGATCTGCTAAGCTATGGGGACCAGGGCAGCAGGGTGACAGCTGTGAATTATAACAAGCCCAGGAGCCAGCTATCTACATGGGTGGGGGTAGAGTAATGTCAGTATTTCCTCTCCTGACCTGGATATGGTTGGTACCATGGACAAGGGTCAACGGGCACAAGTTGGAACACAGGAAGTCCCACCTCAATATGAGAAAAAATTCCTTCCCTGTGCGGGTGCCAGAGCAGGGGCACAGGCTGCCCAGAGAGGCTGTGGGGTCCCTTCCCTGGAGACATTCACACCCCACCTGGACGCGGTCCTGTGCCCCTGCCCTGGGTGTGCCTGCTCACGCAGGAGGTTTGGACAAGATGATCTGTGGAGGTTCATTCCAACCCCTACCATTCTGAGATTCTGTGATTCTGTACATAAAGTCATTCCCAGGCCTTCCTGCACCAGAAGAGTGCTAAAGGAACGCCTGTACCATCTAGAAAGTCTGCTTTGGTGTTGCCCTCCCCTCACCATGTTTCCAAAATCAATTACTCCACACAGCATGAAAAAATCCCCATAGTGCTTGAGAGTCTCTAAAGAGACTTTTTGGGTACGACATATGTAATTGGGGAACCAAGGCAGGGAGGAAGTGCTTTGTTTTGTATCTACTATGTCTGCCTTCACTGATGGCTCTTTTTATACTATTTTCATCTTCTCCTTAACCACAGTTGTGATAGTGGGACACAATGCAGCCAGCTGGATGGAGGACTAGGTGAGTGCCCAGGGTGGATAGGACACAGCTGAGATCCTGAGCCATTGAGAGGTGACAATACAAACCACAGTCACTGTTAGCCTACATCTGCCTCCACAGCACAACATGCACAGCTTTGCTACCCAGAGCCTCTTGGCAATTCCCATTGTTCTTATTCCCTTTGTTTCTAATTGAGATGAAGAAAGCACAAATGGACTCAGGTCCAGGGCATACTATAACCGCACATCAGCATAGACTAGCTCAAGTATTGCACTGATACCATTGCCTAAGCTGAGAACAGCCTTTAAGGTGACAAACTTAAGTTTGGCATCAAAATTGGCAGTGAATTTGGGCCCTCCAGTGAGTGGATTTGTCATTTCTCAAGTGTATAACACTGTTCTGTAATCCTGGTTATGAAGAGGGATTGTTCCTTGACCCTGTTGGGAAAATAACTTCATTTTGGGTGAGGAAGGGATTCACATCAGTCCAGTGACACCCCTAAAATTCTGCATTGCTGAAGTGTGCAGCATAGTAGAACAGAGGGTGTATTTTTTGCAACAAGGGAAATTATGGAGGTTTTGTAGCTGTATATTCAAATCAGGAGAGGGCAAAATGGGGCAAGATCAAGTCAGGAGAGAAACTCTCCTCATATCTCAATGGATTAAACTGAAGATGAAAGAGAGAGTTCTTCTTGCACCAACTCAGCATATGCTTCTGAGTCCCAAAACAGTTCATTCCGTAACTTTTTTGAGTTTTCTAACCTTTCTCATTGTCTTTTTTACTTCTTTCTTTTGTGGTTTTTCAAGTTGAAGTCAGTTTTTAAGTGATGCTTTTTAGAAACAGAAAGTCAAAAAGTTCATTTTGAAAATGTCAAGATTCTGTTCCTTTAGAAAAAAAGAAATACTTTATGCCAGCAAGTGGATCTGTAAA
Source organism: Phalacrocorax aristotelis (assembly GCF_949628215.1). NCBI lineage: Eukaryota > Metazoa > Chordata > Aves > Suliformes > Phalacrocoracidae > Phalacrocorax > Phalacrocorax aristotelis. The sequence continues at coordinate 166,244,133 of NC_134277.1, forward strand.
CTTCAGGACTAAATTAAGTCTGATTTTCTAGGGACTTATGGCTTGTTGTTCAATTCTTTTAACTAACATTGGCTGAGCACATTCAGTCTGTGCCTATGTGGGAGAAATGGAACCACTGTCCTCTATTCAGCAATTCCATATCAGAAACATGTAGGCTTTTCGTGACTTTGGGAGTCTCCAGTTTTGCATGATACAAGTTAACAGGTTGAAAGTTAATAAACATGCAAGGGGGAAAGACTGAAAAATACACCGATACTGCATGATCACTTTAACTTTGAGAAATGTGATTCTAAACAGTCCTAAATGTAGCCTAAAAAGTAATGAAAATGGCTGTCCCTTTGATAATTGTCACCTACTTTTTTAATCCACTTAAAATTTTTTGCTAAATTGAGCTCAATTTTGCACACAGCAATCCTTCTTTCAATTTTTAATGATATTAGCTGTAAAAAGCATGTCACCTGCCTGCAATTTGTACTTAGTACGAATTAGTATCTGTGGGAATAGGTCTAAGACAACATCCTGCTCCATGATCAGAGTGAGCACCCAGAGCTCACCAGAGCATCATATTGACATCATAAGTGGAGCCATTATAGCCAATTGTGTCAATAATGAAAGTTTCACAGCCTCCCTAATTACACATTACTTTGCTGGAAAAAGTGGTTTCAGGGGAGCAGCTAGGCTGTGCACAAACACATGCCTGCCTGAAAAGTCAATAAATATGATTTACATGACTGACCGGTGCAATCACTTTGATTAAAAAAGAAGGAGGTAGAAGGGGGGGAAAAAAGAATTAAAAAAAAGTGAGAAGAAATATTTCATATATGAATGCAATACAATGAGAAGGTCTATCTTAGCACTTTCTTTAAGTTGACATGAATAAGAAAATTAGGGAGCTTATCAGTATAGGCAAGAAAAATAATATATATTATCAAGCAAGTGTGAATTAGTTATTTTTTTCTCAATTCTATAAGTGCTTGACCCCCCATGCCTTCTCCACCAGCGGACAGATGGGTGTGAATATCTCTGCATTTTGGACCATGCTCCAGAAAACACAGGGATGGTTCCCACTTCGATTTTGGAGAGGGTTTCAACTAGTTTGAGGCAGTTAATCCATTGCTGGGCTATATATATCCTAGGTGACTCCCTCCTGACAGAGCCAGGAGCAGTAATAAGGCATTTCTTCACTAAATGAAGCTGTAGGCCCAGTGACTTTTTAGGGATTTTAATCTGGAACTGTTGGAAAGTAAATAACAATTACTAGATTCAAATCTGAAAGGCTCTGGAACAAAACTGGAAAGCCTCCGGGTTTATCCGGCACAGTCAGGCATCTCCCAGCCTCGTCTACCTTTCCTACCTCCCTCAGCAGGTCATCTCTACCCTGTCCTCCTTCCTCCAGTGTAACTTGGCCATCAGTCCTCCTTACCTCTCTACACTGACCTCTCTGTGCCCCTCCTCTCCTTGCCCTCAGACCTCCACCAAAGCAACCAATGATCTTGTACAGCTGAAGCTGTAGGAGTGGGCTCTGTGGGGATGGATGATGACAAGGACAGATTTTTCCCTTAAGTTTTTTTTTAAATTTTAATTCCCACAGTGTACAGTGGAGTTCTGCCCCCCTCTGCTGGAAGAGCTCAGCACCTCTAACTGAGCAGCTCTTGCTTTTTCTTGCAAGGCACTGTGTTGGTCCTTGCAGGAGACCCAGCCCTTTGGCCATGTCCATAGGCCATGCAAAGCCTAACCCTGCTCTCCTACCCAGTTTCTCCTATGCTGTCCCAGGATGGGGTGACACTGGCTGCACCCCTGCTGCTGGTCTGACCCTTTAATGCTGGTTTCTCACCTCTTTATGGATGACAGTAGTTGGAGGCACAAAGGCAGAGCTCAGCTGTGGACCCAGATTGTCTCTTCAAGGTTTCTTTCTCTCTCGATAGGAGTTTGTGGTTGAATGAGCTGTAAAGAGCTGAAGACACAAGGGTTAGCAACTGCCCTTTAGGCATCTTCAGCCATCAGACCATGTTCTGTTTTTCCAACTTGAGCTCAAAAAAGATATCTGGGAGTTGCATTTGGCAATGTTTAGTGTCTCTTGTGAAAGGAATGAGTCCATCTATTTCTCCAGCTGACCTACCAAAGTGCACATTAGCAGTCGCATCACACCCTGAATTGTCAGTCCTAACTCCTTCCTCATTGGAGAGAGACCAGGGATGGAGCAGGGAATAGAGGTTAAATCCACCTGAATGCAAAACCTTTTCAGAAGAGGAGGGGTTTGCAGAGGCAGAGCAGAGACCTCTATCCTCATGGACTAGAGGTCTTTGGGGTCAGATCTTTAAGCCCAGCCTATCACAAAAATACTCATTTCAATTTAAAACGCTCTAAGCAACATCCCGTGTTATCTTCCCTTCCTCCAGCGCCAGTGACCGCGAGGTGTTTTACAAGTAATGAACCCAACGAATGGAGAATAACCCTGCTGTAGAGGAATGCTGTAGGTAGCAAAGCACCAGCCCAATAATAGCTCCTGGATTTCTGTGCTGCTGAGAACTGAAGCTTCTGACTGCTGAAGTCTCTTTGGATATCAAGTAGAGCTGATTCAGGCTTAGCAATTTCTTTACCTTTCCCTGACTTGCCTCAGCTCTTCCATGCATATTGCCTCTCAAGCATGGGTGGGAATGTGCTTGCCCTCTGTTTCAATAGCCTTTCTCTTAGCTCTACCCAGCAAGAGCCCTGCCCAATCCACAGTATCACAAGGGAGTGTTTCTTCCAACCTCATGGGCTACATTTGACTTAATCGGAGATGCTAAACAGCCCCTTTAAAACATCTCTATATTTTCTGTATCAAACCCCTCTTCTCCAAAGGCCCAGTACATTTCACTTTTACGTCAATCTTTTGCTTTTTCTAAGCAGAAAGATTTCATGAGTCAAATAAACCCAAATGGCTGACAAGACCAAATCTTCACAGGGCAATGGATACTTAAGTCTCCCATGAACCAAGGAAGAAGGATCAGAAAGCAAGGCACCAAGCAATTGAAGCAGATATTTCAAAGTTTTATTGTATAAATCTACAAAAGGCTTTGCTACAATAGCAAATAGAGTGTAGCACTATTCTATTGACAGGTTCTAGTGGCTCGGTGTGATCTTGTAACTCCAACATGACACATGACGAATAAACTGCCTGATACAGTCAGATCTAGGGCAAGTGATGTCGGCTTACAAAGACCTTTTGGCTTCAACCCCTATAACCTGCAGTGATTCAATGTGTTTGCCTTTTGTACAAGGTTGTTTGAATTAACAATATCTCTAGTAAAAATAAAAACTCTAAAGTAGTTTTGTCAGAGTCAAATGTAAAATTGCCTAAGGAAAAAAATCAATGGTTGAAATCCGCTGAAGTTTCACAGACACTACACATACACACTTCTTCATTCACGTGACTCTGCCCCAGGAAAATAAACTACCAGTCCTTCCTGGAGAGGATGGTAATATAAACCAGGGTGCTACAAGTAAAGCTCCAGTCCACCAGGAGCAATAATTGAAATAAAATCAGTCCAGGAGATTCAGTTCTGCACACTCCAAAAAGTCAGCTGAAAATGTATAAACCTCAGGACCAAATGACCAAGTAGCACAGATTGGCTAATTCATTAAAAAGGCAGGAAAGTCTATGGAAAAATAAAATGCATATTGAGGCAGTCAGGTCCGTTGAAAGGGACTGTGGAAATTAGCACCTCAAAATCAAACATCATTTTGACCTTGGGATGATGCCTACAAAGTCTGCCTTTACATGGTTCTACATAATTTTCTAGTCCTGGACATTTTTGCTGAGCGTTGTTGGAATGCACATTAGGTCCCATTGGCTTCGTTCAAATGCAACAAAACACCACAGAATTTGGTTAAGTCGATTTGATTGCTCAACACACACACACCCACCCACGCTGACACGCACACATGCACACCCGGGACAGTTGGCTCTGGAAGAGAGAGGAACCAACCGGACCTCTTCAGCTGAGATGTGAACCAAAACTGTCTTGTTCAACTCACTCGAGCTCTTGTCTTTGCACAACTTTTGCGCTCCTTGGGTCTGGATGGAAACAGTCATGCCAAAGCCAGCACAAGAACACCAGTTCTTGCAGTAACTCTGGCCCATGCAGATCCAAGAAGTGCCTGCTGTCTCACAAGAGTGTCCCTCCTGGCAAGACAGCTGGCCCAGTTGTGCAGGCTCAAGCAGTTCAGACAAGCATCTGGACCGCAGGATGCTTCTCCGAACCTTCAGAGCCCTTTGAGGTTTGAAAACTGATACCCGCATGAAATGAAGTTACCCTCAACTCAGGAAAAATGAGTTACAGCATTAACAGCATGGAGGGTTCGTAGCCTAGGCAGGGTCAGTCATTTGGCAAAATTAATCAGGAAAGTTTTTTAACTGGTGGCCTAGTGAAGATTTCTTTAGGTGAGTCCCAGTGGCCCCAAACTGCAGAGGTATGTATCATCTCAACAGACAGTCAGTACAAGCCCAGCATCCTTGCTGTCCCAAAAGCCCAGACTTGGTTCTTCTCTTCTGCTTCTTGGTTCCTCTTTTCATTCTCAACAATTTCTTCTGTGCTTGGAGCACCTAGACCAGCTCCATCTTTTCTTCATCCTGTTGGAAGTGGCTTCCCCCTTTCATTCTGGCTCTCAGCACCTTGAACACAGCATTGTACTGTGTGGGAGGCTCTTTGGTGCATGACTTGCCCTCTGTCTTCCTGCAGCACTCACTTCTTCCCTGGGAAAGCAGGACTCTTGGTCACAGAGAAGGAAACTCAGCAACAGCAGCAGGGATTGCTGTAAAAGAAAATAACAAGAAAAAAAAATGCAGCAGCTCAGGTTAGATGTCCAAAGTGGAGAGTATAGGGGATTTCTAAGGAGATAGGGTTAAATTCAGCTGTGCCCAATAGGTGTCTGCAGCCTGGAGTTCCCACTAGGTATTGGTGTCTATGCATTTGCCAATGGTCTGGCAGAAATCAGTGCATGATGCACACTGTCCCCAGAGCATTAGTCATTGGGGCTGGTGCTTAGGTTCCTACAGGAAGAAGATGAAATCCAACCCCCCTCCTGGTGCCAGCCTCTTGCGGCCATTGGGGCTGAGGGTGTCAGGCCCAGCACAGATAGTTGCACCTGGGCTGGTCAGTGTCTCAAGTCAGGGCACTGGGGAGGCTAAGAAAGGCCCACAAGGGTAAGATGAGAGGTAATTACCTGTGCCAGCCTTTCCTTCAGACAGTGGCTCCGGCAGTCGGTGGCTGGGGATCCTGATAGCAGATCTGATGTTGAATCCTTGGTTTTGAAGCTTTTTGTCTTTGGCTTTCCTTCCAAATCCTGAGCACTGTAAAGCGATTCCTTCTCAGAGGAGGATCTGAGTGAGTCACTGTAACCAAGAGAAGATAATACTTGTAATGCACGGCCAGCTCATCCTCAGCAGTGACACCCACTCCCCCACCACCCATCCCAGGTCATTAGTGAAAAATGCTCCCTTCTCTGCAGACACAGCCACTGTCAAACTAACTGAACAAGTGACAGGAGAGCCTCCGCTGTTCCCAAGAGTGGCTCCCTTCTAGCAAGGGTGCAGAGCAGACATGCATCCCCTTTGGGCTGTGCGTGGACCTGTGATGTGTTGTCACAGCTGAGCACTCAAGCCATGGGGCAGGTCCTTGCGCTGGGCTAATGAAGAAACTTTCCATTTCCTCCCCATATTAATCAGAAAGTGCAAGATACTGTCCTATTTGGAAAGTTTTCCTGCTCACTGTCCTTTATTTCCCTCTGGCTGGATCTGTCTTCCCCTTTCTCCCAATCCTAGTCTGTCACTTAAAATGCTTCATGTCCCATTTCAGATTTTTTTTTATCCCAGTGCAAGGTTTTTACTGTATGCGCTATGGCTATTTTAGGTTCGAGGAGTGCAGAGAAGGGAATGTCAGAGTTGCCTTACCTTCAGGCTCTTGGAAGGAGGCACACCAAAGGCCTTCCGAGCCACCGGTGCCACATGTCACTGCTGTAGTAGAGCCAGGAGCATCCCAGGGGCACTGCTGTTGCTGCATCCTTGCTGCATCTCTTGCAGAGGTGTTGTTTATTTGGTCTGGTGGTGAATGCAGATGATGCTGAAGATGTGTCCAGCCTCAAGAAGCTTTGAAGAGCCAAACTTCTTGAATACGTCTTACAGGAGTTTCATCCTATCATCAGGTGTTAGCCAAAGCAAGGTGAATGCTGAGCATTACTGTCTCAACAAGGAAAATGTCACAGAGTCCAAGTCCATCTACATCCATGGCAAGGAGATGTTGCAGAAAGTTTTTTGTGAATAGAAAACGATCAGTCCTCAGGTGCTCCAGGACAGGGGTGCCAGGCTTTTCAACAGCATTTTGAGTCTGTCTGTGTGAGTAGAAACCCTTTGTTGTGATGCACAGGCTGAAATTGTGCTGGGACCCACAGCTCCTTTCTTCATTTCTTTTTGCTTTTACATGACAAAAGCTCTTGTTGTCTCCACACATCAGCATGTACTCGATTTGCTGCTCTGGGGATATTTTGCTCTAGATTTAGGATGTGTTTGTTTGTTCAATTCAAAGTATAAGGATTTATTTCCCTTACCTCCCCCCACCCTCTCAAAACAGCTCTGGTGCCTCCTCTCACCACCTTGTCACCCTCTCTTTTCTGAAAGGAATCAGACTGCCCCTGAGCTAAGAATTTAATTTGAAACTCTGTTTCCTGCTGAATACACAGTATAATGTGCAGAGAAAGGGTGAAATTACCTCTGCACTGCAGTGGTCTTGATTAGAGTGAGCAGAAACTAAGACAAGAAGTAAACCAGTAAGAGCCTCTTGAGAAGAAAAACGTTAAAGCAGGTATTAGGTGCAGTGAAATAAAAACCGCTAAAAATAATCCAGATTCTTAAAGTTTTCTGTTCCTGAAGTCATAGGAGTTCTTCTGAAAATATTTTTTTAAATTATTTAAACCTTTGGAGCAAGTAAGAACAGGAGATTGCCAAGTGAACAGAAGCCCAGAGGTAAATCAGAAATGGGCAAGGGTCAAAAGAAAGATGTGTCCTCAGGACATGGACCCTTCTTCAGAAGAGGGAGGAGAGAAGGAGAAGGAGACATCCAGATGGGTAGGAACCCTCAGCCAATTGCTGCACTTTTATGAAGTCCTTGAAAGCTGCCAGTGCTAAAAGGCTGTCTCTGAAGTTGGGAATTGTCTCTAGTTTCTTGTCAGGGATCTCATAAAATTGTCCGTTCCCCACAGTGGTGCAAGCAGTATCTCCAGCACCACCGTACTGCATGGCTCAAGTTAGGTGGGCAACCACATCCTAAGGTACCTCTCCCCTATCGCCTCCCTCCCCCCAGAAGCAAAGTTAATGCCTCTGCTATGGGCTGTTGGACTGAGCACACCTCATGTCCCGTCTCAGCCAGAACCTCTTTCCAAGGAGAAGCTCCCTAAATATGCCCCCTTCTCCCTTTCATGTAACCCAGACTGCTGCCTCCCTTGCACTAGATCATATGACAGTAGCTGGTGGGCTAGGGGGCTCTGGTTGGGTCCCATTGCTTGGCACAGGACTGGCAGTGGTTGAGGGAGGCACGCTGTCCACAGAATCTCCTGACTGAATCTCAGGGGTCCTCTGTGGGCTGGGCTCCTCAGAGTGGTCCATGTTGCCTTGGACTTCCTTCCCTCTTTGGATCAGCTGCTCTAAGGTCTTGGGCAAGGGGTAACTCAAGAAACGCTTCAGTTTGGGCTGGAGGGTGCCTACCACATATTGGATAATTTCCTCCTCATCTGCATCAACATAGAGGGTCTGGTACAAGTCTCTCTTGCGCCAAAGGAACTGGTCCAGGGGCTCCCCCTCTTTCTGGGGCAAATCTAGCTCCCTTTTGATAGCATCCCTAGTCAGAGTCCCCTCGCTGTACTGCAGGAACTCTTTCTTGAACTCAACCCAGTTCTTGACAGAGTCCTGCTTGTATTCCCACCACTTTTTAGCTGGGCCGTTCATATGGTTTTGGATCTGAGACAACCAGTACTCCTCTGTTCCACCCACCTGCTTTAAGTATTCCTCCAAGTGGCTCAGGAACTCCCGGGGATCCTCAAAGACCTGGGTCTCCACTGGGGAGGCTGGGGCATCCTCCGACACAGAGACCCACTGATAGGAATCATGGGCCTGGGGGATGCTGGGCACCTCCCCAGGAGGAGGGGTCAGCGCATACATTTGGCTCATATCAAGGGCATAGTCATAAATCTCCCCCTCACTTGGTCTTATCTCTGGGCCTCCCACCCCAACAGACACAGTCTGTTTGCCATGGTCCCCAGGACAATATTTGCCTCCCATGGACTCCAGACGGTCTGCCCACTTCTCCAGACGGAAAAAGACCTCCTTCCAAACATTCATCTCTCTCTTGACCCACCTCTCCAGGTGGGCAATGGTTTCCTGGCACCTGGCCAGACAGGCCTTGATGGACTTCTTCCACCTTTGGTTATCAGTTGGGACATGGTCCTCTAAGTTATTCTCTAACTTCCCCACCGATTTCTGCAAGCCTTTCAGCTCGCGCTCCACCTGCTTGGAGACCTCAGACAGGAGGTGCCGGTGGGTCCTCCTGACATGCTCCAACATTTCTGCCCTGCATTTCCCTATCTGCAGGATCACATTGGGCTTGTTGGCAACTCCACGGTGCCCCTGGAAGGAGTGGATGCCCGCACTGGTGACATTATCCAGCTGCATGGCTCCGACCGTGCGAGTGTCAAACACAGAAAGGACTGGGTTGCAAGCCCTGGCGCTAGAGCTGGCTCTCAAAAACCCCACCACAACACTTCCCAAAAGACACACAGAGACTTCTAAACCCCCCTCAAAGGACTTTCTGACACAAACACAACCAAATCAAATATCACCGCAGAGCGAGATGTTCGGTCCCTGTGGATCCCAGAGAGAGTTGTAGGTAAATTTCTCCCGGTGCCCAGCTGGAAACGCCTGTCTCACGTGCTCAGGGTGTCCCAGAGAGAGCCAGTGTCCTCCAGGAACAAGGAGAGGAGTTCGCTAAGATGTCCAGCCCCGCACGCGTGCTTGCTACCTGCTCATCCGGAGCTGAGAATCTCAAACGGCAGAGAGTCCCCGCTGGAGAAAAACACACAGAGATGCACACAGAAGCCGGAAGCTGCTGCAAAAATCCCGGTGATTTCTCCTCCGGTAAACTTGGCGAGTCAAAAGCGCTTTCACTAGAGATGCAAAGAGCTGCTTCTCTTCCCTGTCTGAACTGCCACTAGTCCAGGCTCTTCCATCTACTTATACCCCACACAGCTCAACATGTGGGTGGTGCCCTGCCTCCTCTTGCACTCTCAGCACAGCGTTCATTGGAGGAAAAGCAAGGCCGGTGTCTGTGGCAACCCAGATCTTGGCAGCCTCCCCTCGCTTCCCACCCCCTCGCGCACGCCCCCAGACTCGACGCGAGAAGCACTTGAAAGGTGCTGGAGACAGTTGGGCAGATGGATGAGTAATCGCACCTTCCGCCTTTCAGATTGCAGGAAAAACACTTATTCATTCCACAACTATTTACTCAGCAAGGTCATCATTAGCATGGTTCCCCTGGCAGGACTCGCGGAGGGGGAGATGAGGAGGAATTCAGTGTGTCACACCAAGACAGACGCCCACGGGCCCCCCGCACGCCTGCACATGCGTGCACACACACACACACACAGAGTGAGCTCACTCGTAATGCAAATGCTTGCAGATGGGGGTAAGTCAGCAGGAAGAAAAAAAAAAAAAAAGAGAAAAAAGAAAAGAAAAGAGGAGGGGGGAAGGAGAGGGGGAAACACTCAAAGGAGCCACTTCAGTACAAACTGGAGCACGCTGGACTTTCTAAAGCATTGGTAGGTGGGAGTCATCCCCACTGCTTAATTGCACCAGACCAACCCCTATCTTGGGATTATTCAGTAAGGGAGGGGGACAGCATCCTGGATTTTACACCAAATTAAATCCGCCCATCAAAAGCCTGTTCCGTACTTAGCTTGAATCAGATGTTTAATCAGTTAGCCAACCCACAAGTGCAGATGAAGCTACATTTGTTCTTTGCTCTTGACAAAGCAGGAAAAGCCAACCATAAAAGGAGTCCCCGGGTCTTATATAAGCCAGAGATAAAGGATTCCCTAATCAGAGAGTTCCCTGCCGGAACACCCTTGGAGAGGTGCTGGGGACATCCGGGGCTTCTTGTCCCCTCTCAGTGACAGTGTCCGGAGGCAGTGGGATGGTGATTCATGAATATCCCCTAAAAAGGGGTTTCAAGCCTGCTGCCAGTGGGGAGATGCCTTGCCTCCGCGCAGGGTGGTAGGCAGTGTGCCAGAGAGGCTTAGGATGGCTCCCCACTCCTGTGGCTCGTGGCCACATGTTTCCTGGTGGGATTACAGCCAGCCTGGTAACAGCAAAATGTGGAGGAGATGGGTGGTCTTTCAGAGAAGTCCTGCTGAAAGGAGCTCTCAGTGACCCTATGCATTTGGTTAAAGCAGAGTCCCTTTGGAGCAAACTGGTGGTGATTAAGCTGAAGGGCATGAGGGACAGGGGTCAGGACTCTCTTCCCCCCTATATCCATGTGCTGCGGGAAGGCACGTGTCTGTTCCCTACCAGGAGATGGCACATGGGCAAACATTTCTGCTGTATGGCTCTCAGGTGAAATGGTGGTTGTTTAGGGCAGCAGCAAGCTGACAAAAGGGTTGCATGGTTTGGTTGAAGGTGGGGAATGCCAATGAGTGGGGAAGGGGATAAAAGCCTGAGGGTGTTAATCAGAATTCCCAACCCAGCAGACACTCCCAATGCCACTTCATCCCCCACGCATACTGTGACAATGATATGACTGGCAGAGAGCTATGTCCTCTGCCTTGCTTACTTCACTTTCATCCAACTTTCCTGAGCACAAGATTTTTGTACATCTATGTTTGTGTTTAGAAAGGGTCAAATGTCAACCACCTGAGGGTTTGGGACAGACATGGGGCCTTGTACGCTGTGGTGTCTACACCCCAGAGAGTCCACCTTAAACCTGCATTGCCAGGAAGAGACCACATGAATTGGGAGAGACTGTGCAATCTGTGTATCTCTGGATCAGTGCAAAGATATATTCTGAAAGGTTTTCACCCAGAATCCCCAGAAACGACCCATAAGAGATTGCCAGAGGATAGGGACAGGTTATAGACTGGATTTAATTTTGCAAGGTAACCTGATTTTAACCTCACCTTGTTGTGTCAAACACCAGACTCTGGGATGAACTGGCTGTAAAACCTACCCCACCAAATCTGTTTCTTTCCAACCCCTGCTACATCTCTTCCCTTCTCCCTTAGTTTTCACTGTGGGGGGATACATCACAGTCTGAATGGCCTCATTTGGTGCTTAGGTCTGGTCATAGGATTTCAGGATTATTAAGGCTGAAAAGGACCTCAGGAGGGCTCTAGCTCAACCTCCTAGTCTAAGCTGGGTCAGTTACTGGGTCAGATGAGGTGGTTCAAGTTTCAGATATTGAAAACCCCAGGGATGGGTATTGCACAACCCTCTTTGGGCAACCTCCTCCACTGTCCTTAGAGGGAAACCTTTTTCCTTAAACCCAGATTGAGTGTCTTGTTTCAATTTATGCCCGCTGTCTCTTGCCCTCTCACCAGGCACCTCTGTGTATGGCCTGGTTCTGCCTCCTTGATAACCTCCCCACAGGTGGGGGGAACTGCTGTTAGGTCCCCCTGAAGCCATTGCTTCTCCAAAATGGGCAAGCCCTGGTCCCACACCAGGCACAAGCCAAGTGCTGTAACCCTGGCCATCTCAATGGCCTGTGCTGAACTCCTTCTAGTTGATCAATGCCTTGTACTAAGGGATTTAAATGTGGTTGCATCAGCTAGATATGGCCTAATACATCCTGAGTAGAGGGGGATAATCGCTTCCATTGATCTCCTGGCTGTGCTCATGCTCCCACAGTCCAGGATAATTTTTTTACTGCCAGGACACGCTGATGGATCATGCTCATCTCACTGTCCCCCAGCACTCCCAGGCCCATTTCTGAGCCCCAGCCAGTCAGTCGCTGCCAGGGACTCTTTCTTCCCAGGCACAACATTTGTCCTTGTTGAATATCATAGGGTTTCTGTTGGCCCTTTCCTCCGGTTTATCCAGGTCTCTAGGTTCATCTCATCCTGCAACCTTTCCACTATGTCTCCTCCTAATCTGTGTGCTCTTCTTCTTTGGTGACGGTGGGGGAGACAGGAGAGGCAAGGAGGAACGGGGGTTTTCCTTCTGGACCTGCTGGGGAATGACTTGCTGATTAAGACATAGTGTTAAGCATTTTCATTGTATTTCTAATTAAAGTAAGGTGCGTGGGTAGAGGAGGAGGAGAGAGGGGAGCCGGAAGCAAAGGGAGGAGGGAGACTTAGAGTGCTGGGAGCTGATGGGGAGAGGCAATTTGAGGCAGACAGACAATTTCCGGGCACAGAGAGACAGACGGGCATGGAAGGACAGGAGCCATGGACAGGGGCAGGCTGGGGAGGAGGCTCTCATTGCCACAGCAGCTTTATCTCACAGCTTCACAAAGAGGCAGCCAGAGTCCTGTTGAAATTATCTGTCTGGCCTCAAAGGAGCTGGCAGCAGGATGGATGGAGGATAATACAGGGCTTGTGGTGCTCTGGGTGGCCACAGGAGGTCCAAGACAAGGCAAGGGGAGGCAAGAAGAGCAGAAAGAGAGGTGGGAAGTGAGTATAAGGGAGAAAGAAAAAGGGTGAGCTGTCAGCAGGGGTACTTTCCTCCAAAACAGCTGAGCAGGAGGAAGGAAGGGAGAGAAAACAGCGAAAGTCACATGTCATAGGTCAGCAGGGATGGTGTCAATATGGGTTCTCTCCCTAGACCTTCCTGAACAGTTTTAAGGCACAGTAGATCAGAATCAGCACACACACACCCCCAACAAAAAAAAAAAACAAAAGAGCAGAGAGAAAGAGAAAATCCAACAGACTAATTACAGGCAGACAGAAGGAGTATGTGGCAGCAAGCAGCAACAGAAAACCCCGGTGCGGGGAGGGAGATGAGATGAAAGGGACACTGAGCCGTAGCCAGCACTGGCACCTTCCCCAGTGCTGTCACATCAGTGCTTTGCAATGCAACCAGAGCCTGGTGGCACTCGCGCCTTGCAGCCGTTCAGGATGTGGGCTTTCGCTGCATCTTAGAGCAACCTTGATAGGGTTTGGGTTTTTTTTTTTCAGTTGACATCCCTTTGCCACCTCTTCTGGACGAGTGTTTCGCCCAGATCTATCTTATGGCAAGATATGCCACTTCTTGGAGATGAACTTGAACTGTGAGCCAGATGAACCTGGTGGGCGAGTGAGAAGGGGGGGATTCCAGGGCTTGGGAAAGTTTATGGTGTAGCTGAGTTGTGCTGTCTTTTAGCGCCTTATGCTCAGAAGAGTGCTGTTAGATGCTGTATTACCCTGCTGTGATGCCAGGGTCCCTCCCCAATTATGCATTTGATGTGCATTGCGTTCCTTCTCTGAATTGCTGTCTGGAGGAACCTGTCTTTCACCAAGGACTCTATGAAATGCCTTAAGTTAGAAGTCTGAAGGCCGGTGTGCAATTACTCCCATACTCTTGCAGGAACTAATTTCTTCTACTGGTGAACAAGGGATTTTCTCTGTTATCCTATATCTGCTGTGCTAGAATTTTCCCTTTCACTTGCAGAATTGCCTTGTTGTTCTACAAGAAAAAGAAAAGAAAAGAAAAAAAATGAAACAATGATCCCTCCCTTCTGCCTTCATGCCTTTTTCAATCCCTTTTGATACACCTATAGGTTACCAGACAAAGCTGGCCAGTCATTTGTTTGGTAGCAAAACCGCCAAGAAAAGAATAAAATTTAGAGAAACCAAGGTGTTGGGTTTTTTAATTTGTTTTAAAAAAAAAAAAAAAGGAGAAAAAGAATAACACATTTAATTTACACTGTATGTCTCTATTCATCCATCTCCAGCACCGGAACACTTTATTGCATTGAAGCTGGCACTCACAATGCAGAGTTTCGCATTGAAAACAGGGTTCGCGTCAGTGGCTGCATTGTTCCAGGCCACCCATTGTCCTCCATGGCTGGGGCCCACACGTCACTTGCTGGGAGGGTGGGGAAGCAAGCGGGAAACTGAGGGCAGCCCGCTATCAATATTAACAATAATCATAATAATTATTATTGTTATTAGTGCCTCTCCTTCTGGTGCAGAGGAGCCTGCAAGTTCTTTCTTTTTTTCTTTTCATCTGAAAAGCCCTACTTTGTGGGGAAGGTAGAATGCTTTGTTTTCAGACTAAAAATATATTCTGCATTTTATAGCTTTTTTCTCCCCTTATTTAATGGGATGTTTGTTATTTTCGTTTCCTCACTGGGCAGAGGAAATGTTAATGAGTGCCTCCTTGTGCTGCATTTGCCTCCTCACGCAGAACAAGAAAGTCAAAGGAGGCGTCGGTATTTTTCATGGCAAGAACCTGAACTGTGCTGTTGGCTGTTATGACCCTCATGAGGTCAACGCAAATAGAAAAACATCTCCAAATGAACTTCATTTTCCTCCTGTGCACATCACTGATGAGCTGGTAGAGTACATTTGTTGCTAGCAAAACAAGCTAGCCCCATGTCAAAGGGCCTGATTCATACCCGGTTTACGAAATTTCATCTGGCTTTATGCCACATAGCTGAAAGCTGAACTGGCCTACGTTTGGCCACACACTTGACTTTCCCCCCACCTTCCCCCCTTTAGGGTGCCCCTCTAAGTGTTCTAGTAAAAGTTTCTGAATTTAGTGCTTTTTGACTCGTCCTCAGCAGTAAACAGTGTAAATCACAGGTCTGCTAAATAAGGAAAAGTGGTGGCGTGACTGTGAAACTCATAGCCCTGGTTCATCTCCCGGCATGTCTGGGCTGATGGAGTCCCACCAGTCCAGGAGAGCTGTGCTCCTCACTGTCTTCCAGGATGATGAATCCATGCCTCTCTAAGGACCCACCCTCCCTGCAGCCCTGACCCTGCTTTACCATGCCTATCTGGGTTTAACATTTCTATCTAAGTTTAACATTAACACCCCCATGGAAGGGGAGATGAGGTCCAGTGATGATGGTAGAGGAGAACTGGGAGATCACAGCCACACATGGAAAACGGGACATCACCCTTTTTGGTGGCAGATTGCTGTGCCGTCAAACCATACCCTTGGTCATGCAGTGAGCTGGGGAAGGCTGGGCAGCCATGTGTCCTTGGCAGTACCAGACATACACATGAGGAGCGAGAGGTTCAAACCGCTCTATGTATTACCTGCTCCTGCTCCTCAGAGCCATCTTGCTGTTCCCATGGGTGAGACTGTCTTAGTCCCTCCTTCACTTTCTCATCACCTTCATGGATATTTTTCTCCTGGTTGAGGGAACATGGGAAGGGCATTAGGGGTGGTGGGAGCTTGGTTTTCTACCAGTGAAGCTGGACTGGCTCATGGGAAGATTTCAGAGCTGCAGACTTCCTGCTACAGGCTGTGGGGAAGGGGAAGCAATGGGAGATTCCTGTGACAAGCTTGACTTCACTTGCTGCTGGCCTCTTCCCTCCACACAAACCCAACACGCAGCCACTGCATCTTCCTGGGTGCCTTTCAGAGGAGGAGAAGCCATAATAGGAATATTGCCTTGCTGTGGTTGTTAGCAGCCGGTCCCAGCCCCATGGAAAAATCCACCACAGCCCCCTTTCTCCATTATATTACATAGTCCTACCCGTCCTGTGAGCAGAGGAAGCTAAGGAGTGCTCAGACAAAGCAGTCCAGATTTGGAGGAGATGCAGAAGCCTTTTTCCACATGGTATTGTGCAACAGCAACAAACGCCATGTTTGTTTGGACACCTCCACGCTAACCTCATTCTCAAATTCCCTATTAACTTCCTTCTGGCTGACGGCCCTAACCTGGGCTAGAGAGCTCCAGATTCATAACGGGGACACACTAAGCAGAATTTTCTTTTTTCTGTATTCAGGTCTAGATCCCTTCATTTGCAAATCGGTATAGTCTAGTCTTCTGTTCATCCAAAAATACTCTTCTCTGCCTTAACCATGGATCAGTTATTGCCCTGCTGAATAGAAGGGTAGTTTTTCTCTCTTCAGGCACATATAAACCCCGCCTAAATGTTTTATTTACCCTCATTTGCACTCGAATCCCAAAGCAGTTTCAAACTTGCCTACCCCAGCCTAGCTAGGATTTGGCAACATCATAGGCATCTTTTGACAGGACCCCAGGCAGGTTTGAAGCCATGATCTGCCTAATTTGGTGCTAGGGTTTCAACCCACGTCTCCTCAGTGCTGGGACATTCCTAAAGGAAAAGAAAATGCTAAATGCATTATTTCAACTCATTTTGTGGACATTGTTTACTTGTTTGTTTCTTGTAATGCTTGGACGGCGATTTCCTCACCTATGGACCATGAACATCCTGCTTCGATGGTGGGGTACAGAGTGTTCTGCCTCCCCCTTAATAGGAATGTGTCTGGCTCTTTGCCGTGAGCTCCATTAAGGCACCACAAAGGGCACCAAAGGGACACAGGGCGTTTTCGTGGTCACGGTGGGGGATGAGGTTGCTCTTGCCAGCCAAATCCATGTTTCCAGAGCTCTGTCCACAGACACCTGTCAGTTCTCAGCTAGCTGTTCTTACAGCCACCATCACCATGAGGCCATAAACTAGGCTACTGCTCACCTGGTTTTAGCAGCTGTATCCCACTCAGTGGTTACTTGATTTACCTTTTTCCAAATTTTTCCTTTTGTTTCTCATTCTAAGCTATTTCTCTTATTTTCTTCTCCCCAGGCATCATTGTTAACAAAGGATTTCCTCTAAGCATCCTTGCTTTCTGTTGCTAATCTCTCCTAGCCATGGGGAGCCACAGCTTGAGTCAGTGCAGGAGTTGTGTCCCCTTGGCTGCAGATAACAACAGAGCAGCTGCCTCACGTGGTAATGGGGAGCCTGCATCACTAATACAGAAAGGGTAATGTTAGGTCACTTCTGAAGGGAAGGGAGCCTCATTCAGCACATCCTCATCCCAGTCTAATTCAACCAGCTTTTCCATTTCCATTATTTAAGTCCCTGTAAATGAGAGATGGATAATTAGGGACAGCGGGGAAGCTCAGGGGAAACAGGAACGTGAGAAGCAAGCAGCAGACTGTACTAATTTCTTCTTTCTGAATGTACGAGGCCCCAAACATCACTAAAAGACATATTAGATCAGGGCTAGCAGTAGCTGGGGAGTGAGCTGCTGTGTAAAGCTCTCTAGGAGCTTTCTCTTCCCCAAAAAAATCTTTAGCACAGTGCCACAGCTTCCCAGTACACCAATATCCCCACAGTGAACACAACTGCTCTGAGTGGCTGGAGATCACCAGGCCCATGGGAGCAAAGCACTGCAGAGGCTTCACATCTCTGCACAGAGAAAGGTGTGTATTTGGGCACATGCAACACGTAGGGTGGACTAGGAGAAGGTGAACATGTAGGTCCTGTTTAGAGCTTGAGACCTGGAAGATCCATGGGACAGGGGCTACAGGTCCTGCATGAGGTGCAGTCTGTTCTGAGACAGCATGAGTAGGACGATGGCAGGGGAGGAGGCACCATTTAAGGATGGAGGATTAAAAAGCATAAATCTGGGACAGAAGTGATCCTGACACAAGGCTTTTCCTTGCTAGTGTCTCCCCACATGATCATGGGAATTTACTCAATCTCCCTTCTCCTTGTAGAGGTTGTCTCTCAGGAGGGCTGGTCTTATCTGGATAGAAGACAGCTGAGAATGGAAGATTTTTTCCCATGGATTTGTTCAGCCTCAGCAAAGCCAAACTGGGGGAGAAAAAAAAAAAGAAGAAAAGAAAAAAAAGAAAAAAAATAGATCAGAGGCTGCAATTGTAGCCGGGTTTCTTTATGCCTGATTTTAGTGAAAGGTCTCTAAGGAGTGAAGAATGATTTTTTCATGTCCCTCAGACATGACCTGTGGTGAGATGGTCCTGCTGTAGGGCTATGGGGATGGGATAGGCAGCACTGCCCTGTTGCTGGGCTTGTGATTTCAGCCCGGCAGATGCTGGGGAGGTGGTGGCAGCTCACTCCCAGCACAATAGGATTTAGCTCTCCACGGGTCCTTTCAGGAATGTTGCAACAGAGAAAGGGAAGGATGTGGGGGGAAGATGCAGTGGCATCCAGCCAACCAAGCCAACGCTCCTCTGCTGATCGTCACCATTTCTCCCCGCTTGACACAAATGGTGGCCTCACCACTGACCTTTTCAAAGAAATCCCAGCCCATGCTGTGGGGGAGGACGTGGTATCCTGGATTTCCCACCTCACACCCCCATTTTCTGTTTTTCATCAGTCGGGTTTGACTGCGGGGAGGAAGGGGAGGGAGAGGCAGCAGCTCCATATTAATGGGTTCCTTAACGAGAAGCCCGACAGAGGTTAGTGTCCATCCCTGCGGCCACATGAAGCACCTGAGCTGTCCCTGAATGAGACACCGAGGTGGGTGGGTGGGTGTGGGAGAAGGGGTGAGTGGGATAAGGGGTGAATGGGAGCAGGGAGAAGGGAAGACAAAAGGGATGAGCAGTGTGTGTGCCAGATTGGATTTGCCGCACGCTCCTGCCTTTCCCTCACCTGCCTGCACACAGCGAAGGGAGACAGCCGGCTGCGTGAGCTTTGCAGGGGGTGAAAACAGGCGAAGGCAGCACCCCTGGAGCATTGCTAAAATAGGGTTGTTGTGGGCATGGTTCCCCAAATGTGGTGCCTGCCTCGGCAGGGGATTTACAGTCATCTTTCCTCCTCCCCAGGTTCTGCATCAGGGAGGAGGAGAGGGAACCTGCAGTGCTGATTTGCTCAGAGGCTGGAAGGCTCTCTGAAGTGATGCTAGTGCTTAGTGACTTTGTGAAGGAGGGGAAAACCCTGACATGTGGAGTTCTATGACCCCCACAATAAACACATGCAGACCCCTCCGTCCCATCCACCGCTTGCTCGCCAAAATCCTCTAACTTCCTCCCCAAGTTTTGCACATGATGGATGTGCACCATTTGTCTGCTCTGTTAAGTCTTGTGAGGGCAGAGCAGTCTCATCAGGAAACCCCCATATTTCGGCCAGAAGTCGTGCAGGAAGCTGACTGGACAACAGTCTCCACCCAAAGCTTTAGTTCCAGGAACAGGGGGTCTTAAAAGCATGTTTAACACCACTTACATTATTAACAAGAAGGCTGTCATTTTCCAGAATGTCTGTATGAAGTTTAACAAGGGCAAGTGCTGGATTTTGCCCCTAGGGCTCGGCAGCCCTGGCTGTACAGACAGACCAGGGAATGAGGGGCTGGGGAGCAGCTCTGCAGGGGGACCTGGGGGCTCTGGTAAATGGCAAGTTGAACACGAGCCACCAGCATGCCCTGGCAGCCAAGAGGGCCAGCCATGCCCTGGGGGGCACCGAGCCCTGCATCGCAGCTGGGCGAGGGAGGGGGGATTGTCCCGCTCTGCCCCGCGCTGGGGCGGCCTCACCCCGAGTGCTGTGGGCAGGGTTGGGAGCCGCAGGACATTGAGGGTATAAAGCTACTGGAGAGTGTCCAGAGGAGGCCACAGAGTTGGGGAAGGGTTTAGAGGGGAAACCGTACGGGGAGCAGCTGGAGTCCCTTGGGTTGTTCAGTCTGGAGCAGAGGAGGCCGAGGGCAGCCCTCATGGTGCTCTGCAGCTCCCTCCCGAGGGGAGGAGGAGGGGCAGGGCTGGTCTCTCCTCTCTGGTGACCAACGCCAGGACCCGAGGGAATGGCAGGAAGATGTGCCAGGGGAGGGTTAGGCTGGGCATTAGGAGAAGGTTCTTCCCCCAGAGGGTGGTGGAGCCCTGGAACAGGCTCCCCAGGGAGGCATCACGGCACCAGCCTGGCAATATTCCAGAAGCACTTGGACAAGGCCCTCAGAGACATGGTGTGAATTTTGGGTGTCCTGTGCAGGGACAGGAGTTGGACTTGATGATCCTTATGGGTCCCTTCCAACTCAGGACATCCTATGATTCTATGAGAATAGTGAGGGGTAGGGTGCCCTTCCTGGGAGCTGCGGAAAACCACATTCACAACATTTCTTTTAACTAGCACATGAATTGTGATTTCTTCACATCTTAAGAATTCCAACCTCCATTAGCTAACTAGACCAGCATCTTCTGCAAGAGCTTTGCCATTTTGCATAACTGATCAAACATCCATCAGGCCAGACCAAGGTATAGCTCAGAATATATACCCCAGGCCTTGCATCCCATATCTTACAGGAAAGCTAACGTCATCTCTCTGCTTCAGTCACATACAAAGCATAGAGATCCCAGAAGGAGTGACCAAGCCTTCCCCCCACCCAGAAGAGCTTCCTCAGGTTTTTGCACAGGACACAAGGGTCCAGACCAAGAAGGGATCTGAATTCACATCATCCAGACTGGCCACCCCTGTTCACTCACCCTGAGAGTGCCTTATATCTTTGCTCAGCCCCATAAACAGAGGATTTCCCCATCAAGCCCTGTTAGGTCTGGATGAGTGTGCATTGTAGCCTGGTAGAGTGCAGAGGAGACTGTGGAGGCTCAAAAGGCAGTTACCCAAGAGCTGTGAGGTAGAGTATTGCTTGACCTCTGAAAAGACACCTTCCTTCCCCTAATTCCTCTCCCTCCCCTAATGCTATAGGGAGGATGGGGACACCTCTTTAACAAGACCTGTTGTGACAGGACAAGGGATGGTTTTAAACTAAAGGAGGGTAGATTTAGACTGGTTATAATGAAAAATTTTTTTACAGTGAGGGTGGTGAAACCCTGGCCCAGGTTGCCCAGAGAGGTGGTTGATGCCCCATCCCTGGAAACATTCCAGGTCAGGTTGGGCGGGGCTCTGAGCAACCTGATCTGGTTGAAGATGTCCCTGCTCACTGCAGGGGGGTTGGACTGAATGACCTTTAAAGGTCTTTTCCAACCCAAACCATCCTATGATTCTATGATTCTACGAATCTGGGGACTGAACAACCAGCACAGAAATTTTTCTTTCTTCCTTCCTCATTTCCTTTCTCCAAATATTTGTGCAGATTGCCTGTGGCATTTAGAACAGCTAAAATTATCTCAATTAAATATCTCCACTGTTTTCCTTTGTTCCCTTTTTCTTTCTGGCTCTTTCCTTCCAGGCAGCTGGAACACGTTCTTTAGATACTTTTTAAAAACAAAAGAAAAAAACCCTACCCCGAACACGCAACAGCTAAGACTCATGTAACTTTGGTTAGGCTTTATTTAGAAACATGGACAAAATAGATGATGTGAAAAATATGAAAAGACCCATTTCCCCAGTCTTCATTATGGGAAACAGGAGAGTAATCTTATTAACCTAGTCCACCGAAGTCACCCTTTTGTAGATTACAGGTCTCCTGAAGCTGTGGGAGAAAGGGCTAAAGGGTCGTGCATTGATTTTGGGGGCATGCTTGATACCATAAGGTAGGAACATTATAGCGCTGCTGTGCTCTGGGATGTTCCCCCTGCCTGTCCACATGTTCATCATAACAATATCTGGCCCTTTTTATTGACCCCTCAGCTTTGCAAATTCCCTGCCAATCTGTTCTGGGAGACAAAATTCCTCCCAGCATCAAATTTGGCAGCTGTCTCATCCCTGTGCCTGACAGCATGAATCACCAGAGTTAAGTAACAAACCCATTTATACATCAAGATACCATCACTGTCCAAGCAATCATTCTTATGCTTTTCAATGTGAAGCCGATTACTCTGGATTCTGCCTATACTCATCTTATTCCCCCTCCCTTGTTCCCTAATTTTCCTCCCAATAACTTCTGGATGTTTTGCAAAACAAAGAAAAACTTCAGAAGGGGGCTGGGATGCTAGGCAGAGTCAGAAAATATTTCCCAACCCCCAAGAAGGGTTGTTTACTACTGATTTTATGAGTTTCTGGGAAACCTCTCAGGGAATCTCACCAAACCCTGTTTGGCAAGAACAAGCGGATTGCTAATGAGGTAGTATGCCACCTGGTTTGTGTTACAAATATACCTACATACCCACACATACTTTAATGTACCTATTATTTTTACAAGGGTTTTCTTGGTGCTGTTTTTCTGCATCCTTAGTACCCGTTTTATTGCTCTGGTCTGTTGACAGTTATTAAAAGAGTGATTCCTGAATGCATTCAGTTTATCCTTCTGAAAATGAAATTTTGATGAGTTGAAATGGCAGTGGGCGAGCCGTCTTGAAAGAAAGATCTGGGGAAAGCATAGTGCATTGTGAGTTTGTGGAGGCAGAGCGGGAGCGGCAAATGTTTTTAAGCCTGGGAAAAGCAACAGGACTTGTACGCTGAGCATAACTGCAAGACTCTGATATTCAGCAACTGACACAAAACAAATTTAGGGCAAGACTTGTGACTCTCAGTGCTTAGGTCCAGGAGAAGACTCTCAGACTAGGTGTTCTCCCGCTCTCTGGTCAGCCTGGATCCTTGGAGGACACAATCAAGGGCAGGGCTGTTGCTCTGTCTTTTCTGCACAGTAGCTGAGGTACCCCCATAAAGCTTAGAAAGCTCTGCCTCACATACATTCCTTTGCCTGGTTGGAAACAAGAATTTGATAAACACAGACCTCTGCATTTCCAAATCACCCCACCACTCTGAGTGAAATACATCCAAGATCTCTCAGGTCTCTTTCTTTGTATAAAAGAGTCACTAGAGCAAAGAGTAAAACTTAGGTTTGCCAGCAAAGAGTGATTCAGACTTGGGGAGAACTTAAATACCAGGTCTGGGGTTTGTCCTTGCTCTGTGTCCCTACCAGTGAATATGTGGGCATTTCACTACAGGGCAGATATTACAAATTTTCACCCGGATTCAGATAATTTCTCTTAGGCAGCAGTGGGAGCACAGCCTGCATCTCTCCATCCAATGTACACGCTTCGAGCACAGGGATACTGCACTTAAGGGCAGAAGTGCTGTTATTCATAGCCAGGAATCCCAAGAGCCAAACCTTAAATGAAAATTCTAAAGAACACCTGCTGGACCCCCTGACGAAGGACTGGCTAACCATCTCAGCGTCTTTTAGACATCAGACTTAAGAAGGGAGAAGGAAAGCGCTATGTGACAGGCATGGTTTGGCAGCAGGATTTCATTAACTCTGTTTATCAAAGATGCATTTATCTCTCCAGAATAACAACTGAGGCCCCATGTTCCATTCTCCTTAGTACATCCCCTCACAGCTATTGCAGTAGGTAGCAAGCACCCGCAGTCCCCTTTGTGCCATTATCTCATTTTTTTTCCCTAACATATTAAACTGCCATCAAAGATGAGGTTTGCAAACATAGTTTGTTGCCTACTGGAGCCTTACGTTTCAGAGCTATTGCTGCTGCTGTTGCATATTTTGTAGAATTTCTTTTTCAGGCGGTCCATTTTTGCTAATGGGTTCTCTTGGGGGTCTGTTGAACTGCAGGGAAAATGGAGGCAAGAAACCTTCCTGCTGGGAGACCTTTGCAAACCTCAAGGAACCTTTTTCAGAAACAGGAGTTCCATGTTCTTAATGAGATCGTTTTCAGAAAAGTTTGGAAGAAGAGAAAGAAGAGAAAATAGCGACAGCAAAATAGAGATAATCACTAAAAATGCTTTTCAAGTAAACCAGAAGCCCACTCAGAGTAATGAGACAGAAAAATTTCAAGAAACCTAAAGGAAGAACATGTGCTTTATTTGACACATCAGAGCCGAATCAGTATGTGAAAAGGAATAGCATCTCGACCCTGCAGTTGTCTGTCATTCCCCTGGCACAGGTAGCTGGGTTAAGAGTGGAGAAATAGGACAAAATCCCATCAGTGGCATAGTTTGGTGCCAGGAAGTCTGCAAGGAAAACTAAGATTTAAAACAAATCTGATGTGCTGAGTTGGGTTGAAAAGGTCAGCTCTCTGCACCTACATCTGGTTGATGCATTTACCCCCCATTAAAAAAAGAGTGCACTCAGCAAGGGGTGATGAGCCCATGCTGGCCCACAAAGGCCAGCTTCGTGCCTTTCGACATAGTAGTTTTCTGCATGGGAGTAATGCGATAACTTCTGAAAGCTGCATCCGGCTGATGCCAGATGGGTATTTTAAAAAGCACTGGAAGATCAGTCTTGAGTGCTGGCAAAACTGGAAGAATGGGAGGAGGAAAAGTGGAGACAGAGGGATCTCCTGTCATCTGTCTGACGTGGCCAAAACCTCAAACACCTGTGTGGGAGTGGTAGATCAAACAGTTAATGGCATGAAATGACACCTCCGGCACACCTCTGCCCATCGTGCCAATGTGGTTTAACAGGCTGACACTTCCCTAATGTCACAAGAAGCCAGGGCATGAGTATAGAAAGGTGCCAGAGAAGATGTACAAAAGAACACCTAGCTCAAAACCCAGTCTGCAACATTTTCCATGAGTTAATGCCTGTAGAAGAGCATAACAACAGAAAAAAGAATGTAATGTCGTATCACCAGATACTCTCTTAATCTCCAGCGATTTGTGGCTCAGGCACTGTATGAACCAAAGCAGGTAATTTCATATCTGCACGCTCTTCATGGAGTTTTTTCCTTCCATGAATCTGCTTAGTCAGCTTTTTAATGTCTGAAAACTTCAGGGATCTGTAATATCTTACGGCAGGGAGTTGCACAGATAAACAGTTATTGTTTGAAGAAACTAATTTTTCTTTGTTCTGAGCTTGACACTTGCTCATTTCAACTAATAACCCTTCATCAGAAGACACGATAACCAATCAACCCCTAACTACTTCTCTCTAGATCCTATAACATCTTTTCTTTTACCCTTTATTTTTCCAGACTGAATAAAAAAAGATTACAGGGCCATTGCCTGTGTGGAAGTGACTTTATTACCCCTTTCCACTGAGTAGGAATCCTTCACATCCTTCCTGGGATGGGGACACCAAAACAAAACAGGCAGCATTCAAGACGTGAATGAAACGGTAATTTTTGGAGGGGGAATGAGGACAGCTGAGAGAGGACAACAGGGAACAGAGTATGGAGAACCCACACCCTACAGATCCCCTGGTGCAAAGGACACAAAACCGACCTGAGGAAACCACAGAAGGAAATCAAAGGTGAAGCACAGTACTACCTATCAGAAAGTTTCTGGCATAGGGGGCAAAGTGGGGACAGAGATGGAAAACAGGACTGTCTCACTGGGGGAGATAAGTGTCACAGGGACATGGTATTTTTCCAGCAGGAGATCGCGGTCGCTATCCATCTCTTTTTCATGACAGCGGATAGGCTGTCTAAGCAGTTTTCCCAAGTCTCTGCATTTGCACCATCCAACACTGAGCTGGACATGTGTGTGGTAGGGAGAGGTATCCACAGCTTTGGCCCAGAAAAGCAGCATCTGCTAAAAGCAGCAATTTCAACCTGCCAACAAGACAGCCAGAGCAGTCATCCCAGCTTCATTCCTCCTTCTGCTTCATTCAGTCCCCTTGGCAGAGCTGCCTACAGAGCTCCATCCCCTGGGTCTGAAATGAGCCAGAAGGACAGGTTTAATTTCTTTCTCTTCAATGAAGGGAAGTCTAAGCTTCCACCTTCTTCCATCTGACATGTTAAATTGGCAACGCAAGTCTTCCTTCTGACAACTTTGTTCATAGACTTTTAGTTGTAATGTTTACCGTCTGAATAAGCCAAGTTCCCAGCAAGTCAGCTTCTCAGGTTTCTAATTTAACTGCAATATAGCACTTCCTTCAAGGCTGGTTCTTTATAAGATCCTTCACTTCATTGTTTCCACCAGCACTGCTAGCATTTGCGAAGTGGTAGCGTAGCTCATCTTTCAGTAGGAATTTTGTACCCAGCTGAAGCTTGAGTATTTCCGTCAAGGCAGAGTGGGTTGTAAAATACCACAGTTGCCATGTTGGGATCATTTCTTCCTGTCTGAGGAAAGCTGGTGAGAAACAGAACTGCTTTGGTTTCTGCAGTTGCTTTCCTTGACAAGGAGAAAGCTGGTGAAGCAAAAATGGGACATCTGGAAAGGCAGAGCTAAGTCATGGGTGAGCCAGGCTTCCACACGAGCTGACATGGCAAGTCTTCCTTTCCTAAGGAGAAACCTGCAGATGGCTCCTTGTCACCCTTTCACTTACAGCCAATGGGGCATGAATGATGTAGGCTCTATGGAGTGACAGCTTAGTCCAGCCTCGCAGAAAATCTGCTTGTAGGGGTGTTATCTTTGGAAATGTAGCTGTAAGAATTATTCCTAACTAGTGCATTTATCCACCAAAGCCATTCTCATTCAACAGTCTTTAATAATTGTTCACCTTATTGGTCTCTCACAGTTGATGTTTGGGCCAGGTATTTAAATGTAGGCTTAAGCATTGGTGATAGATCCAGAGAGAGATGCTGAATGACCAGGTGGAGCTGTTCTTTCTAGCTTATTGAATGTCCTTCAAGCCGAATGGACTGTAGCCACACTCACGTGATCTTCTATGGGGCATGTCCCTGTGCCATTTTCAGAAACAGAGAACTGGACAAGATAGACCATTAATCAGACCTAGGAGGGCACATTTTATGTTCTTGAGTGCCTGGTGCTTTTTAAGAGGCCCAAGAGCATTCAAGCCGTCATCAAAGGGCTGAAAGATGTGAGATGGGTCATAAAGGAAACCTACAGTCCTCTGGAGTAGGACCTGTGGGTCAGCTGGGATAGCCTGAGGTATCACAAATAGTACTGAATGTGTATATTTAGGCAACCTGAAAAGAGTTGTTGCGGTGGGATTGTAATTTGAGATAAAAGGCATGGTTCAATTCCCTGGAGGACAATAGGCAGGTCAAATTCCAAAGGCTTTAAGGGTTCCCCAACTCCGGGTGTCAAGACAAGAGTCAAGTGTCTACCAAGCTAGTGTGAACACTAAAGCTCTGAAAGATAATTATGTTCCAACAGGTTTTGTGAAAATTAGTGTTATAACAGGGCTGAAGTAGCTCAGTTGGGAGAGCGTTAGACTGAAGATCTAAAGGTCCCTGGTTCAAACCCAGGCTTCAGCAGCCTTTTCCTGTAGGTTTTCTTATGCCCAGTGCTGGGCTCGCCAGTACAACAGAGACATGGAGCTACTGAGGAGAGGCCAGCAAAGGGCCATGAAGATGATGAAGGGTTGGAAGCATCTCTTCTGCTGGGAAAGTCTGAGAGAGCTGTTCAGCCCAGAAAAGTATCAGGGGGTATGCTAACAGTGTATATGAATACCTGAAGGGAGGGTGCAAAGAGGACACAGCTAGGTGCTTTTCAGTGGTCAGCAGCGACAATGGGCACAAAATACAGCACAGGAGGTCCCCTATGAACATCAGGAAATACTTTTTACTGTGCGAGTGATGAACACTGGCTCAAGTTGCTCAGAAGGGTTGTGGAGTCTTCGTCCGTGTGGGTATTCAAAAGCTTCTTGGACATGGTCTTGGGCAACTGGCTATAGGTGCCCTGCCTGAGCAGGGGGGTTGGACCAGACGATCTCCAGACATCTCTTCCAACCTCAACCATTCTGAGTCTATGAAACAGGGGCATAGTTTACAATTCAAGGGCTTCAGCAAAAATAGTGATATAAAGGGTTGGTTTTTTTTGTTCCCTCAACCTTCAACTGCCTGTTCCTAGTCCTATGTCAGGGAATGGCCTCTAAAGAAGTAGTGATGTTGAACCACTGGTGTAAGGGACCATGCAGGAGATTAAAACTGTAATTTGAGAAAAGGAAAAATACCCTGTTGAAAAGAGGTAATTTTAATATGAATCACAGCTGACCTTGAAGCAATTTCTCTTCCTAGAATTTGTCTTTTCCCAGGCTAAAGAGTTCTGGTATGTCTACTTGTTGCTCATACGGGAACAGCTCCAGACCTCCGATGAAGATTTCTACCCTTTTCTGAACATTTTCTACTCTTAAGCTGGGTTTTATAAGATTATAATCTTCAATGAGCAGGCACCCCAAAGAGTTTTATAACTGTCACTGTGTTTTGCATTTTGTTCTCCATTCCTTTCTGCCTAATTCCCTATCTGTGGAATCCTTCGGGCAAACAGCAGAGGCAAGACCTGAACTGTCAGTTGTGCAAAAACAAGAAGTGAGAAGTAGTGAACCTTTGACTATTGATTTCTCAAAGATCAACCCCAATACTCATCCAGGCTCTCCTCCATAACAGGGCAGAGACCTCTTCTTTCTCCCTTTCATTCTGGCGGTGCTCTTTAACCTCTGAATGTACCCCTATCAGATCCTGCAGCACTTCTGGGAGATGAATTCCCTGATCAGGATATGGATAATGATTGTGTGTGAGTCAATCACATCATGACCTGCTTAAGCCTTGAAGAGGTACCATGGGTCCTGCTGGGCAACCTCTGTGGCAACAGCCACCCCCCACTAGCAGGTAGGGCCAGAACATGCATTGCCCTCCCACATAGCTCAGGAAATATAATGCTGTTCACCCATCACTGCCCTTTGCAGACCTGACGTACTCAGGCAGGATCCTCTGGCTCAAGGATGCACCAACTAGAAAATGCCTTTCCTTCGACTCTTCACCTGCATTGTCTATGTCCGCATCTAAATTGTGAATGAGCTTCCTGGTCTCCAAACTGGGTGACAGTAGGTCAGAGCCTCCTGTATGATTCATATGCAGGATTAAATTATTTCAAATTTCGTATATGTCTGGGGCCTCATTTTGTTATGAAAACAGACCTCAGGCAATTGTGTATGTGCATCCCAGGCATTGCCCTCAGGTTTAAGAACAGTTTACACACTGTGGCTATGTTGAACTGCCCTGACCTCATTTACCACGCTGAAGAAATGCAGCCTTGGGCCCTAAGGGCAGAAGCAAATCAGATACCAGACACAAAGGTTGTGAGTCAGAGAGCAGTGGGATGGCACAGGCAGTCCTGCTAAATAATACTTTGACCTGGTGCTAGCTTCATGGTTTAACAAGTGTGCTGGAAATCTAAATAAGGACAGTGCTTGGGCTTGAGCACGGCCCAGTGCTCCCGCACACTGCTTAAATGTGCCAGCTCATGCTCTCCCAGGCAATGTCCAGACACTGTTCAGGGGATAGCAGGGGGCAGGAGCCATTCCCAAAGGAGGTTTGGACATAACAATATCTATTTCTGTTGGGGCAGAGAGTGGAAGATATTTTAGCACCATGACAGATGTGCCCTTAGTCCCACTAAGCAGGACAGACCAGTTGTATTTGCTTTTGGCAATATAACTCTCCCTACCGAGGACCTGGTGTTTCCCACCACCCCTCTTCTTGGTGGGCCACCAGTACCTTTGTCTCAGGCAGTCTAAAAGGACCTGCCACAAAGAAGGTGTTTCGAGTGGAGTTTTATTATGGGTTGCTGAAGAGATAAACCACAGCCAGCTGAGGAAATCCCCTGCACTTAAAAAAGTCAAAAGGTGAGATTTTTAGGGCTGGAAGAGATTTGGGGGTGGTGGATATCATGTGCATTTGCCCAGTCCTTTCTCCTTCCTGGGTATCTGCTCATAGGCAGTGCTGGAGGATGCATGGTCTAAGCTGGCACTGTTGTTCACATGGAGGTGCTGGTGACTGCTGGGCTTGTTCACCCCTAACGTGGCTGCAGTCCAGCACAAAGAGGAAGCTGTAATCAAATTGTTTTGAAGCCTGATCCACAGCTGTAGCAAGGCAAAGGAAAGTCTCCCTCTGATATTAGCAATCAGGCACTCATGTTCATGTAGCAGGACATAAAGAAATCCCCAGAGACCATAGCGCAGTGATGCCAGAAGTGATGAGAGCAGCTTATTTGCCTGCTCCTGCTCCCAAGGACCTGGTCCCCTCCTGGCTGAAAGAGCTTTTACTCAAACCTCAGTGCCAAAAGTTGCCAAGTTTCCCTGTGTTTGGCTCAAAGAAGGGTTAAAAGCGGCCCCGTGCTCCATGGTGCTTGCTCACCGGGAGGCGGCGAGGGAAGGTGCAGGATGAATAACGGCGGTGGGTGGCAGGCAGCGGGGGCGGCTGCCCTGCCAGCACCTTCACCCAGCCCCCACACATACAGCTCCCACCTCTCACCACCGTTCACCTCCTTTCGGCACCAGGGCCCCCACATTGATCAATCAGCGCATGTCAGACCCTGATTATTGCCTCTTCCTGAGCCCCTGCACAGCACTGCTGCAGCCTGCAGCTCTCCCCCACAAACGTTCACAGCTCTGCCAGTGCCCTTCAGCTCTGTCTGCTTTTTCTGGTGATTTCTGTCTTTCTTTAAATCCCTTCAGTCCCAATTTGCTGCTGCTGCCCTTCTCCCCCATCCTTGCGAAAACTCTCTCCACTTTTCCCCCCCAAAGAGTGCTGGCGCGGATCGGTCTGCATGCACCCCCCTCAACCGCACAGCACCAGAGCTATACCTCACTGCTGCTGAGGTGCGGGAGTCTGCACTGAAAGATCAGCCAGCTAGGTAAATGGGATCTCTTCAGCAGAGGCTTAAACCCCTTTACTGCATAGACAAAAAAATAGAAAAAAAAGATAAACAGGAAAAAAAACCCTGCAAGGCGTGTGTGGTCACTGCAGGAGCATGACTGGGTCTGTTAGTACACCTGGAAAAGTTCCCACTGAAACTACTGAATGCAGGTCGCACCAGGGGTTACTGTATATGCAGTGCTCGCTTGCTTGTGTTTTATGGGGTCCGACAGAAGACCCCAGACCTCTGATTTGCAGTCACTGTTATTCACTGCTGCGCTGTCAATATGGCTGCCCTGATAAAAGAAAAGATGATGGGGTGAGGTATACGTGGTCCCAGCATTACCTTCTCTGTTTTGCTGATTGGTTTTGTGATAGCTTGCATTCCCAAGGAGTGCTTCTGCTATTGCTTTCTTTTTACATTCTTTTTATGTTCTTTTAGGACCTACTGTAATATAGGAGCTAATTGGACTGCGTGTCTGCTTTGTCCCTTGCTCTGCCAATGGCTAACTTGAGGAGAAGGCAACACTTTTATTCATGTCTCAGCTTCATCCATCAGAAAATTGGCCAAAGTACTCTAGAGTCACTTTGGAAAGCGCTCTGAGATCTGCCAGCGCGAGCAAGGCATGATGGAGATAGAGGCAGACAGCACAGGCAGACATTAAAACACATTGCCAGCCCTGAAGATTAATTTTCTAAATTACATGGCAGCTACAAGACGACGAAAAGAAAGGATTATTATTTGCATGCCATGGGAGCAATAATCCTGCGATTACTACTCCAGGCATAAAGACATTAAGGCTTGGTTTGTGCTGCACTGCAGTGCTGTTGGAGGTGTAGCAGCACCGTGCCATGAACAGAGAGCTTGTGTGCGGTCGTAAAGGTCACACATGCTTTTGAGCAACTGTGTAGGGTCCAGACTGTGATGAAGACCACCCGTGCTTGCATTAAGGGATGCATCCTGCAGTTGTGGCAGAAGTGGATGTGCAGAAGCTGCCATCCAGACCCCCTGAGCAGTTCTGCGTGTTTTCAGCCCTGCCCTTTCAGCCCAGCTGAGCCAGTGAGGTTGGCCTCTAACGTCTTTGCAACTGGAATCTGAATCATGCTCTGAGGCATCAACTCTCCCCGTCGGCTTTAGAAGGAGCCTGGGGTAACGAAGGTCTTTCCTGCATTAAATACCTAAAACTGAAATGTTCTGCCCCAAGGAGCTTCGGGCAGCAGTCCATGACCTTAGAGCCAACTCTTCACTATCCATAGCGGAGTCCAGCTGTTCCTACAAGCTTAGATGAACTGTCAGCTTTTCCAAAAACTAAGCTTAGAGCTGCAAACCCATCCCTGCCTACCTTTCGCAGTGGTGCTTGGATTTTGGAAGGCAACGGGTCCTAGTTTAGCTGGTGAACATGATGTTGTGCATGACTTAAACTGTGCTGGCCTTTTGATAGCAGATATGGAAAAATTAGGGTTAGGATTTCTTCTCTGTGTCTAAACAGTGTCCTAAAATGGGGTTTGATCATGTGCCACACCAAAAAAAAAACAAACCCCAAAAAAACAGCTGACAAAAAACAACAAAAAATGACTAAAAAAAGACAAAAATTCCTCTTTCAGATGCAGCAACTGTCCAGGACCTGCTCTAAATGAACAATGAATGCTAAAACTGGAGAATAACAAAATACTTTTTGGATCCAGCTCAGTTCCTCAGAGGTGCTTTCCCAGTTCCAGTTGGGATAGAGTTAAATGCTGACTGGGGCTAAACCACGACAGGTACTAAAGTAAATAGTCAAAATACCTTTGAAGGGTCTTGGCTTTAGTATCTATGGCTGATTAATTAATTGCAATTTAGGTTGTTATTTGGGCTGTTAAGTATTTCGGCTGTTAACTTTTGGGACAATGGGCTATCCTTTATTTTCTGTTTGAATAGCGAAGTCTAATTTTATTTGTGACTGCAGGGTGCTAGTGGAGGAAAAGGAAAGAACATGAAGCACTGCTCATTACAAGTGGAAGTAGGCTATTTAAATACGCAAACTGTGTTCAAAAAAGCCCAGAGAAAGAGGGCTGTGGAGCTCCTGCTGTCGCTTATGAGATATGGAGATTTCTTCATTTCCCTGCCCAGAGTGGGATTCAGTCTGGGGCAAGAGTAAATACTCTTCTGTCAGCCTTTGGGAGCACCCAGGAGGTGACAGACTGGGGAGAGTTTGGTAGTCCATGCAGAAGGGTGGGTGGATTTCAGTTTGGTTCCCAACAAGCATTTGCAGCACAGAAAACGTCCTCGGCAAAGCTCTGCAAATTCAAGAAAGTATTTAATGTAAAAAGTACAAGAATCCAGTACAGGAGTGACTTTAATCAGTAGATAGGCTTTAAACTAAACTTACGTCATCTTTTTAAGATACTTGACTTGTGCCACAGGGGTTGGAAGCTTCTCTTTTGCTTTGGTCTGTGGAAATTCAGATATGTCCCATAATCCCTCACTATAAGCAATTGGAAACGTCTAGAAGAAAGCCTGCCTTACTGATTTTTTTTTCATGGGGAAAAGAAGGGGGACCACTGCAAATCCCAGGCAAGCAGAGAACAAATAAAATTAAAAATTAACAGACAGCAGAAACAAATGCAAAAACATCTTCCTAATGAGTAATTTCACTGGCTGTGGTCAGAAGATGCTGGATAGGTCTCAACCCGCAAGGATTTTGGTGGAGTCATTTCCAGGCTCCCATTTCTTTCACCCTGACACGGGGAAACTCCTCGAGTCATTTTGAGTCAGTGTCTCTGCCTCCGATATTTTCATGCCAGCCTGGTTACGTGGGTGATTCTCTGCTCTAGTTTTCAAGCAGAAGTTCTCACAAATTGACAGAGGAGGCTTTGGCACCTCCGCAGGAGAAGCGAGAGAGAGGGAGAGAGGAAGAGAAATGAAATGGGCTTTTAAAAACCATAAAATTAACATAGAAAACGGCATCAGGTTTCTTTACTCAGACCAAGTGAGAGGCAGTACTGTTGCCTGCTGATTTTAAAGCCACCCCATTAAGGATCCTGATGGGTGGCCACAGATGTGCTGGATTGCCTGTTGCTTGAGGGAAGCTAGTTTTGCAGCTACAGCGCCAACCTAAAAGCTTGCAAAAGCAGAGTTCAGACTTTACCTTGGCTACAGATTTGCTATACAAGCTCTCTAGTGTTGGAGTCAATAAGACAAGAAAAAAAAAAAAAGGCATATGTAAATAAAACCAGGACTAGAAGGCTTGCAAAGCCACTGAAGATGTGGGGGTTTTTCAGCCCAAGGATTTTTAGCCCTTAAGGTCTCAGACCATCACCTCTAGCTTTAAGCATTTAACTGAAGTTTCTACATTAAGAGCTCCTTTTTTTCCCCAGACTCTCATTATAGCCAGTAGAGGTAAAAATCAGCTCCTCTGCAATTTCAGTTCTTCCCTGGGGAAAGACCTGTTAGCTCAGGGTCTGGAGAGGCAGTCGGCTTTCCCCACTAAATAGATTAGCACTTCTCAGCTGCTTGGTATTTCTGGAGCAGATGTGAGGTACCTGCACACAACCTTAGCCCTACCATACGCTCAGCAACACCAATAACCTTGTATTTGTTACAGACTGCCATTCATAGGCACACAGCTCTTGCAGCTCAGCTCACGTGTCTGAGCACTTGGCTTGTAAAGTTTGCGTAAGTGTACCTACACCACCCTTAGAGTAGAATCTTGGCATCTAGGAAATATAAACCCTGAGCCTCTGATAATTCTCTGGAACTGAAATCACTCTAGTAGATGAGCTTCTCAAGCCAGGCTTTCAGCTCTTTTTGTCCTGGCCTGCACCAGCAATTGAGTCTGTAACAGGACAGAGCATTTGCTTCTAGCTCAAGACCAACTCCTTATCAAATTCATGGATGGTATGTGGTCACCCAAGAAGCTGAGGGAGCTTTTATTTCCTCAAGTCTTCTCAGCTGTGGTTGGCTGAGAAGTGGCAGTATAGAAAATCTTTTTCCTGCCAGCCTCGTAAAGGTTCTTGCGTTGGTGAGCGACAGGGGAAACACAGTGATACAGCACAGCAACAGCCTGGAGCTGCATGCTAGGACCTTCCCAAAGATTTATTTTTCCAGGGGAGCAGGACACGACATCAGGAGACCATACCTCTAGAAACATGATTTACCAGCTTGTGCATGCACTGATAAGGAATCCAATCAACACATGTAGGAATCAGGTGTCGGCATCCCTGGCATGACCTGCGAGAGCCTCAGCTATGAGTGGTGGGAAGTGATCCATGACTTCCTCAGGTGGGTCAAATGTGTCCTCTTGGATTCTTGGAAGAGATCAAACATAAACAAGGCAAAAGAAAAAAAAAAGAAAGAGAGACAGGAGTTGTCAGGAGAAGGAGGCAAAACACTGCACCCATTTCAACACCTGCATATATGTCTGTAGCCATCTGCAGCGTTAATCCTCCAGCAGTGCTGGGGGATTTGTCCCTTTCCAGAGCTGGCGGCTGTCTAGATAAATAATTAAAAGATGGTCTTACACTCTGTAGCCAAGTCAAGCAGTGTTTGCAAATGTAGAAGAGAGATTTCCTGGAGAATATGCAATAGATTCATTAATCTCAATGATCTGAACTTTCTGGATGATCTGTTCTCCTCTATACCACATTGGTAAGGATGCTAATACACCTCTTCGAGCCCTCCTTGCCTCCCCCTCCTCCCATCTTACATACTCCCAGATAAGGTTCAGTCCAGATAGTCCCTCTCAAAATGAGGCCATGGTATTTCACAGGATCCCCCGTCCTCCTCTCACCTCCTCCGGTGAGAGCTTACTTTCCCCTCCAGGTGAACTTTTCCCTTGCTGCTGTTCAGGCTGGCTCCCTCTTGCAGGTGGGTGTACTCAGCCTGGAGCTGGCAGGCCAGCCGAGCTGAGGGGGCGGACAGCACAGACAGTGAGCAAGTCAGTGCTCTGGAAATGTGTTACTAGTTATTCCTATTCCTTGCTGGAAGGTTTCTGCTGTCACTCCCAGGGACCCTGCCATGCCCACCTGCCCCGTGGCAGCCTCTTCTGCCAGCCTCTTCTGCCAGCCCATTTTATTGTTGTAGGGAGCAGGAGAACAGCAGTTGTGAAGGGATGGAGGACAGTCCAATGTGGAGTTGAAGAAAAGCTGAAAAATGTGATTACTGATCTTTTTCCCTCTCTGCCATGTCTTTTCATGGAAATGTTGCTTTTAATGAAACTTTCCACAGGCTAGTCTGAGAGCAGACCAACCGCACACACACGCAGCCTGTCCAGTGAGCATGCATACAACTGGGATTCGAGTGAATGTGGGTCTCTGTGAATACAGGAAGGGAAGATAGAGGGTTTTAAAGCAATTCAACTTGCTGGAGATTGGTTCGGGGGCACCTCTATCTTTCCCATTCTTCCATGTGATGGCCACTTCTCTTGCCAATATGAGCAAGGGCACCAGAAGTACCCGCAACCAGTAACAGACCCCATCAACCAGCGAATAACAAAATTATCACAAAACAGTTTTAACTGTTTTAGACAAAATCTTTGTGGACAGATGCATCAGAGTTTTAATAACACCATAGCACCAAGAAAACTGGCAGCTGAAGATGTCTCAGCACCTCTAGTTTTGGCAGCTGGGATAACCAAAGGAAAGGTTGTTCCATAGCTCCCTATATCAGAGGTTTTCTCAAATCACCCTCTGCTGATTGACCCAGGGTTTGATGGACCTGTGGCCATCCACTCCAATCCTGTGGAGTCAAAGTTGTCTCTTTCAATGTTCTGTTAGCAGTTGAGGAGCTGGAACGGCTGGAGAACAAAACTGCAAAGAGAGCTTGTTCCCTAGTGAATAATGTGACCAAGTGGTGTTTCTCACTTTTCCCTCCCTAGAAATAACTAGCTGGAGGTGAAGGGCAAAGTCAGAGCTATCTCCTTCCCTGTTCCACTTGCTCATGGGATCTGACTCCTTCCTGATAGTTGGTTTTAGCCAGAATATACCTATTCTGTAGGGATGGAAATCCCTTGATGTAACCCACACTTCGATCCCATATCACTGTCTATCAGGGTCATGGGCTGATGACAGTGAGAGTCAGGCATGATAGTGTCTTCTACGTAAGACCAAAAATTTATACACAGTAACATCCCACAATGATCCTACCTTCCCACATAACCTATGCCTGCTGTTGGTCTCCAGATCCTTCATCTTTGTCAAGGAGGGCTGATGACATGGCAGTCTTCACATGACATTAGTTTATGGAAGCTGCTACTGCTGGATGTTTAAAGGTAAGCAAGCAGTGTCCAATGAGAGTTTTGGGCTACAATTTCAAAAGCAAAGAGGAATACAACTCCAAAAGTAGTCTAAAACCTAGGTCTTTCCCTGGGTTTTGTGGCTTATACAAGATCTCAGCTTTTCTTTAAAAACAGTTAAAAAATTACTCAGGGAAAGAGAATGGATAAGAGGTTTTGATTCATCGTGCCTTCTTCATCCACTTTGTTATGTCTAAAGAAACCTGAGTATCCTCGGTGTGATCAGCCACTGTGGCAACAGAGATGGTTGTGCAGCAAAATGAAAATTAGGAATGGGAAAGTGTTTCCCAGATGCTTGTGGTAAAAACCCATTCCTAGAAGACCCACTACAAGACTTTTCTGGCAGCTCTTGCCCTTGCTAAAGGACAGGAAAGAGCTCGATGAGAGCTCCTGTATACTGACTAGTAGAAACCTTTGAATTTACAGCTAGCACACACCCTTAACCGGTTTAAACCCATTCCTTACAATGCTGCCTTCTAGCTCAACCACGTATTCTTCATCCTGGCGGTTTATCTCCTCCAGATACACACAGACAACACTCAGCCTCTCCTAGACTTTGCCATGATAGGCAAAATGTTCCAAGTTTTTATCATCTCCATTTATGTGATAGACTTTCCCTTTCCAGATGAATCCCAAAGTCTTTCTTGGCCATTTAAAATGGTCTGTATCAATGGTGACACGGGCTTCTGTAGCCTCTTACATCATCTCCAGTCCATCATCCTCTTTTCCGCACTGTTTCTTTATTATTTACCTCATTTTCCACTGTTCTTCTGAGATAAGCTGTCCTTTCTTACTGCCCCCCCCTCCCCATTTCCGATCAAGTTTGAGGTAAATTCACCTGAAAGTCATAGGAGTTCCTAACAAACAACTTCCTGAGCACAGCTCAGTGACGCTGATGCCAGCATTATGAAGGCTGTGTTTTCCTGGATAGCATGACTGTTCGTAGTTCTTGCAAATAAAAGGAATTAGAGAAAAAGAGGACTTGAGAGGTGTGTGAGTAATACAGCATCATCCGTGGGGACATGTGCTGGGATAACACACAAAAACAAGCTGAGAACACAGAGTACTTTCACCTGCAAGTTAACTCTCACCGCACTTGGGGGAAGGTAAGGGAAGGCAGATGTCCCTGTTACAGCTAGGGAAACTGAGACATAGTAGTGCAGTTTGCACAGATCATTCAGTTGGTTTGATGGAGAGGCTAAGCTAAGGCTATTGATGCTTTGTTTTGGGTTGCAGCTGTCTGAATTATGAAATAAAGCTTAATTTAATTGCATAATAGGAAGACAAGACTATGAACTCCATCAATTGCTTGGTAAAAGGAGCCAGAGCAATTGGGTGTTCCAGTGCATTTGGACCTGTCCATGATGTCCCCAACCTGGCTCTTCCTCACCTTGCTACTCTTGCCCTCATTAAGACCCAACATCCCAGCAAAGCCTCTTCCCTTTCTTGTAGCCAAATATGACCTAGTATTGGCTCTAGCTCTTCTGTGGGGCTGCCCTTGACTCTGCTCCAGGCCCACCTGACCAAGGCTGAACAGCAAGAGCACCCTGCTACCCAAGGGCACTGTCACAGCAAAGTGATCTCCATTTGCACCGAGCTGGCATCCCTTCCACCTGCTGCCTTTCCCACCTCCAAAGAAGGCTGCAGCACAGTGAGGGGAACAAGCATGCCACAGAAGAGAAACGATCTCTGCCAAGCACTGCAGAAATGGGACACAGATGGTGTCTTAAATGAGAACGGAAGTTTATTTGGGGGCTCTGCGCGTGACGTAGCATTGCAGATCCTGCAACAGATGACAGACACTAGGATTTTAGAACGGGTGAAAAGATAATTTTGAAGCTGTGTCTGTCCACAGAGCTATTAGCTTGTCTGAAAAAAAAGAAAGAGATAAAAAGTTGAACTCAATAAATTGTTCTGTAAGGATAGGAATGTATAAGCCTGCTTTTACTTACATGTAGGTCTGGTCCTTCTGATATCCTAATCTTAATCACAGCTCTTTGTTGGCTCGTTGGTCAGTCCGTATGGCTGTGCTGATTGGCCAGGTGGCCACTGCTGATGGAAATACATGAGGATGACATTAACCTTGCTTCTCCCTGCTCTAGACACAAACCTGTGCCTTTCTCCTCTACACAAGGAATGACTGGAAGAGACCTCTGGAGGTCATCTGGTCCAACCCCCTGCTCTAGAAGGGCCACCTAGAGCCACTTGCCCAGGACCACATCCAGGCAGCTTTTGAATAGCTCTAAGAATGGACACTCCACAACCTCTCAAGGGCAACCAGTCCCAGGTTTCTCATCCTCTCGTCATATGAAAGATGTTCCAGTCCCTTAATCATCTTCATGGCCCTTTGCTGGCCTCTCCTCAGTAGCTCCATGTCTCTGTTGTACTGGCGAGCCCAGCACTGGGCATAAGAAAACCTACAGGAAAAGGCTGCTGAAGCCTGGGTTTGAACCAGGGACCTTTAGATCTTCAGTCTAACGCTCTCCCAACTGAGCTACTTCAGCCCTGTTATAACACTAATTTTCACAAAACCTGTTGGAACATAATTATCTTTCAGCCTTTTCAGACAAGGTTAGTTGACATTAGCTTGTGAGTCAAAGAAGTTGTTTCAGGAAACAGGACACAGACAGGTGGCGTCAAAAGCAATGGTCCAATCATCTGGCCCAGCACAGGCTCCTCACCAATGTACACCACCTCTGTGTATATGTGTGACTTTAATAATATCATGACCCTGGATGATGTGGAGGGTGGAGCAGAGAAGCAAAATAAATGTTCCTGAAGAGCTGAGAGAGGAGTACAGTTACCCTGAGATTAGAAGATTGTTGTGGGATCCATCATAAGTGTTTACTTGTATGTAAAGCTTTGCTTTGAAGGGTAACTAATGTCTGCAGTGTGGACCTGCTCCAGCTTTATTTTTTCTTTAAAGACTCTATTTTGAAGCATCCATGCCTCTGATTCTGTTAAAGAGCACTGTTTTGCCCTTCTCTTAAGAGCTGTGAGCTATTTAGCATTACCAGCACTGCTGATGATTACCAAATTCCTAGAAGGCCAGATGGGGACATCACTAAGGTAGCTAACGAAGACCACAAGAGAAGACCTGCTGAGCCTGGCAGGATTTGTTGCTGCAAACCCCAGCAGTTTGGAAAAGGTTCCTGGGGTGGGATTAATCTCACCTGACTTAAAGACTAACAAGGCAAATCTCTAATCACTAGACAGAGCCCACAGAAATCAGGAACACTGG
The DNA here is from genome assembly GCF_949628215.1 of Phalacrocorax aristotelis. Classification (NCBI taxonomy): domain Eukaryota; kingdom Metazoa; phylum Chordata; class Aves; order Suliformes; family Phalacrocoracidae; genus Phalacrocorax; species Phalacrocorax aristotelis. Next base: position 166,283,966 of record NC_134277.1, read on the forward strand.
TGCTGAGTTCCCAAATTGAATCTCCCTTCAAAACCCAACCAAACCAAACCAAAAACTTTGAACGCCAGCTCTGGGGGGGTTCTGTATGACACCTCAGACGTTATCAGCATGTGAGTCCGGCAAATTCAACATCGCCTTTCTAGCAGAAGTTCATATATGCATCAAGAACTGCATTGGTGTGAGTTACAGCTCAGCTCCCTGCAGCCATGCCAGAAATGACATGACCCAGTGACAATGAAAAAAGTTATTTCCACTGCTGAGTTCAGCCGAAGCATTGGCTTTCCATAGAAATTACCCTCATGCATGTACTGCTTGCTACACTGTGTGGTATGAGGTCACTGGGAATGCGGTGGTGCCACCACATGAGCTTTTTTTTTGATGTCCATCAGCTGCTGGAAACCCATAGCTTGCATGAGTTGTCCTCTAGGATATTGCATGGCTCAGGGACCCGGGATGAGCTTGGCAGCTTCTGTGCAGTTTTAACGAAGCCATAACACTCTTTTGCCCAGAGAAACCAGATTATAGAGTCACTCCATGGGGTTTTCCAGAATCTGCGTTATGCCAATTGCAAAGACAGGCTGGACCCTAAACAAAAGCTTTTCTCCAAATTAAATCAGAACTGACAGCCGATGTCACTTCTGGGTCTGCAAAAATTCCTTTCATCTTTCAACGCTTCCAAAGCTTTTGGGGTGTGTGTGTGGGGGGGTTATGCGTTGGGATTAAGGTCTATCTGGCATGAAGGAGTCAGAGCAGAGGAAAACCTTCTCAAGGCCAGTGGTGCCACCTAACGGGAAAATTCCCAGGGAATCAATTTCTCGGAAGTTGAGTCCTTAATTGGAGTGTTGCTAGGTGACGTAGAGATGGAAATCAGTAGCTCTGATGTAAGTCTCTCTTTCCTGCTCCTTTACGACCATCCCTCCGTCAGTCTATTCCCTTTTCCCCAGCATCTGAGCCATCAACGAGACCTCCCGGGGAAAATTAATTCTGCTTCCTGCTTAAAAGCACTCTCAGCAATCCCTGAAGCTACTGAAGCATTTTTGACCTTTGTGATGCTCAGAGTCTGTCCAGAGAGGAAATTACCTCAGATTTTTGGGTTATGAAGAGCCAAGCACAAAACAAGAGGGAATGAGGGTCTGCCAGGGAGGGACCAGGACTCACTCTGTGGGATTTCTCCTTAGTCACATAGTTTGCAAATGAGAGGTGAGACAGGCTCTCTGCATTGCAACCTCCACACAGTATTGCAGCCCAGCGGCATCTGGAACCAGATGGTGGCTCTGCAAAAGAAGAGATAATGTCTCAAAAGCAGCACCTGTTAAAAGTTTCCACATGGCAACCCCCTGCAGCTGTTTCATATCATAATCATGAGAGTGGGCAGGAATGAGCAGCAAAGCCTGTCCCAATCTCAAAGGATTATTTTATCCCTGATTGTGTTGTCTTCCCTGCACCTACACCTATTTCCTCATGACAGTCTAGCTCACGACAGCACCCCTGCTGCCATCAGTTTGCAAGAGTGTGTTACAGTGGTTAGAACAGGGTCTTGGTCTTTCTCAGATCTCATTTCAGCTCTGCCATCAATGAATCATATGTTTTAAGCTGTCTCAGTCAGGCTTGCTTTCTCTCAGATTCTCTGAAGTTGAAAAGGTATTTCCAAGATTCTTTCCCATTTCTTCCTGGGATGAAAAAGTTTGTGAGGGTTGGCAGTTTTTATAGGTATCCAAAAACATGAAAGAATGTGATGTTTAAGCATTTTTTTCTGCTGGTCCTTGGGAGGCGTGCAAGTGAAGGTATGGGGGGATCTAGTCCCACTTTCAGTACCTCACTAAATTGAAATGCCACCATTACAGGCAAAATGGAAGCTCACAAAACCCCTGTGAAAATTCATGGCTGAAGAAAGGATTAACATTTAGGGCAAAGGGGAGAAACCTGCAATTAAGCAGGCTCGAATCATTAATTCTAGCAAGGAGCTAAGCTCTGCTGGTAATGATGACTCTGCAGCTGCAGCTGGTGCTGCTTGAAACCTTGAGCACTGCCTGGCAGAGGTAGCCAGGCACCGGTAATTATTCTCAGAGCTCAGGCAATTTCCAGTGACTTTTCTGTTCTTTGAACCCAAGAGTTCCAGCAACCAGAAACGGTTCATTTATATGAGTGTTGTGGCTGGGAAGTCTGTGGGTCCAAGGCGTGATGCTCAGGGCTTTGGAGAAGCACCCTGAGGAGCAGGGCAACAAAGGGCTGAGCCCCACCATGGCATGGAAGAGTGATCATGAGGTGTGTGAGGTTCATGGGACTGTAGCTTCAGCTCTTACTTCAGCTTGCTGGGCTCTCTTTTTTTTTTTAATGGTTCACTGTGTAGCGAATCAAGGAGTATTCAAGCCCCTAAAAACAAATCACCTGAGGCATATTGACCTCAGGCGTGGGAGTGAGGGTGTGGGATGGGTATCCCAGAAGGACTAGAAAGGACAAGATCAAGGCTCTCATCTGTCACGTGGATAGCCTGCAGTCAGGATTTAACTCAGTAAGTACTTTCCTCTGGCTCTTTCCTCCATCCTGGGAGCTGTGTGGTGCTGGGGAAGGTGAACTGAGCACCTTCTATCTACACCCTGTGCACAGACATTACTGTACCAGCTAGTTTGGGAGGAGAGGGTAGATGCATGGTGCTGTGATTGGACCTCATGAGCCAAGACAAGTGCAGCCTGGAGAGGTCTGTTTTTTTTTATCAGATGTTAGGAATCATTAGCTGGAGTTTGGAAAAGGGGCAACATGTGCTTTTGTATCTGCCAAAAATGTTGGTTGTTTAACCCTGTCTCTCCAGAAACTCCCACCACAACAAATAGTAACCGTGTCTAAAGTTAAGTTCCTCTGAGCACCTCTGCCACGGTAAAGGAGTCTGTGTCAGGGGAGACCATTCTTAAGCCAACATTGCCTTTGCAATAGTGCCCAGATGCTGATCCCCTGCACCCTCACTGCCATTTCAGGCAGGATGATATTAGTTGATGTCACCTGCTTCTGCTGCAATCACAACATTAGTCACTCGCAGCAGGGTGATTGCAGTCTTATTTCTCTGCATCCTTTTCCCTCAACCTGAAGCTCCTCAGCCCGCTCCCCATCCCTGGGGAGATCCTGCTGACATTCCTGTGTCTTGCTTAGACTTGTATGTTTTGAGGTCCTTTGGCTCACAGCCTAGCCCTCGGTTCACCCTTTCTGCTCTGCTCCCATCCGGAGGTCATGCAAACCAAACTGGTGCCTGTTTACCATCTCAGAGTTGCATTGCTTAACTCCTCTGCCCTTCCTGAACTGAATCTGCACATAGAGAAGGGGCTGTTTTGAAGTCAAAGTTTTAGCATAACAACTCTTTCACCCTTTCTAGGTGCAGACTTCCAGGAGGGGTACTCCTGCCCCTGTAATAGAAATCTGTGATGTTCCAGATGCTTAAACTCAGTAAATATGTTTTATGGAGCTAGTTTGTTATTTGCTGTGTTTTTCCCAGAGGTGCTGAGCAGCAGATCAGTAAAATTAGTAAAAGGAAAATAAAAATCCATTGGTTTCCCTGTGCCTCAGTTCCCCCATCAGTAAAAGGACTCTCTGTTCTAGCAGGTGAGAGCTCTCAAAAATTCGAGGCTGGAAAGTGCTCAGATCTGACAAGCACCGTCAGTCCTAAAATGCTGATGTCTCTTTCTAAACACTCCATCCCAGCTCCCTTTACCTCCAGCCTAAGTGCAGTCTGCCCTGACTTCCACTCACAGGAAAAACTTTGGACAATGAAAGAACAAAAATAAAAGAACTGCTGGCCAGACACTTGAAGTAGTTGAGCTGAGATGGTCAGTAAGACCAGTTCCTCTAATGGCTCATATAATGGTGCAGAGCCCGCTCAGACCCCTGGAGGAAACACCCTGGGGTGAGTGACTGACCACACAACAAAGCAAGAGAGAACAGACATCGGGAAAACCCAGGCCAGGAGCAGCCTCTCCCCAAACGACAGACCCCCAGGGGTTTCTCTAGTGGAGCACCAGCTGGGAAGCTGGCATAGAAAACAGGCTGGAAAACTTTTCAATTCTCTTGGCCTATTATGTCATATATTGTACCATGAAGTGCAATTGTTTAACTAGACTTAAATCACTCTAAACTACATAAATTACCTCCAATAATCTCCCTTCTCTCCAAAAGCTGACACTTTCCTATTCCAAAGCATAGCAATCTTGCTATCTTCCATATAATTGTATAACATAAGTGGCTCATCACTGCCTCTTAAATAAATAAGTTATGTTCCACAGTACACACCTAGTCGTATATAATTTTCTGTATCTTCAATTGTTTTAAATAGAAAGGCAGCTGGAAATGATTGGAGGGTATATATCTGTGCTTAAATGTAAGGAGTTTGGGACCAAAAAATAAGAACAATTCCCAAATCTAAATGTTAAATGACTTAACTTTTAATCACAGTCCCCAAAACCAGAAAGAACAAGGTATATGTTGCTTGGTTATGCTACTGCTTGGTAAAACAGCTCCAGCTTCATGAGCAGCCCTTGTGCAGGGGTTGTTTCAAAGGGCACATGGAGAGGCCCCTCATCCAAAGCACTGACAAGAGCTACATGCTACATGCTGTGTGTAGAGTGAGGGTGGATCTGGGAATCTAGGCAATGGACACTTCCAAGATCTGATACCTTCTGGCTATACTTGGCTTTCCTCAGCCCAGAAGGAAAGTCAGAGACACCACAAAGTTTACCTAAGTTTATACCAGGGTCTCGCAAAGACCAAGGACCAGAGCAAGCATGTAGGAATGGGGAAGAGGACTGGGCCATCTTTAACTCCCTCCACAGCAACCTCCTGCAGTTGAAGGCCATCAGTTCACTCGTCTGCTTCACCCTTTGCAAGAATCCCTCCTCTCCTTAGTGTTTGGCTGTTTCAACAGTGGGATTCAAAGCTTTACCTCATCCTAAGTCTGGATGCATGATTCCGCTTCATTCTTTGTCCATACAAAACAGGGAATCTCTATGACAAGGAGCAAAAACCAGACATGTAAAATGAAAGGGACTATGGCATGTGTCAATGAGATATGTGATCTGGAGGGTGGGAGGTTCTGCACCCTCGTGGTTATCACAACGCTGACCCAGTCCTGAAGGCTAAACACATGTACTACCATCTATCAGCACTGGAGAGTGTTTCTTCTAACCTTGGGGACTTTTCCAGATATCCACTCCTTTCACGGATTAGGTGTATGCTGCATCTTTTCAGGGTTCCTCCTCCAAAATTTCACTGCTGTACATGGCTGAGCCTCAGCTGCTAATTTTTGCAGTTCCTGCAAGTGCACAATAAGCTTTCTTGGACAGACAGACATTTCCTGCCAAGAATTGAGACTGTACATGCCAACTACAAGTATTTCATAGGGTATGTTGGGAAAGAGCAAACGTGAGCTTCAGATCTGTTTGGAAGTCAGGTGACTAACACCAGGCTGTTGGGAGGTCTTCACTTAGGATCTAGGACTGAAAATCTCTCCTGGACGAAGGTGGCTAAGCCTGCCTAGTCTCACAAAACTTTGCTGCTTGAGACATACATGAAGTAAATTAGCTATTGTACTTGGTGGTTACAGAGGAGATGGAGGTTCAAGTCCCCAGTCTGAGAAGGTCAGATCCTTCAGAACCAAGACTCATGCTCTGCTCACTAGGCTGAAGGTATCCTGGAGAACTTCAGCTTGGCCAGCTGAAGCTGGTTCACCACTATTAAACACTCATTCATCACATCAAGCTTTAAACTCCAGCTCTCTGTGTAGAGATTTATCTTGATGCCAGACCAGAGGTGACCAGAGAACAGGTTTGAGGCCAAAGCTATTTCATGAGCTTTCCAAGTGCAGCTGCCATGGTGGGACTCTTACTTCATGGACAGCTATGGGCTGGCAACAAAGCCATTTCTGGGTTTGTTGCCATTTCTGGGTTTCCTGGCAATTCATATCCACATCACCATTTAGTCCATGGCTTCAACAAGAAGGATACCAGTCCAGTGCAGGATATCATCTACCCTTGCCTAGGAGTTTCCATGAAGTTGTTTCTGATAAGTGAGTTAGTTTTTTGGGCAAGGTTTTGAGGCTTGACAGCTGTGAGTGATACTGGTCTTGGGCTGTTGAGTGTCAGAGCCTTTCTCTTGTAGCTGTGTGCAATGAGAGGCCGGGGCTGGAGGGTATTCCCAGAGAATATGGACAGGATCAAGCCCTGCAGAAAACAAAAGCCTGGCAGAGCAAAGACCCTTAGCGAATCCATCTCCCAGTTGTCATTTTGACATGTGAAACATGGGAATAATTGACTTTCTCTTTCACTAGGATGTTAGAAGGGCACTGCTTTAAAGCTAGGGAGGTCCACAAGCAGTAAACATGATAATGGCACTAATAACCCAGCCCCGAGCCATGCAATTGATTCACCATGGCTAATGCATCCAGCGTGAAATGGACCTGAGTAACAACTGAGTTTGATGAGAAGATTGACAGGTTTGAGGGAGAGAAGCATTGACCCAAAGGGACTCATGGTAGCTTATCTGGGTCCTATGTGGCAGGACTGACATTGGCTATGGTGTCTGGGATCAAACATCCATCCAAGACCTGGAGGCAAAGAAGCCTTTTCCTTCCTTTCCCCCATATTTCTCAAGTTGACATGTTGCTACACTTTAATGCCAATAAACCTTCTGGACAGGCTGGATGCTAGGATGTGAAATAAGAGTATCCTGTGCATAGCTGGTCCCTGCTCAAAATAAGTCTTTCCTTCCCCTTCTCCATTTTATAGCTTCTGCTGTAGACACCAAACTTTCAGTCTTCCTCAGGAAAGGAAAAAATAATTTTCTAACCACAAAATGACTGCACTCTGGCTTTCAAAACCATCATCCCCCAGGTGGGAAAAGACAGCAAGAAAAACCTGTAAACAGAAAATAGCAGAGCAACTCCCACTCACCGAAGCTGCTGCCTCTCCCTCCGAAGGCAGCACACAGATGAGTCACAGAGAAAAGCATCCCTCTCCCCGCAGGGCCGGGGCTCTGCCTTGCCCACCTGCCTTCCCCCGCCAAGGAGGTGGGTAGTGCAGTCCCCCAGGCACTGCCTGTGAGTCAGGAGACCCCAAGGAGTCAGAAATGTCCCTGAGGAGTGAGGTAAAGTCACCTGCCAGCTTCTGCTCATCTGACATTCAAAGGGTGTTTTATGCCAGCAGGATACAGCAGTTTTAGAGGAGTGAAACATAGGAGAGAAGCCCCCATAAGTCTCCCAGTGGGTCTGGGAAGCCTGTGACATTGAATCATCTTGGGCATGCTGAAAATCTGAGCCACCTGAGGTTTGTAGGAGGGAGGTCAGACCTCCTGACACATCGACAGCTTTTCCCTATACAGAAATTATTTCAGGATCAGCGCTCAACCCAAAAGCGGTGTGAGGGGGGAGATTTCAGGGCTTCAGCTACTGACCAGCATCTCTGAGAACTATTACACGAATAAGCATAACTAAATCTGTGAATAATTTTTGTCCTTCAACATTGATCCCTGGCTTATTTTATGCCTACTTTAACGCCTTTGGCTCTGACTGAGAGCTGTCCCCTTTGAAATGCCCAAAAGGTGGTTTTGTATCTCATGGAAATTCAGAGCCTCACCCTATCCCTAAAAAAAAAAAAGGAAAATGCTTGAACTGAGGGTTCCTACATCCAGAAAGAGGAGTCTAAATAGAAAGCTATGAAGCAAAGGCTTTGTTACATAATATTGGGGAAAAAAGAAAAAAGTTTGGCCTTCAGTCTGAATTTGCAAATTCTTTCAGGACCAAACCCTATATTTCTGTTTGCAAGGTATTTTGCCCTAGATTGAAGAGTGAACTTCAGTTATAACCCCAATAAATGTCCTCCTGATTGCTAACAGGATGGGACAGAGGGAAGAAATACCACCACCCAAAACTCAGACTATCTGCAAAGCTGTCTGTTTAATACGTTTTACAGTTATTCCAAACATGTAACTACTGGACATCCAGCAACAGCCAGAGGGTACCAAAATAAAAAGGAAAAAAGATGCTGTTGAAAAGTTTTGAAAACAGGCAAACTGTATGTTTGCTGAGTCTTCCCCCATCTGCTCCTCTCTGTAGCAGTAACTGTATTTGCTGCTGTACTTCTCTCTGTTCTCACAGTCTTAAGTAACAGGCCCCATCTAACTGCAGAGTTTTGCCTGCAAATATACAGTCTGATTGTTTTTAGCCAGCCTATTTTTTTTAACATCTCTCCAGCAAGTAGAAAGCCCCTAATTTTCTGTGCTGGTTTTGGCTGAGAAGGGGTTAATTCTCCTCACTGTGGGGGTCGGCTACCTTTCCAGCTTCCCGCGCTCTGCCGCGTGGCGGGTGGGGCTGGGAGGGGCGGGGCCATGGTGGGGGCGGCTGACCCCGACTGGCCAATGGCAGGTTCATTCCATACCATGTGACACCATGACCAGTATATGGGGGGGGCAGTGGCAGCGGGGAGGTGGCGCGGCGTCGGGGCGGCGGGCGGTGAGCGGCTGCGGCGCGTGCGGTTTGTTCCGGCGGTTCATTCCCCCTCTCCCCTCCCTTTCCCCTCCCCCGGGGCTTTGCGCCTCTCGTTGTTCTCCTTTACATTGCATTTCTGTTGTTGTTTCTTTTAATTTTAATTATTAAACTGTTCTTATCCCAACCCACGAGCGTTACCCTTCTGATTCTCTCCCCCATCTACCGGTGGGGAGTGAGCGAGCGGCTGTGTGGGGCTGAGCTGCCGCTAAACCACGACAGTCTTTTTGGCGCCCAATGTGGGGCTCAAGGGTTGGAGATAACAACAGCTGCTGGTCACAGCACCATGTTGTCCTTTTTGCAGTTGGTGTTAAAAATCGGTGTTGGTTTGTTGAGTCTACTGTGTTCTGCTGTGATTAGTAATGTTTTGCCTACGAGATTTGTTATACAAACACTCGTTTTCAGCTTTATCTGGTATTTGGGGTTTTCGCTGAAACCGTTACTGTACTTCGGATACCACCTTGTTGAGGCAATTAGCAATTATACCTCCTCCTCGGAGAGATTTTATATGGAGGAAATACAGAATAGTACCTTTGCAACTTTGTTCTATGATGTCTGTGCCTTTGTTACAACAACGTTTTTGTATCTTGAACATCCTTGGGTGGTTAAGGTGCACTTATTGTTAGTTTTTGGGCATGTTGTTTTGGTTTTGACTAAGCAACTTAAGAATATCACCCAGAAATCTGCCCCGAGGCTTGATAGTTACGAGTGGCAGGGCATGTGGGATAGCATGGGCAAATACCTAGGGCAGTGGGCACCCCCAGTGTTTTGGAGTTTCACCCCCGAACAAGTGCAGAATCCTAAAAAACTAGTAGAATATTTGGAGAAAGTACGTTGTTACGCTGGGAACTCCAGAGAGACACAGATAACTGCAACATGCTGGGGTCTGGCCCATGCATACCGAGCCCTGCTCAACAGTATTCAGTGCTCCCAGGGGGAAGAGAATGTCTCTGGATTGAAATGCAAAGTGACTGGCACTGTAGACAATCCAGCCCTGACAACAGGCACTGCAGCCACTCAAACCCCCACAACAAGTACCGGAGCTAGCTCAGAAAATAAACCCGTACCAGTATCAGTTGCCCCCATACACAAGACGAAATATTGGAAGCGGACATCAACTCGTTTAGAACGGGATGATGAAGAACCAGGGCCATCGCGGGGAGAGGAGGGAGAAGTAATAAGTGAAATAGAGACCACCCGATCCCTGTCCTTAAGCGAGTTGCGAGATATGCGAAAAGATTATAGCCGTCGTTCAGGTGAGCACGTTGTCACGTGGCTGCTCCGATGCTGGGATAATGGGGCCAGTAGCCTGGAACTAGAGGGAAAAGAAGCCAAACAATTGGGATCCCTTTCTGGGGAAGGGGGCGTTGACAAAGCAATTGGAAAAAAACCACAAGCCCTCAGCCTCTGGAGGCGACTCCTGTCTGGAGTGAAGGAAAGGCATCCCTTTAAAGAAGATGTTACATATCGCCCAGGAAAATGGACAACTATGGAGAAAGGCATCCAGTATCTAAGGGAATTAGCTGTGTTTGAGGTGATTTATGGTGACCTGGATGATCAACGGTCATCCAAAGATCCAGATGAAGCCGAGTGCACACGACCCATGTGGTGGAAGTTTGTACGGAGCGCACCATCCTCGCATGCAAACTCATTGGCAGTGATGTCCTGGAAAGATGACGAGACACCAACGGTGGCAGAGGTGATAGATAGACTCCGGGATTACGACACAAATGTCTCTTCCTCGCTTGTCTCTGCTGTGGAGAAACTATCCCAAGAGGTCCAGCAACTCAAAGAAGATCTGTCCTACTCCCCACCTCGACAGAGCAGTGTCTCAGCTGTTAGGAATAAGCGTCCTTTGGCTCAAAGAAGGGGATACACACCACGGGCCACCCTATGGTTCTACTTGCGTGACCACGGAGAGGACATGATGAGGTGGGATGGCAAGCCTACTTCGACCCTACAGGCACGAGTACATGAACTGCAAGGAAGAACAGTCACTCAGGGAGGCCCTCCAGGAAAGCTGCTGCTCCAGTTTCCAGCGAGCAAGTCCCCAGACAGAGGAGTAGAAGCTCAGATTTTATTTCTAAGTGTAATAGAGGGACTCCTGATTCACATTTACAGGAAGTGAGTTGTGACTGCCATGATCAGGACTAGAGGGGCCCTGCCTCCAGCCGGGTGGAGCAAAGGGATAACCGGGCTTACTGGACTGTGTGGATCCGATGGCCTGGCACGTCCGACCCACAGGAGTATAAAGCTTTAGTGGACACCGGCGCACAGTGCACCTTAATGCCATCAAACTATATAGGGGCAGAACCCATCAGCATTGCTGGAGTGACAGGGGGATCTCAAGAGCTAACTGTATTGGAGGCCGAAGTGAGCCTAACTGGCAATGAGTGGCAAAAGCACCCCATTGTGACTGGCCCAGAGGCTCTGTGCATCCTTGGCATAGACTACCTCAGGAGAGGGTATTTCAAGGACCGAAAAGGTTACAAGTGGGCTTTTGGTGTAGCTGCCTTGGAGATGGAGGAAACTGAACAGCTGTCTACCTTGCCCGGTCTCTCAAAGGACCCTTCTGTGGTGGGGTTGCTGAAGGTCAAAGGACAACAGGTGCCAATCGCCACCACAACAGTGCACCGGCGGCAATATCGCACCAACAGAGACTCTCTGATCCCCATCCATAAACTCATTCACCAACTGAGGAGCCAAGGAGTCATCAGTAAGATCCACTCACCCTTTAACAGTCCCATATGGCCAGTCCGGAAGTCTAATGGAGAGTGGAGACTAACAGTAGACTATCGTGGCCTGAACAAAGTCACTCCACCGTTGAGTGCTGCTGTGCCAGACATGCTAGAACTTCAATACGAACTGGAGTCAAAGGCGGCCAAGTGGTATGCCACAACTGATATTGCTAATGCATTCTTCTCAATCCCTCTGGCAGCAGAGTGCAGGCCACAGTTTGCTTTCACATGGAGGGGCGTCCAGTACACCTGGAATCGACTGCCCCAGGGGTGGAAACACAGTCCTACCATTTGCCATGGACTGATTCAGACTGTACTGGAACAGGGAGAAGCTCCAGAACACCTTCAATACATTGATGACATCATTGTGTGGGGAAACGCAGCGGAAGAAGTTTTTGAGAAAGGAGAGAAAATAGTCCAAATCCTTCTGAAAGCTGGTTTTACCATAAAACAAAGTAAGGTGAAGGGACCTGCACGAGAAATCCAGTTCTTAGGAATCAAATGGCAAGATGGTCATCGTCAGATCCCAATGGATGTGATCAACAAAATAGCAGCCATGTCTCCACCAACTAGCAAAAAGGAAACACAAGCTTTCTTGGGCGTTGTGGGTTTTTGGAGAATGCATATTCCACATTACAGTCTGATCGTAAGCCCTCTCTATCAAGTGACCCGGAAAAAGAATGATTTCAAATGGGGCCCTGAGCAACGACAAGCCTTTGAACAGATTAAACGAGAAATAGTCCATGCAGTAGCTCTTGGGCCAGTCCAGGCAGGACAAGATGTAAAAAATGTGCTCTACACTGCAGCTGGGGAGAATGGCCCTACCTGGAGCCTCTGGCAGAAAGCACCTGGGGAGACCCGGGGTCGACCCCTAGGGTTTTGGAGTCGGGGATACAGAGGGTCCGAAGCCTGCTATACTCCAACTGAAAAAGAGATATTGGCAGCATATGAAGGGGTCCGAGCTGGTTCAGAAGTGGTTGGTACTGAGGCACAGTTGCTCCTGGCACCCTGACTGCCAGTGCTGGGCTGGATGTTCAAAGGAAACATCCCCTCTACACACCATGCAACTGATGCTACGTGGAGTAAATGGGTTGCACTGATCACCCAGCGGGCTCGAGTAGGAAACCCCAGTCACCCAGGAATCTTAGAAGTGATTATGGACTGGCCAGAAGGCAAAGATTTTGGATTATCACCAGAGGAGGAGGTGACACGTGCTGAAGAAGCCCCACTGTATAACAAACTGCCAGAAGATGAGAAGCAATATGCCCTGTTCACTGATGGGTCCTGTTGCCTTGTGGGAAAGCACCGGAGATGGAAGGCTGCTGTATGGAGTCCTACACGACAAGTAGCAGAAACTGCTGAATGAGAAGGTGAATCGGGCCAGTTTGCAGAGGTAAAGGCCATCCAGCTGGCCTTAGACATCGCTGAACGGGAAAAGTGGCCAGTGCTCTGTCTCTCTACTGACTCCTGGATGGTGGCAAATGCCTTGTGGGGCTGGCTGCAGCAATGGAAGCAAAGCAACTGGCAGCGCAGAGGCAAACCCATCTGGGCTGCCGCACTGTGGCAAGATATTGCTGCCCGGGTAGAGAAACTGGTTGTAAAGGTACGGCATGTGGATGCTCACGTCCCCAAGAGTCGGGCCACTGAAGAACATCGAAACAACCAGCAGGTAGATCAGGCTGCCAAGATTGAAGTGGCTGAGGTGGATCTGGACTGGCAGCATAAGGGTGAACTATTTCTAGCTCGGTGGGCCCATGACACCTCAGGCCATCAAGGGAGAGATGCAACATACAGGTGAGCTCGTGATCGACGGGTGGACTTGACCATGGATGTTATGGCACAGGTTATCCGCGAATGTGACACAGGCGCTGCAATCAAGCAAGCGAAGCGGGTAAAGCCTCTGTGGTGTGGGGGACGATGGCTGAAATATAAATATGGGGAGGCCTGGCAAATTGACTATATCACACTCCCACAGACCCGCCAAGGCAAGCGCCATGTGCTTACAATGGTAGAAACAACGACTGGCTGGCTGGAAACATATCCTGTCCCCCACGCCACTGCCCGGAACGCTCTCCTGGGTCTTGAGAAACAAGTCCTGTGGCGACACGGCACCCCAGAGAGAATTGAGTCAGACAACGGGACTCATTTCCGAAATAGCCTCATAGACACCTGGGCCAAAGAGCACGGCATTGAGTGTGTGTATCACATCCCCTATCACGCACCAGCCTCTGGGAAAATGGAGCGGTACAATGGACTGTTAAAAACTACGCTGAGAGCAATGGGGGGTGGGACATTCAAGCACTGGGATGCACATTTAGCAAAAGCCACGTGGTTAGTCAACAGGAGGGGATCTGCCAGGTGAGCTGGCCCTGCCCAGTCAGAAATCCTACATACTGTGGAAGGGGATAGAGTCCCTGTAGTGCACACAAAAAGTATGCTGGGCAACACAGTCTGGGTCCTTCCTGCCTCCGGCAAAGGCAAACCCATTCGTGGGATTGCTTTTGCTCGAGGACCTGGGTGCACATGGTGGGTGATGCGGGAGGATGGAGAAATCCGATGTGTGCCTCAAGGGGATTTGATTTTGGGCAAAAACAGTCAATGAACTGAATGGCACAATGTGAACTGCTATATAATACTGTGTGTCACCTCTGTGTTGTATCAATGATATCAGAGTACGAGCCTCCCAACCCATGGAAGATCAACTATGAAACAAGCCGTGCAGCAGTGATGGAACGATGACTGACTCGGTATGCAGCAACCCAACGCCACACACCATCTCTCCCACCCGGAAAGACTGATACAACAGATGGAGCCCAGAGTCATGGACTGGGTGAACTCAATGGACATTTTAATGGACATTTTACAGGGAAGGTCCATGAACTAAGGGAATGATGTCTGTGTATTATGTTAAAGGATGGGAAGGGGAGGGGTGGTGGTTGGTACGGTTGTATTGCATCATATGGGACCTGGGCATGGTGTAAATGGTATGGAATAAGGGGTGGAGAATGTGCTGGTTTTGGCTGAGAAGGGGTTAATTCTCCTCACTGTGGGGGTCAGCTACCTTTCCAGCTTCCCGCGCTCTGCCGCGTGGCGTGGCAGGGGGGGCTGGGAGGGGCAGGGCCATGGTGGGGGCGGCTGACCCCGACTGGCCAATGGCAGGTTCATTCCATACCATGTGACACCATGGCCAATATATTGAGGGGGGGCAGTGGCAGTGGGGAGGTGGCGCGGCGTTGGGTCAGCAGGCGGTGAGCGGCTGCGGCGCGTGTGGTTTGTTCCGGCGGTTCATTCCCCCTCTCCCCTCCCTTTCCCCTCCCCCGGGGCTTTGCGCCTCTCGTTGTTCTCCTTTACATTGCATTTCTACTGTTGTTTCTTTTAATTTTAATTATTAAACTGTTCTTATCCCAACCCACGAGCGTTACCCTTCTGATTCTCTCCCCCATCTACCGGTGGGGGAGTGAGCGAGCGGCTGTGTGGGGCTGAGCTGCCGCTAAACCACGACATTTTCCCACCAACATAATGCAAGCAAAAGTGAGCGGCAGGGGGTGGCTGTTGTGCCCATTAGGACGCTAAAAGCCAGAAAACTTGTCAAGTCACGTGGACAAAACCAGCCAGCATCTCCCTTGGATGGTGAAGCTGAAGCGTGAAACCCACAAACCCTGAACAACTCCGTGATTTCAGTGCACATTCTCATGAGGATGTTGTTTCTGCGGCTCTTGGTATGGCCCACCATGCTTAGGGAGGATGCTGTGGACTCCGTGGAGCGTTCACCATTCCTTCTGGGTGTTGTGGGCAGTGCAAGTCCACTCTCTCCCTTCAGTTGTCTTCCAGCAACACAAAAATAACAATCTCCTGCTGACTCAGCCTGGGAGAAAGGGACTGGGGTTTCATCTGAGAGCTTTTTCCTCCCTAAGATGGAAGGATGCAGGCTGCTAACTAATGACACATAGAGATTAAAAAAACAACCCTTCTGTTGCTTAAGTGGCTGAGTTTGAAAAATGCCAGCCAAGTATTGTATGTAGAGAGGGGTATAGATACACATGCTTAGAGGCAGATACATATTTCTAAAATAAAAATTACTCTTTTCACGGAACAGCACAAATATCTGTAAATCTGTGGACAGATTTGCAGATAGATGATATTTTCCCAGTAGCGGGGGGAGTCTCTTTTGTTGGCAGAATGCTGTCATGCAGGACATGCCAGCGTGTCTCCATATCGCAGTCACACTGACAATGTGAAAACTAATTGGAATAATACCCACACGCAGCTGCTGGGCTTCCCCCAGGAGAAGATGCAGCCCACGCATGGTGTAGGTGGGTGCATGCAATGTAGGTCATGGCACACTGCTTTGCTTTGAGAGGGCAACCTTCCTGGTGGGTGACTGACAAGTGTTTCCCTCTGTGTCTTCAGCAAAGTCTAGCAGACACTGTTAGCTCTGGGGTTGTCTAATTATACCCAGTGTTTTAGGACAAGAAACAAGAGATGAATCTGTAAAACTCAGAGCTGGGCAAGAAATTGGAGCAAGGATTCCTTCCAGTTCTCACCTAAATGGTTTCTTCAGCTCATTCTAGGGCAAGAACATTGCAGGGTCAGGATATGTATGATTCTCAGAATGCCAACAGCCTGAATCATGATGGAGGTCTTTTCCATAGGTAAATGCTTTCACTGGTATATTCCAAAAGGTGTTAATGCAACAGAAAACTTACAGATGGATTTTATTTATAGCTCTATGGTGAAATAGAGCACTTGCAGAAGATGTCCAGGTCTGGAGACATGTGCTGCTAAGTGCATCTGGGGCAGTACAACACGGTAGGCTCACCCTCCCAGGTTGTGTGTGCATTAGCTGGCCTCTGGGACAGAGCTCTGCAAGATATTTTAGCCCTCCTAAAGCAGTAACTGGCCATAGGATGACTGTATCCTTGACCAAGCTAAGTCAGGTGCATTCCTCTTAACTAATTCTGGACTATACTTTCGCATCTCCCCAGTTCTGGGATAACTTCAGGCAAAATAATCTCTTGCCCAGGGTGGGTTTCTCCTGAGTTAGTCACTCTCAGCTCCCTGCAGTTTGTGGGGAGCAATGCCACAAGGCTGAGGGCACAATTATCTCATCCTGCAGCAAGTGGCTAATGTAGCTTGGAGGAATCACACCCTAAAAACTTATCTCTTCTGATTATAGCATGGACTGAACATGACTAGCTCAGACTGAGTTGTCTAAGGTGAGGTGATGTAGAAACCAACCCAACTGTCTGTGTGTAAGTTACTCATTTCAAGGATAAAGGTCATCCTGCTTCTCACATTGTATTGCAGACAGGCAGTAGCATGTCTGAGAAGGTGTCAGATGCCTGCTCAGGCAGCAGTATTGAGTCCCACAGTTACATGTTTCCCATCAGTGAGGGTCCTGCTGTTTGCTTTGCTCCTGTCTAAGAGTATGACTGTTCAGATACAAAAAGCCAAGAAGGCAGATAAGGCATGGTCCTCCCTAATTCATCAAACATATATAGTGATATATATGTTCCTTTTCCAGGTTAAATATAGGTGGACAGCCACCTTGTTAAAGTCCAGTGTTAATTTTCATTTCTGGCAAGAATGATGATGCATCATGACACCAAGCCCAAGTCTGTCCCGACTTACTCTCACCCTTATTTTCACAAGATTTTGTTGCCCTCAGTAGCTCCAGAGGGTCCAGTTCTCACCTTAGATAGATAAAAAGGAAGGGTCAGTTTATTTACAAATGGTCATATAACACACTCACAGCCAAACCCTCCTTCTCCTCACTCTCAGCCTCTCTTAAGAGCAAGCTGATGGTAGTGCCCTTGAGGCTCGGATAGGTAGGTACCTCATCCACCTCCAGAAACACAGCCAACCTTTCAATCCAGGTGGAAGGAAGGTACCATTCCACACCAACAATTGAGTTAACAAACTCCATCCCCTCACATTTAATTTCTCTTCCACCAATTTATCACGGTCTTTGATGTTTTTAGTGACCACTTCATCACGCCACTCGGTGAAATAAGTTTGTGTAGACACGGATGTGAATGACACCCACATTGGTCTGCCCATTTTGCCAATATAAAGTGAGGGTGAGGAAATGCCAGACAGCACCACCCTCCAGTGCTGTCAGATTGGGCACAACTAATACCCAGAGCACTAATGTAATCTCGTTGCCAGAAATTTGTTTCACCTTTGTGAATACTATTGAATGATAGTTGAAGCCAATTGATGGGGAGGAAGGGACTATAACTCCCTGAACACTGGGGCAGAGGTCAACTTAGTTACCCTGAAGGGCATCCAGCGGGACCGTGAGGAGGTGTGGCCTCTGCAGCTCAGCCCAGTTAGTGACTATGATCCCATCTTAAGAGTCATAGTTACTCCCGCCAAACAGAAATGTGCCCCCCACTCCCCATTTCTTTCCCAAGGCCAGACCGTTTTGTTATGCAGGCTGGATGCAAACCTAGGCAGGTCGGAGGTGGGTGAAACCCTGCCTGGCCTGAGAAATTCCAACTGGCTGTCACAAACCCTTGCCAAGTCCAAAGTGCTTAAAACTCTTGACCAGAGGGTAATGTCTTCAATGTCCCATCATTGTCACCTGTTTGATAGCCTGGCTATAAAACTAAGGATATGAAAATGCCTGATGTGACCATCTGTACCTATGCATCTTCGTTTCTCTTATCTGCCACAGTTGATTGAGCCCAGACACTGAACTGTTGCACACACAGCAATAAAGTCCTTGAAAAGAAGAGTTCATTACTGAATGAGAAGCTTTCAGGATTTATAGGTCATAATACTCGTTAAAAAAAAAAAGGCATAGCTTGGCTAATCACAACCTGAGCCAGCTTTTTTGCCTTTGATGCTAGGTCTTTCCCATCTGCCCTCTCCTAGGGTTTTCACTTCCCCCTAGGACTAGTGAGTCCATAGTGAACTCCATGTCCCATCCCAAGGAAAACCCAAGTATCTAGTTGGTGGGAATCATCAGGCACAAGGAAATGAAGCTCGTGGCATGCTTTATCCCATCCAAGGTGGATAAATTCTGATCAGTGATTTAGATATCCAAGGGTTTCTGGAAGTAAATAAAAATCTAACAACTCCTCATTTTGGACAACAAAGGTCCCATGGGTGCTTTAACCACTGAGCTACTGCTATTAAAGGGAAAGGACTAGCACCTAGAACATGCAAATGCTGGTCAGCTTGGAGGCCATTGCTAGGAGAGGGTTAATCACCCTCTGGGGCCACTTCTCTCAGCTCACTGAAAAGAGTCTTCAGAGGATCAATACAAGATAAATACAATGTAGTAGGATGGCTTCATGTAGGCAATTAATTCCTCCCCATTGAAGACCATTTTCAATATACCTCTCCCCCTTGGAGTTAGTGATCTGGAGACACCTTCACACCACCTTCACTTACAGTTGTTCAGGGTACACAGCTCCTGCGAGGCAGGTGCCAGCAAGCAGGAGCAGTCCATGACTGCCTTCCTTCCCTGTTGCAGGACAGAAGCCTGGTGCTATAAGCTTGCCTGTAAAAGACGAGACACATTTCAGGACACCAAAATCGTGGGGAACAGTTCTGTTTCAGGAGAAGACCTCCTTGTTCAGAAGAGGCACTACAAACATACTGAGGTAAAGCAATAGTCATTATTTCTTTTGGAGGCATATTCCTCCTAGAATATAAAAAGGGAGAGATCCAAGGGTTTCAACAAGGCAACTTGAAGGCTGTTTCTTCAACTTGATATGTCCTTTCCGCTTGTAGGGATGGTTTGGGTCAGGGGCAGTGGTTTTGAGTCCGTTCCGTTTAATGCAATCAACAGCTAATTAAGATGACAGGGTCCTTATTAAAGCTGGAACAGAAGATAATTTGCATTTAGAGAAAACTCCAAACGACCCTTCTTTGGCATTAGCTCATTTGACACAGATAGAGCTAAGGGCACATTTAACTAGAAAGGCAACATATGAAAGACAAATTGCTGCAAAAGCTAGGTTTAAGCTGCAGATTTTAGCTGCAGTGAATCGGGGTACAGACAACTGTTTATTCATGGTCCTAATGCTGGAGTTCAGGACAATGTGGCCAACCTTCTACTCTTAGTTGAGCCACCTCACTTAAACCTGAATCAGGCAGGTCTTTAAGAGTCACATCGTATCTCTGGGCAATAGCTTGAGTATACACAATCCTTGGGACATCATGTATGCAGTAATTATAGTCTCTCTATGCTTTTTCCCCATCTTCCCCCTTTGGTTCTTGCAGAGCAGTAACTGAGGGTCCATTTACACCTCCCTAGATGAAGACACTCATAATTAAAAAATCAAATTCAGCAGAGAAATGACTGGATGAGGAATAAGTCACAGCAAGATTTCTTATGTATGCATCAGAGACCTACTGGAATTTACCAAGGGCAGAGCACAGACTGTGGATTTTCATTCCTCATTTCAACTTAACATGGTAAAAAATTTAACTAAGGCATATTTTAATGGCAATTAATAGAGGGGTTCTTTTTATTGATAATGTAGGAGCTCTTAAAGTCCCTATACTGTATGCCAGACAGGTTGATGTGGAGGTCACAGCTCTAAAGAGCACTCAGTGCAAGGCTCCAGCCAAGAGGCACTCTTCCCACTAAAGAATTCCACTAAACCTAAATTCTTGGGTTGAGAACAGATGAAAATGCCTGTTTTGTAAATTCAAAATTATTCCTGAGTTTGTGTTAGTTTCTCAAATTGCTGGGTCCCAGACAGACAAACAAAAAACTTTGCAGGAAGTGCAAAATGTGTAGGAGGTAAAGCATCTCATTTAAAAATAAAATCTTTTGATTTTCTGATTGGAAATGACATTTGTTTGATCATAAATATTTTTTAGCAGAAATAAAAAGCTGAGCACTGAAGTGAAACATTCCCTTTGAGTGAAAGCATTATCTACTTTTCAGTTTAGCAGAGAAAAACAATGTTCGATCAGACTTTATTCAAATTATGCTGCTGGGCTTTTTCTTTCCCACAAACACTGCAGACCTCAAGAAAAACAAGAAATCAATTTTCCACACAGCACTCATATTAAGGAGGTTAATATCTGTGTTGCAAAGTATGTTTATCAGACATGAAGACACAGGATCTGAATGGAGTTCAGGTTACTTTCATACACATTCTGGTAGTTTCCCACTTCTAGAAATTATTTGGAAGCCTATTCTCCCTCGAACATCAACATTCAGAGTGGTTGGCAGTTCATTTCAGTATTCCCCACACAGTCCTTAATAAATTGTCTGGTCAGCTAGTGTGATGTGAAAGCTGCAGAAAATATGATAGCAAGTCAGTAAGGCGCGAAGGAGACATTTTAAAATAACACTGGGTTGCCCCACTTTTTCAGCAAGTTCCTCAATATGTGCATAATTTCAAAAGTTGTGCTCTGTGGAGATAAAATTCCCAGCAGAGATTTATGGAGTGGACGTGGAGGTGCTTAAGGAACTGGGATTTCTGCCTTCGAAAAGCAGATTTACAGGCGTGCATGCACACCTCTATTTCTGCTTCCCTTCTAAGTAGAGCACGCGCTATACATACACCACACAAGGGAGAAAAACATATCCACATTTCACAGGCAAACTAGGTAATGTCAGAATCTCATCTGAGGAGATGGGAAGGGTTTTCTGTGCACAGTAAAATGTATATGAAAATAGCTAGGCATAGGTATTCATTAATGAAAAGGAGATTCCTGAGGGCTGTCTGGAAGGGGTTGTTTGGTCTTTATGACCCTGAGAGCATGCTTTTTGGGTGAAGAATATTTTTTCTTCCCCTAACTTGGGTAAGTGGATTTTATAGCCGAAAGGGTAACTTCTGTTCTATGCCGCAGATCAGAAAATCAAATTTGTGTCTATAGTGCAACACAAAATGATGGAAAAGTCAAAATCTTTTTGTTCTCAGTGGTGCCTGGCACATTCGACTTAACCTTGAAGGTTTTATGTGATGGTCACAGAATCACAGAAACCCAGATGGTGGTCTAGTCTTTTTGTTCAGCCCCAGTAAATAACAAGTGAGATACAGCTCTGTTTTGTAAAGTGGTTTTCATCTGAAGGTAGCCTAAAACTGAGAGCCAAAAATTATGAAGATACTTGACTTTTCCTCCTTGTTTACATGGCCTTCCTCATTCTGGGAAGGTATCAGTTTAACTTGATCTCAAAGACCTCTGGTGATGGAGATTACAGTTTCTGGGCAATCTATTTCACTGTTTCACTAACCTTATCATTAGGAAGCTCTTTCCCAAATGTCTGTCTGTCTGCAGGGTAAACCTGTGGTTTCATGTGGTACCTGCCACAGTCAAAAAGAATAACCGATTCCTTTGTGCTAGCAAGTGTATAAGCTATTCTTCATCCACCTGAAACTGTTTTTAATTAGCAAATGTAACCAGCCTGGAGACCTAGATTAAATGTGCTGCCGGAACAATGGCATTATAGGTCTAGAAATAAGCCCATCTGTTCCATTTTTCCCACTCCAGGGTTCAATAATTCTACGTTGAATGAAAAGGAACTTAGGACCACGAATGCTATGATCCCTCTACACTTCAGGTTATCAAATCTTGCTCCTGAACTTGAGCAAGGGTTCTCCTAAACAACCAAAGGTCTCTAGGGCTACCATTGGTCCATATGGTATTGGTACATATGGTATTGGTGCATATGGTATTAGAGCATCGCAAGCTTTGTGTTCCAAGCCAAGATGAAGTTCAGCCTTTGGCCAAACACTGAATGGAGCTGAGAAAGAACTGCATTTAAAAGTTTGATGGTAAATCTGATTTATGTCTGTGTCTGTGTTTACATGCATATTTAAGGAGAAAGTTTTGCTGAAAGCTGAATATTTGTCACCCAAGAAAATGGTGTCATTGGAGAAGAAAATGTCATGGAAGTAGCCAAAAGTGAGCACATATGGAAGAGTGTAAAAACAGGGTTCATAAGGAGTGACACATCCCTACAACACTCCTACAACCTGCAGTTTGACTCTCTGTCTTCAGAGCTTGGACAAATCCATATTTGCTTATGCACAAATAGCGTGGGTGGTCGTCGCAAGCTGGTTCATATCAAGCTAACCTTCTTTGGCCCCAAGTCTACCAGCAACAGTCTTGTGGAAATGTTTCCAAACCAGTATATCCCAGTACAGTCAGGACAGAAAGCACTGAAATCTAAAAAATGAAAAAAAAAGAAAAAGAAAAGCAAAATACTAAATGTCTAGCAGTGAAGTCACTGTCAATACACAGGCTCAACTCAACTTTCAGGACTGCAAATACAGTAAAGCACCAAAAAGCTGCTGCCTATAATATTCAAGGAGCTGTTGTTTTAAGTTTCTGTTTGTGGCAGTGCCTTTAAGATGACAGTTTATTTGTAATTTATTCAACCTGATGCCCACTGAGCAAAGAAACATACCCCTGGGACGTTCTTTTTTCTTTTTCTCTCCCATCTCGCATTTTAGTCCCTTGATTCATTTCAACAGGTTCCTAATAACTTGGCTTTGCCTCACTACTTTCATTGCTCCCCTCCCCGGGTTATTTACCAAATGGAGGTACTGCTGCAGAAAGGGCAAATAGATTAAGGAATTCAGAGCTCCAGTGAGACAATAAGAAAGTTGCATCTCTCTGCACATGCCAAAGCAACAGAGGTGAAAGGGGCACAGCAGTTAACCTTCGCTCTGCCCTCTGGATCATGGGTACATGGGAGCAGAAAATAACCACTCTTTTCTGATTTTGCAAAATACAGTCAAGTGTTCTAGATGCACCATTTACTCAGACACATGTCTAGAGAACACGTCATGGAAATAACAGTATATTTTTATCTTTTACATTTTACTAGGCATGATGTGTGGCCCACTATTTCAGACAGAATACTGCCTAGACACACACTTGGTCTGACAAAAAGTAGCTGTAAATTCCTCTGTGTAGAAGAAGAAGGGCTATAACACCTGGATGCAGCAAAATTCTTCTATATTTTGTGATCCCCAGCCCTACAGCCAAAATACATCAGCTGCATATGTAACGAGTGCTACAACACTCCCAGTGTCCCCATATTAGCGTGTCCCATTGTGCCAGTAAATGTCCCAACAGAGTTAAGCTGACCTATAGACATTTCTACCAATTGAGGCCACATGTGTTGCAATGAAATATTTGAGAACTTCTGCAGCATGTAAGCTGTTACCCCAATTTCTTAGAAAAATCTACTGAGTGTTGGAAGTTCATTTGGGATTGCACTAATTTTAATGTATCTTGGGAAACTAGAGACCCTTCAGGGGACTTGAGGACCTGTGGACACTTAAATGGAGTTAAATGCTGGACTGTAAAGACTGATCCTTATAAGCAAAATCACTGTTAACTCAGCAGTTCATCAAAAAAGAAAATTCAAAGTTAAAAAAACATTGCTGCAACACCCGATGACATTGTTCCCTGGAAAGTAGGTCTTGTCAAAGAAACCTGTTATCTTTTTGAGGAGATTTCATGTCTGGTTGATAAAGGAAGCCATGATGATATAACCTAGTTTGGTTTCACTAGATTGTAACCACGTGCCTTCTGAATTGAGCTGCTGCTGTATAAAGAAACAAAAGGACACATCCCACATCAATTAAAACCTGTCTCAGTACATTAAATGCTACTTTTAATGGGGAGGGAAGGATTTTCAGTGAATTGTATCTTTTCACTGCAATCACCCTAAAAATAGATTTTGAACAAATGTTATTCAATACTTCTTTTCACTGATACATAAACGCTACTTTTTGTTGATTTTTTTAATTAGCGAAAGCTGGCAAAAGCATAAGAATTATTACAGAATCAATAATAAAAAGGCAAGTTGCCATTACAAAGATACCACACACCACACTGAGTAGTCAAAGTACACTGGAGACAACCAAGTAAAAGGTTTTTTTACCTCTGGAAACAGAGAAACTGAAGGGATCAGAAAGCTGAGTAGGTCCTAGAAATCATCAAAAGAGGTGTACCACAAGTTCTTAAAGAAATCCGCTGATAAAAGCACTAAGACTATCCTGCAAAATGTATTCATTTTATTTATTATTTCTTGAAATCATGTCTCTGCATGCTGTATAATGAAGGCTGCTACTAAAATACAACATTCCACCCTCACTTGAAGTGTTAGAATAGTGCAAGCTAGGGTTTTCAAAGAAAGGGTTACATTGTATGAACTTCAGGGTGCAAATCCACATCAGTCCATTAAAGTGGATAAGAAGTAGATTTCTTGTGTAGTTTTTCATAGTTTAACAGAATATCTGAAATACCAAAGAGGGCAACTTTGGTAGTTTCGAGTCCTGCAAGAGGAAGGCATTCCTGGATCAAATAAGTGGAAATTGAGGTTAGTTGAATTTAGCCTTGAAATAAGACAGGATTTCCAAAAGGTGGCACTAATTCTATTTCAGCGTAATTTAAAAGTGGAGGTGGTGGACTCAACATTCCCTGGAATCTCTAAGACAAGAATAGACAGGAGAGTTAGCTGAAAATCAGGATTTATGGTTTGTTGTTCTTCTTGAAAGAGATGTTCCTTGTCTAAATGAGGAAGAAAGCAAAAATAATCCACGTTTCCACAGAACTGAAAGTTCCCTGATCCCAGAAGTTACTCAGCAAATCTGACACTCTTGTGCGTTTCATTACTAGCTGGTAATTCGCAAACCCATTAAATGCTAGTTAATGAGAATGCTAATTCAATGAGCAACTGCAGGTGGCTCCCAGCACACCCAGCTCTGGGGTAGATCCTCCATCTCACTGCCCAAGACTGGGGAACATCCATCTCCCAAAATCCCCAGCTCTGGGGCAACCTCATCTGAGCCATCTGCTCCAGAGCTAGAGAGGATACAACAGCTAAAACTCCAGGCTCTGGATAAACCCAGAAAAAGACCAACACAATGCAAGAAAAACAGTGTTCATAGATCTGAGGACACACTGCCAGCCAGCCCACCAAAACACAGCCTTGGACTTGATCAAAGTTCATGGGATCTGAAAAGGGACAGAGGGATTTGGCCAGGCTGGGTCAATGGCCCAAAGCCAATTGCATGGGGTTTAACAAGGCCCAGTGCCAGCTACCGCCCTCGGGTCACACCAACCCCAGGCAACGCTCCAGGCCTGGGGCAGAGGGGCTGGGAAGTGCCCGGCGGAGAAGGCCCTGGGGGTGCTGGCTGACAGCCAGCTGGGCATGAGCCAGCAGTGCCCGGGTGGCCAAGGAGGCCACCAGCCCCCGGGCTTGTGTCAGCACTGGTGTGGCCAGCAGGAGCCGGGGAGGGATGGGGCCCCTGTGCTCGGCACTGGTGAGGCCCCACCTCGAATGCTGGGCTCAGGTTTGGGCCCCTCAGGACAAGAAGGCCCTTGAGGGGCTGGAGCGTGTCCAGAGAAGGGCAGCGGGGCAGGGGCAGGGTCTGGAGCACAAGTGTGCTGGGGGGCGGCTGAGGGAGCTGGGGGGGGGTTTATCCTGGAGAGGAGGAGGCTGAGGGGAGCCCTTCTCGCTCTCTGGCGCTGCCTGAAAGGAGGTCGTAGTGAGGTGGGTGCTGGTCTGTTTTCCCAAGTAATGAGAGGAAATGTCCTCAAGCTGTGTGGGGCGAGGTTTAGATTGGATATTAGGAAAAATATCTTCACTGAAAGAGTGGTCAGGCATTAGACCAGGCTGCCCAGAGAAGTGGTTGAGTGACGGTCCCTGGAGGTATTTAAAAGACTCTCGGATGTGGTGCTTAAGGATATGGTTTAGTGGTGAACCGGCACTCTTAGGTTTACATTTGGAGTCAATGATCTTAAAAGTCTTTTCCAACCTATAAAATTCTGTGTATTCTGTGAAATATTTGAAACAAAATCTTTCTAGTCCAATGGACTGGCATTTTCATGTGCTTCTGCAGCAAAAGAAGCACAATAGGAGCATCAAGGTCAATTCTGAGGAGTTGCCAGGCCTGAAGAGGGAAATAGTAAATCCCACTGGTGCCTGCTGCAGAGCATGACCTAGTATTCACAAGCATTTGAGAGTAGAATTCAGCCATCTAGTGTCTGAACTGCAAATACAGTCAGGGTTTTAGCAGCTGATAGAGTTTTCTTCCCAAATCTCCTATGCCTGAGACTTGCAGCTTTAGTGATGAAAGATTTGGGTTCATCTCAGCTCTCTCTGTGTGAAAGATTTATATAGCTGTGGCAGCATATGGAACTGAAAGTACAGATAAACCTCTGCACCTTTTGATGCTAATTCAAGCAAAACCCTCAAGCGTTGAAAGTTCAGCATCATTATTAATACAAAAACCTCTGAACCAACAATACACCCCCAGCCCTGCACACCACACAGCATTGTACTTACTTTACTTTTATTTCTTCTAATTACAAAGCATTACTCACAAGAATGACAGATTTTATTACTCACTATTATACAATTTCTTTATTCTCCAGTGCTAACAAGAAGAAAGTACAGAAAAAGAAGTTATCTGAGAAAAAGAAAAGAATACCCCTAATAACAAATGACTTAATTTTAAGAAAGAATTTTGATGCCAAGACATTACTTTTGCTGAATTTGCCGGTTTGGTTAAAACTCTTGCATGTTTGACTTATTTAATAAATGTCATATGAAGATGAGTGGTGTGATCGACATGCCTGAGGAACAGGATGCAATCCAGAGGGACCTGGACAAGCTCAAGAATTGGGCCCATTTGAACCTCATGAGGTTCAACAAAGCCAAGTACAAGGTCCTGCACCTGGGTCGGTGCAGCCCCTGGTATCAACACAGGTTGGGGGATGGAGGCATTGAGAGCAGCCCTGCAGAGAAGGACTTGAGGGCACTGGTGGATGAAAAGCTGGACATGGCCCAACAATGTGCGCTTGCAGCCCAGAAGACCAGCCATATCCTGGGCTGGATCAAAAGAAGTGTGGCCAGCAGGTGGAGGAAGGTGGTTCTGCCCCTCTGCTCCACTTTGGTGAGACCCCCCCTGCAGTGCTGCATCCAGCTCTGGAGCCCTCAGCACAGGAAGGATGTAGACCTGTTGGAGCGGGTCTAGAGGAGGGCCATAACAATGATCTGAGGGCTGGAGCACCTCTGCTATGAAGAAAGGCTGAGAGAATTGGGGTTGTTCAGCCTGGAGAAGAGAAGGCTGTGGGGAGAACTTATTGCAGCCTTCCAGTATTTAAAAGGGCTTCTAAGAAAGATGGGGACAAACATTTTAGCAGGGCCTGTAGCAATAGGACAAGGGGTAATGGTTTTAAACTAAAAGAGGGTAGATTCAGATTAGATATAATAAAGACATTTTTTATGCTGAGGGTGGTGGAACCCTGGCCCAGGTTGCCCAGAGAGGTGGTCGATGCCCCATCCCTGGAAACATTCAAGATCACGTTGGACGGGGCTCTGAGCAACCTGATCTGGTTGAAGATGTCCCTGCTCGCCACAGGGGGGTTGGACTAGATGATCTTTAAAAGTCCCTTCCAGCTCAAACCATTCTATGATTCTATGACGAATTCTATGATAATTCTGTAGTTAGCTTAAAATTTGTCATTCTTGTGACTAATTCCTTTTAATTAGACTTAACAACGTATGAAAAGAAAAGATGTCATTTAAAGTGAAGTCAAGTAACGAATTGATTGGATGAGGACTTAACAGCATAAGTAGTCTTATAGAAAATGGTTCAAGTGAGCACGTTTTTAATTTCAGGCAGTTTTCTTTCACTCCTACTGTGTATTACATCTCATGCTATGATGCTTTCAGATTTTCTGTACATGCACACTCACAGGTGCACACATACATTATCAATTATATTCATACAGACGATCAAGACAAGCACGTGAATTAAAGTGTTTAACCACTCAGTAACAAAATGAGGCATTTTGAGGAAATCCAGAAGGGAAATCGCCTCCTTACCCCAGTGATTTTTGACCACAATTGCTAAGTGATTATGGCAGCAAAGGGAAGAGCAATGGAGATTTGTCCCCAAATAGCCTAAGAAATAAAGTCTGAGAAGGCAGGCTGTTGGCATCACCTTTCAGCAATATACCCATGGGATTGGGTTCACCCTCTGCCATTTTCCAAAATTATGAAGATGTTTGCAAGATCTCATGTCGCTTGGGTAGAAGTGTCTGAAAAACACCTTTTTGGGTATCAGGATGAAAGCTCAACCTTTGGGCAGCTCAGTGGTCAGGATTTTTCTCTTATATGTGACAGTTGCCTTCAGCATAAATAAATTGCCTGAAATAGTGTCATCCTATCCCAGACCTTTTCAATACATCATTGTACTTTAGCATCATGATGGTCATGCAATCAGCCACAGCAATGTACTGTCATCGTACTCTTACCCATGTTTGCTTGAAAAGACTTCCCTTGGAATCATAGAATCATCAAATCATTAATGTTGGAAAAGACTTCTAAGATCATCAACTCCAACCGTCAACCCAACACCACCAGGCCTAATAAACCATGTCCTGAAGTGCCACATTTACACATTTTTTGAACACCCCCAGGGATGGTGACTCCCCCGCCTCTCTGGGCAGCCTGTTCCAATGCCTGACCACTCTTGCAGTAAAGACATTTTTCCTAATATCCAGTCTAAACCTCCCCTGGTGCAACTTGAGGCCATTTCCTCTCATCCTATCGCTAGTAACCTGGGAGAAGAGACGAACCCCCACCTCGCTGCAGCCCCTTCCAGGGAGTTGTAGAGAGCGAGAAGGTCTCCCCTCAGCCTCCTCTCCACACTAAACAACCTCAGTTCCCTCAGCCGCTCCTCATAATACTTATTCTCTAGACCCTTCACCAGCTTCGTTGAATACTGTGTTCACTAGACTAGGCACTGTGCTGCCCACTGGGCTGGGCATTAGTGTGTCCACCATGCAAAGAATCTGAGCTTACATCCCATTGCAGATTTGAGGCCATAACTCTTTGTCCCTAAGATTAATCCTGTCTGTCACTGTTTCTCTAGCTCTGGTCTTCCTTCTCGGCTAACTAACTGATCATCTGCTTGTGCTTCCCTCTGTTTTTCAGGAGCTGAGGGCAAATATTACTAAGCCTATGAGCTTTTCCAGTGTCAGTCATTTTATTGCACCCAGTCCATTCCTTCTTTGCCTTGGTTTTGTTTGTCATACAATGGCAGTAGCCTATGGAAAGACTTCGCAAGGACGCCATAACAAAGTAGGAACACTAGCTGTTTGTTTAGGCTTTGGGGTTCGTGTTAGCATATTTAATTCTGAAGTAACCTGGAAGACTTCCAGCAGTCTAATAGGCCATGGGACAAAATTTGACTGTGACAACATGAACTGGACGACTCTCTGTTAAAAGGCACTGAGATGCCCATCTGCTGACCGGACAGCCTTATGAGATGACAATCAGAGGACCAACTACCTCAGGGGTGTGTATGGCTATAGGGTCCTTGTGCACCCCTCCAGGGAAACCTGCATGCTCAATTACCATGCAGAAATGCCTCTTCACCAACACACTTGGCATGGGGAGCAAACAGGAGTAACTGGAGAGTACCACCTAGGGTTCTTTGAGAGTGATGTACAAGATATGAGTTAGGTGAAATCTGAGGCTGAGTACCCAGCACTGGTGAGGCCGCATCTCGAATGCTGGGCTCAGGTTTGGGCCCCTCGGGACAAGAAGGCCCTTGAGGGGCTGGAGCATGTCCAGAGAAGGGCAGTGGAGCTGGGGCAGGGTCTGGAGCACAAGTGTGCTGGGGAGCGGCTGAGGGAGCTGGCGGGATTTAGCCTGGAGAAGAGGAGGCTGAGGGGAGATCTTCTCACTCTCTGCAACTAACTGAAAGGAGGTTGTAGTGAGGTGGGTGCTGGTCTCTTTTCCCAAGTAATGAGTGATAGGATGAGAGGAAATGGCTTCAAGCTGTATGAGGGGTGGTTCAGATTGGATATTAGGAAAAATATCTTCACTCCAAGAGCGGTCAGGCACTGGAACAGGCTGCCCGGAGAGGTGATAGAGTCGCCATTCCTGGTTGTATTTAGAAGATGTGTAGACACGGCATTTCAGAGGCATGGGGGTGTTGGGTAAATGTTTGGACTTGATGACCCTAGAGGTCTTTTCCAACTTAATGCTTCTATGATTCTATGATTCTATGAATAAGTTAATTCATAAAGCTGACAAGATGGCTTTCTTGTCATTCCAGACAGGATTTCTAGTGACAGTTACCATGTTTACGGCTTCTTCATTGACTGAAAAACAGAAAAACAAAACAAAACAAAACTTGTTGATACTTTAATTTGAAATGCAAGAATCTGTTACCTCCAAACATGATCAAAAGAAGAGTTTCACCCTATGTAGTTGAGTAAAGACAAGGTAAGATTATGAAGCAAATAAGGTTGACCAAGATGTGAAGTCAAGCTTTGCTCAGAACCAGCAGACCACTTCAGCTCATTGTAGTTGTAAAAAGGTACCTGATCAATAGATTGGAATTGTATGGTGAACCTCAAATGAATAGATACTTGACTTTGACTTACACAAACTGCTTCTGGTGAGAAACTGAGTCTGGTTGCTTTAAAGCTCAAGCTGTTTTCCTAGGCACTGGACAAATCTTTTTCACATTTAGCTATCCCTTTCTCTCCCTTATGTTTGTTTCCCAAAAATGTGTTCACTGACTAGAGCTGTGAGTTTCTCGTAAAGTGGGGCACAAAGATGATGGCTTTGCTGATCATGTTTGCAGTGCCAAACAGCCAACAGGACTTGTTTGCATTGCTAGCACATATTAATATGCACAAAAAGCGCAGTCCATCACATAGCTATTACAAAACTTATCTCCTGGATTCTCTAAAAATGACTGAACTGGCTGTTTTTATCCATGCAAAGTTCTCATAACTGGGAAGTATCAAGAACCTTTATACTGTCAGCCAAAAGCACGTCTCTCAGGAGAGATGGTGAAAGCATGTTACTGGAGATATTTTAAAGCCAGTCTGAGGAAAGTGTGTAATGCTCTGGTGAGGTAAATAATCCTCTGGAAGTGAGTCCAAACAGCTAACAAATCTTTAACTTTTACACAACAATTCATTCCCCCAGTGCAGAACAATTTCCAGGCATAATCTTCCACTCAGGCTTTGCATCTCCAGGCAAAGCACAGTAGGTCACACTGCTCAGCGTGGCTGGGGGCTACAGCAACAGGCCTTGACCCCTCCTTTGGGAAAATGTTTCCTATGAGTGCATTTTTCTGAATCAGTCTGCTGGGAATGCTCACGTGTGAACAGAAGCACCATGGGGAGGGTACTGAGAGGTTGTTTCTTCTCTCAAATGTGAACATAATTGTCTGAGAGTTACTTCTGGAGAATCCATCAGAGGGAGATGTCCTTTGATGAACTCCAGGAGTTTTTAAAGCTGATGACTGCAAACGCATCAGGAATGAGAGGAAGTAGGGTGAGCCAGAGAAAGGAAAATGTCATCCTCATGCAGCTGGAGTTCATGGTGAGTGGCGACAATGCACCATCAGCAAGCAGTCTTTGACCCCACAGTGGTCTGTGCCATGCTACAGATCTGTGTGGAGACTCTGGCATAAAATTCATGGTATGTCTCAACCTGGACTTCTCCTCGGAGGAAAACAGCTGACAGATACTCAGCACCATCAAATGATGATTGTTATTATCAGCATTCCATATTGGTTTCAAGGAGTGGTAAAGGGAAAGAGTTTCCTCGGGCATTGATTTGCAGCTCACCTGGTCTGGCAGTAAAACAAACTCTTGAAAAGAAATAGGAGCCCAGAAATTAATGAATTTATTCCATCCAGCCATAGACGTCCCCTTTCTTTTTGTGGTGGCTGGATCCAGATTTCTGAGCTGAAGGTCAAAGGGCTGAACTGGAAATAGTTCTTAGATAATGTATCCCCTCTTAAGGATAGTGTTTTCCTGAAGGCCAACAATTAGAGCTTTATATGTCACAGCATGAAGATCTGCATTCTTTCTAATCCCTTCTTCTACATCTTTAGTTTGATTTCCTGATGTACCATCTTGCTGTACTTCTATCTGTACCATCCGCCATTCCCCAGACAGCTTTGCATCCGCTTGCCAAGATCAACTACATTTGATAGAGCAGTAGAAGACTTAAAAGTATTTAAATCCTACAATAGACTGATTCTGTAGGTTATGTGCATCTCCTTCAAAGGCTTTTGGCTTTGTCCACTTGAAACTATGAGACAGTGGATAACGTTGACGTGATTCACAAGCAAAAGACAGGGCCCAGCTGGCCATTAAACACAGTGGGTAGCTGACCAGCGGCAGCACAGGCAGCATTTTGCCCTGTTAGCTGGTGGCACGCTGCATAGAAAGAGGCCATAAGTAGATTTTACTGTGTTTCTACGTAAGAGAGGAGGATGAGAGGATTTAGAGGCATTGCTATGGAGGATCCGGTGTACATGGAAAAGCTTTGGAAGGAATAGAAAGCCGTATGAAAGAGCTGAGGAAATAATATAACAGTTATATGCAATCAGTCTTCTATAGCCTGCTCTTTTCAATGATGATGCATTTAATCTGTACTAGTAATCTCACTAATAAATGGACAAAGAAAGATGGGTTTCTAGGATGCTGAACTGTGAATGACCTGAAAAGGTATTTAAAAATAAAATTTAGATTTCTATATTCTTCCATTAATCTTGTTACATAAAAACATCTGTGAGCAAGTAATGGGAACGAATTTGTGAAACAGACTGAGTCTGAGAAAGCTGTATGGCTGCATTGAAATTTGATCATTGTTGGATCATTTAACCATGTACGCCATACCATAGTGTCGTGCTTTTGCCTGGCGATACTGAATGATACTTCCAGGATTTCACTGTTGCCTTTTTCAGCATCTCGCGAAGGTCAGTGTTCCTCCAGGCTCATGAAGAAAAGGGTGTTGTGGAGGGAAGCTAGATGGATTCTCCTCATTGAAGCCTTCTGGAAATCTTAGAGCCCAAACTCATTGCCAAACTCTTGGTGGAAACAAGTGAATTCAAATGACAAAAGCTAAGAGGCATTAAGATGCAATGTCTGTGTATAAGCAGCAGTTCAGTTTGCTTAATGAGTTCACATTAAATTCACACATTTACTTAAGCAGGAACAAGAAAAAAGAAGGATTTTCTCAGTCATCAGTACAAGTCCAACTGCATCCAGAATCAGGTCACATTTTGTGAGCTGATGAAGCTTAATTTTAAAGCCACCTCAGATTGTTCTGTACAATGTGTTCCTTTATACGTATATCTTTAGCCTGAGGACAACATGATAAAACCTTCCTGAGGAAAATACCAGCTCCTTTAAAAACAGAGAACAATATCAGCTCCTGGAAAACAGGCCCCAAGTTTTTCATTATTTTGGGTTTTGGTGGAGGGTTTTTGTTGTTTTTATTATTATTATTTTTTTTGTTTGCTTGCTTTTGTGTTTGATTTTTTTGTTGGTTTTTTGTTGTTTTTTTTTAACTGTGGGCGACCAGCTGCCTCCCAGGATGCTCACAGGAAAAGAAAATGCTGTGACAGACCACACAGATCAACTTTAATTTTAATGGTGAGCAACTGTTTTGAGATATACTTAAGATGTCTGGCAAAGCCAAGGCAGCTCTGGCACTGGATTAGAATGAAGAAAAATGGGGAAAACCAACCCTCTAGAAATGGTAACCTTGTGAAAGGATCCATCTGCTTGCAGAGGGATCATATCAAGCTTGGCATTATGTCAGTAATGGGGCGACAAATACCCAGTCCTTTTGAAAGCAAATGGGCTATACTTAAAATGCTGGGCTGGAAAGGTTAGGGGCTGAATCTGTCCTGACCCAAGATGGGGAGCAGCAAAGCTCCCCATCCAGAACTGACCTCTCTTCTCTACTCCCTTCTTATTCTGGGTAAGTCATGCCTTAGCAGAAGACCACGCTGTGACTTTCATGGCCCATTCAGCCCTTTGATGCTCTATTTTCTGTTACCTACTAGGGAATGGCATAGATGAAGAATAATAGTGGTGATGATTTGCTCCCCTTAAACTCACAGACCACTGGCCATTCCACAGTAAAAATGAGATTTAATTCACAATTAAGACACCTACATGTCAATAATCTCCTCTTTTCACTTTTATGCAGGAATGCAATGTGATTCTTCACACTTGTAATATTTATTTCCTGATCTTACATCTATGGAATCCAAAGTAACATGGTAAAGCTTGCATTCGTATGGACTTTCTAGTAGCAGGAGCAAAAATAAGCCTCAGAAGTTACATTCATGCAATATGTGAACACTGGCTTAGTAGACCTGAGACGTCCAGACAGCTTAAGCAATGTCAAAGAAGCGTCCTGACTTGTGAAGTTGGCCCATACTGATGGAGACAGAATTAATCACAGTGTAATGAACCATTCAAGCCCTCAGCTGTCACAAAATAAGACTCACAACACAGTGTTTACTCCGCTGAAGTGCAGCACTGTGCAGCTCATAAATTTGAACCACTAAATATTTTGAAGTGATTAGGTCTGACTGTGCTTGTGGATTTCTAACAAAGATCAGGGCCCAGCGAGGAAGGTATCAATGACAGTGTCAGCTTGTTCACATTTTCTGAGCGTCCAATGGTTGACTTGGACTTGGGAGCACTTTTGGGTGAGCTGGCTTGTTTCCTCTCCCATGCTCTGCTCACAGAGTTGTCAGAGCATATTCAGAGGACATGAGGCAGGAGCCTAGTGGCTGCTCAGAGCATTAAATGCATCCAGGGTTTGAGGTATCAATCCCTCCTTCTGCCTAATGTTTTGCTTAATACACTATAAAAAGACAAAAGAAAATCTATACATAATATAACACATACTCTTTTCTTTCCCTCCTCATTCCTTCCTGAAAGGGAAAACTCTTCAGTCTACTCCATGTCAGCAGAGAATCATCCTTGTAAGAACAAAAAACATGTAATCATCTAACAAGAGAAGAGAGAAATGCACTGCCTTCTGTCTGGATTGCCAGCAATTTATTAGGAAAGCTGCTTGCTTGTTTACTTGAATACTTGATTACTTGAGTACTGTCCTTCCAAGACAGGCAGAATTGCCAGGAAGGAGATGGTCTTCCTGCCACAGAGCCAATGATCAGCCCTCTTAAGCTAATATCTTTTTTTTCTATCAGTGTCAGGGTTGGTGGCCTCCCAGAGCAAATGTAAAATCAACCTCTTTGCAGCTTCTTTCTGAGTTTTCTTGGTTACAGCGTGACATTTCTCCTGCATCCCAATTGAGGTAACAGGTGCACTCGTAATTTCTTTCTCTCAACTAGTATAACTGTTGAGTTACGTTTCCTCATGTCAAACTCTGAATTTTTTTTTCCAACTTTCCTTGCCTTCCTAATCAATTTAACTGACAAAATGAAAAAAGAATGAAAAATATCTCCTGAGAAAGTTAGTTTATTGATGACAGACAGTAAGGCCACATGAGAAGGAAACCTGAAAAACAACAGCAAAAAAAAAATCAACAAAACACATAACCCCTTCCAAAAACCTGGCAAATAGTTATTGGAAAGGACGTATCCAACAAATCCTTGAAGGAATCCAGCCTACTACTCCAACAGACAAGACCAATTAGCAAAACTGCAATGCATTAGCCAGGGAGAAAAGAAAACATTCTGTGGATTCATTTGCTGATTTTCTGGCAGAGGAATGCTGGGCATGATGTAACACCATCCAGGAGAAATATGAGACTTTTTGTGCAAAAAGACAGCAAGAGATGAGAAAGCAGCTCCTCTGATGGGTTTCCTGATTGCACTGAGCCCCCCAGAATGTAAAGATTGGTATTTTTATTGTTTTGTCCAATATCTTGGCTGGAGATTTAATGGGTATCATTTACAGAGATGATATTTAATTTCCAGCGCAGGTTTCTTTCTACTCACTCTCTTTTTTTCTTTTGCCTTTAGCTTATATCTAATCTTCACCATCAATACTAGTATATAGAAGAGCTCTTTCTACAACCCGGTCAATGAAAAAAAAGAAGAAATCCCCAATAATGAACCTTAGGCAGCATTAAAGAACCTTGGTGTCTCTCCAGTGAAAGTCCTGTCTCCTGAAGTCTTAAGGTCAAAGGCTGAAAGCTATGTGACACTTCAAGAGATACTCTTCTAACTTGGTTTCCTCAGGAAACAAACTTAGGCAATTATTTTGCACATGTGTGCAACCATACAAATAACTACTTGCCCAGCTGTGGCCTCCATCCGACAAGGAGGCAGAATTTCCAAATTATATTGTTTTCTTCCACTGTAAAAATTGTTTTTGAGTGAGCACAACCCTTATTAGATATCAGAGAGGCCATCACATCCTTTTGCGTTGGCTCAAAACTGCACTGGAAATCGGTGCACTACTGCTCATTGACCATCATAAAATTAAATAGCATCTAGAAAACATCAAGGGAAGTTAAAAAGGGATTGATGTTAAACATTGTGCATGTACAGTATCAAGGACTGTCAGTATGTCCAAGCATCTGCAAATAAGGAAGAGAAGGTAGATAAAGGATATGAAAAAGGAAGCTTTTTTATCCCTATTTTAATGATAGGCAGCAAAGATGCAGAACTGTTTTGTGATTTTGCCAAGGTTATGTACTGACAGTCAAGAGGAAAGTGTCAACCATCTCGAAATTTCCTAACAGCCAGTATAAAGTAGGAGTCTTTTTTCTCACTTATGGATCAAGTTTTCCATTCAAAATGGGTTCATCTGAATGAATTACAGATCTAGCTAACATATTGCCATATAACTCCCATATCTGGTTCTATATTTTGGAGAAGTAGGTTCCTTTAGCAGTTTGTACACCTCTTCAGACAGATGAGAGAGAAGGAAAAAAAAAACCTCTTCCCTTTTCCCTCATTTCCAATTCTGTGGGGGTCTGAGCTGAAGACTCCAGGAACTTAATGCCTGTGTCTGCCAAGAAGGAAAGCAAAGCACAGATAGCAGCAGAATTTCCTTTTTATGTTCAGCTAACAGGCATATGAATTGAACATTTCCGCCGCCTAACTTCTGTAGAGGAAGGATGTTCCAAACAACACTGGCTTCCAGTGACATCAGTTCAAGCCCCAGGTCTGCTAATAACACCTCGTCTTGGATGGGCTGGGATCTAACCCAATACCCCAGAAAATATCCTTAGCTCAGCTGCCTTGATTATCACATTGAATTTGAGCTACAGCCAGTTGACACTTCACAGCATTGACAGTCCATGCATGGATTACACAATATGATAGGCTGACACTTCCAAATGGAGACATATCCATGTCTCTTCTTCCCACTGCCTAATAACCAAAGGGATAGTAGCAGGATTTTCCTCACCAGAGGTGGATGCAGAAAAACTATAATGTGATGAATATTCAGGGAGTGGGGAAGGGAGAATGGGACAGTCTTCAATACATGGTGCTGCTGTGTACTGATGGATAGGCTGGTGCCTCTAATAAATATTCTACCCACAAGGCTCTGACAGCTAAGCTGTTGCCAACTGGAAATGCCAAATATGAAGACCACTGGGTTTTTTTCAGCATTAACATTGGAGTAGCAATGCTGGAGCAGAACAGAGCAAGGCAGAGCTTCCTTGGAGAGGGGGAAAGTAAAATCAAAATTAAGCTGCTTCTCTTTTCAGCCTTTTAGACCGGAGCAGATAACTCAAGATGGAGACCTCAAGGATTATGAAATTCAGTGTCTCTGTATCATCTTTTATGATTGCCCACACACTTGGGTGAGGGATGCCTTGTTGTGTGTCGGGTGGCTCAAATCTGCTTTATCACTAGGGGGATTTAATACTCTAACAGTTGTTTCTCAGGCATTCAGTATATTTGCGGCATGGGGACATGTTACAAAAATGTACAGTACCAAAACATATTATTAGTGATGCATTTAATAATAAACTGCTTCCACAGCTGAATGGACCTCTCTGGTAAATGCCCCTCTCATTGGATAACGTGGAAATTCTTTCAGGTACCGTAAGATGGAGCTTGCTTGTGTAACCTGAATGTTTTTTCTCTCTTCACTCCTTTGCTATCCCAGCAACAAAATGAAAGGCATAAATAATAATAATAATATTAAAAAACACCAGGTACTTTTTTCTAGGACCTCCCAAGGTAGAATGGCCTCTCTGAGAAAATGCATTTTCTGAAGTCCAGGTTCAGGTACTTGGTATCACAAGATACTGAGGTGACATAGCCATTATTTGCTCATTTTTCCCAAGGTCCTTTGATCAAAATCTCTATTTTTTGTCTAACAGAACACACGTCTGGTTTTGGCTGCTTCCTTCCCTTCCTGTTTCCTGCATGGAAATAAAAGGGTAATTTTTTTATACCATATTATCTTCTAGATTTATAACAAGTCTTATTTTGTCAGCAAAGAAGCAAGCACATTTTGCAGATGGTGTAATTTGAGGAATGCCTCTCAATTCCTCCTTCAGTGTGTAAGATCTTCTCTGAAGCAGACTGTCCCACTCCCACTCTTGGATTTCAAGAGGGTTTAGTCTTATTATTACACTTGCTAAGAGAAAACAGTGGAATGGATTTTTTAATCATCGAAAAAAGCAAGTTCCATCAAAATGTAAACATTTAGATAAATCACACCCATTTCAGTGACATTTTCCATTTTGTTATGAAAAACATTTCAACCAGCAATTTAATGAAGGTTTTTGCAGCTTCTTTTTACTTTTAAAAAGCTGTACATTTTCACCTCTCTTTGAGAGGTTGATTTTCTCACTTTTAAACTTCATGATGCCTAAATTTTTGCCGTGGAAATTCAAGAAAAGAGTAGTGGAATTAAAGTGATTTTTATTACATTTTGAAATGCTACTTTTTCCATTTTGATTCTTTTTTTTTTTTCAAGGGAAAGGACAAGTGTTAATTAAAAAATGAAGACAAAGTTAATAACATAACTATGAATTAAATACTTTTTTTTTTTTTACCTCTGAAAAAGCTAAACTATTTCAACCAGATACTTCAAAGAAAATCTTCCTGTGTTTGCTTGTTCTTGCCTGAAATCCTAAAGAAACTGAATTTAAACTATTGATGATCACCTGGCATGTGTGTTTACTTTCTTACATTCCGTTTTTTCTTTCTTCCCTGTTCACGTGTCCTTCCTTAATAACTTATACAACTAGCAGGCAATTTCAATCTAATTTGTCAGGAGAGACAGTTACTAAAAGTACTCCTAACTTTCACTAAAATGTGTGGCTCAAAGAAACAAGAGAGAGGTGTGAGATGGGTCATACCTTCACAACCCTGACTTGATATCAGCGTATCTACGTTGTTGCTAAACCCCAGGACAGATATCCTCAGGAAACCAAGGGTGGGTTTGTCTGATTTAAGGTGCTTGTTTCTGATGAATGTGTTTCCATGTGAAAAAAAAAACCAGTGGAGGTTTCTTGCTCCATCTCTGGAGAGCAAGGCAATGGGGTCAGTGAAATTCAGGACATAATCTCCACTCA
Organism: Phalacrocorax aristotelis; assembly: GCF_949628215.1. Lineage (NCBI taxonomy): Eukaryota > Metazoa > Chordata > Aves > Suliformes > Phalacrocoracidae > Phalacrocorax > Phalacrocorax aristotelis. Next base: position 166,323,516 of record NC_134277.1, read on the forward strand.
ACACCTGCACTGGCTGAGACAAGCAACATCCTACACTCTGCTGACTTGCTCTCTGGAGGTTATTAAAATAGAGAGCTCAGTGTGGCATGCTGAGATCTGAAGGTAGGTGAGAGAAACCCAGCCCTGGGCTAGTTTTGCTGCCTTTGCAACTGTTTTGTTGCTTTCCTTTTGGAGACATTGCTAATTACATCAGGGATTCCTAGAGGTAGTTCCTACTTCAAAAGTGCATGCTTTCTAGCAAAACATCTAAACAAACCACCTCTCTATGACTAGCGCATTTCTATAATTACCTTTTTCAGCGATTCCTTTACTGTTTTGTCCCTTAACTGAAGGTAAAGAGAAGCAATTCCAGCTCCTTCCTCTCCCAACTCTTCCTCTTCTCTGACTCACCACAACAGAGAAGTTTTGGCACCAGATTCCATCTCCCCGGAAATGGAGCGCTGTCGCAGATACAGGCTGCCTTTGGAAGTGAGTCAGGTGGGAGTAGGAGGCATGTGATTGTTAAAATATAATAAGAGAGACGCTCCCAATTAGTAGGGAGCACACTCTGCCATCAGCTGTGATGGGAACAGAGGAACAGGAAACCCAGTGTCAGAGAGATGATGCAGCAGGAGTGGTTAATACTACCTGCACACCTCAAAAGCTAATTAAAGCCACAGTTCCGCTTATGTGGGATTGTCATAAGAATGACATGGAAAGAGAAAATTATGAGGGCAAGCTGGGTTCTCGATAGAAACGACTTCAGCTGTCAGCTGTTCGTCTGCACTGACAGAGGTCCAGAAAAAGGTATAGGTGAGGAATGAAGATCCTGAGAGCTCCTCCATCCAGCCCTGCTTCTGCCCTAAATGATGTATAGATGTCTGGAGCCATAATGACCCCCCTAATTAGGTTTTTGTATATCACTCTTCTCTTGGCAATCTCAGCAGTGTTATGTCATCTTACATTGCTTGAGATTTCCAGAGGGACTTGTGTTAAACTCTGCTACCTGTATATTGCAGGTAGAACAGAGCAATTAATGCACCTGAGAACTGAAACAAAAATCATTGCGGGGGAGGAAATCCCCTCCATTACCACTGCTCCCTCCCAAGGGGAAAAATAAAAGGTAAAACAGCACACCAGGTAGATCTAAACTATTTCTTTTGACTGAGAATGAAGTGCTTGGATTGTCTTCAATTTACTTAAACTATAAAAAGATCAACCATTTATTTTATATGGAGGTCAATTTTTCAAATTAAAAAATGCCATTTTGAAATTAAGGGTGAAAAGGTTTAACTTAGAAAAATGTCAAAACAAGGGGTTTGGCATTTCCAAAACGAAACATTTAATTTAGAAAATGTCAAAAGGAAATACGCTGACATTTAAAAAAATATTCCCACATTACTGTTTTGCAATTTTTGGCTAAAATGCCTGCTAAATTCAACCTAATTCCAAAAAAGGTTTTCATCCCTCTAAAATTTATTTTTATTTGTAGCTATCATGTACTGAAATAAAGAAAAAAAATCCCCCGTGTTCACTATGGCTTAATTTATAACTAGTTTTATGACTGTCTACCAAAGATTTGATGTACTGGTATTAAGCTTAAGGCCAAGACAACTTGTAGCATTCATTTGCTGACCGACCCAGAAGTTACACAGATCATACAGAAGAAGATCTATATCAGTCCCACTTTGTCATCTGTGATAACTCATTCATTACCTTCTGACACACACGCATTAAACAGATCATTTCAATGCCAAAATGTAACCTGTACTAGAGTCTTAAAGGAACTTGCATATGAAATTTTGGCCAACGGGTATAACCTCTCATTACAAGTGGCCGCTGTTCCCAAGGACTGAAATAACTAATCTAATTCCCATCTACAAAAGATGGGATAATAAGCAATAGACTCTTTATAGAGTCCTGGACATTACAGTGTGACTCCCAGGCAAAGGAGTAGAGTCTACAATAAAGGAGACCACTAAGTGTATGGTAAATATGGACTGCTGGGGAAGAGTCAACATGGCTCTGTAAAGGGAAATCAGCTGTGGTTCGGGGGGGGTAAGACTCCACTGGAAATCCAGTAGAAAAACTATGTTTGGACTTCTAAAAACCTCCACACAAAAGGTTATTGAAAAATGTAATATGCCACAGGACTGCAGAAAAGCTTCTTTCATGAGCTGATATCTGTTTAAAAGTAAAAGTAGGACTGAATATCTGCATTGCAGAATACAGAAGAGTAGGGTGAAATGCCATGGTGATGAGCTCCAGAAGGACTTCACAGGATTGCGTGAGTGGGCAGCAAGGTGGTGGCTGAGCATCAGTGCAAATAAAAGTTATGTGCCTAGGGAAAAGCAATCTAAACCATGCTGCATGCTGCTGCCCTCAAAACTATCAGTTAAAACTCAGGAAAGATATCCTGGAGTCCTAACCGGGAGTTCTCTGAAATCACTGGCTTTCTATGCCACAACGTCTAAAAATGCTGACAAAATGCTGGTCGTCACCAAGAATATTTCTGAAAACAAGACAGATGGAGTAATTTTGTTGTTATTGCACAGAAATTTGATACATTTACATATTGAGTAATCTGTATAGTTTTGGTCCCTGTCTGTTAAGAAAGTACCAGTGGTGGTAGGAGAAAATCCGGATAAAAGTGAGTAAAATAATCAAAAGGGTGGAGTAGATGCTTTCAGAGGAGAGACTAAAAAGGCTGCAGAAGCTCTTCAGCCTGGAGAGAAGGAAGCTGAGGAGGTGGAGGGTAAGGCTGAGGTTTACAGAATCCTGAAGATGACTCATAAACCAAGCGGGAGACTGCTTTTCAACAAAATTGGTAGAAGATCAGAAAACAGGCCAAATTGCTTCTTAATACAGTAGACAGAATATGGAACTTGCTGTTGTACACGGCAGTGGAGTCAGGCAAGAAAATTCAAGGACAACAGTTACTCAAAAGAGATGTGAAATGGAATTGGCAGAGACGTTCCCGCTACCGTCTCTGATACAACAGCTGTAGACACACGGGAAGTACCAGAGGAATGGACTGCAGAAAATGGCCAAAATTTTTCACCCCCTAAATAGCCCCTTCTAAACCCTAATTCGTAATTCCATTGCTGGAAAGAGAATCCTTTGCTGGAAGGACTAGAGGTCTGACCCAGTAAGTAATTTCTCACATCCTTATACAAGTACTGGGTATCAATATGCCATGCAGATTGTTTATTTAGCTGTTAACAAGCACATTCTGCTGATGTCTGATGACAAGATTTCCCTTTTCCCACTTTGAATAGAGCTTATTTTTAAAACATTTAATCTGAGCGCTGTAGTGATCCAATTACAACAATGGAAATATTATAAACACATGAGTAACAAGCGTATTCAATTATTCTCCATGGTTATAAGAAGCTAATTTGACTCAGGAACAACTGGCCAAATATCTATTAAGCAATCTATTAATCATTATTACTTCCAGGTAAATTTTTTATAAATACCAGAATAAATGACGTAGATTTCAGTGGCTCTGCATTGATTTAATAGTTTGTATACTTAAATTTGGGAAACAATAGATTCATTAACCCACTTGAAAAGTTCACATGGATTTTCTTGAACTAGGTTCTCTGTTACAGAAGACTTCTGCAAAATTTCAGTGTCTCGTTGTTGGCTTTATCATTCTGGGACTTGAACTTTGCAGAAAAGGTCCTTAACAGGTAATCCCACTTACATCAGGCATTTATTTATTTATTTATTTATTTATTTTTGCTTAGAAAATGCACACACGGAAATCTAAGAAAATCCAAATGAACTTTCCAAGTGGACTAATGAATCCGCACAAACACACTGTGTGGCACTTTTCTCACTGCCTCTGCGAGGGAAATCCAGTTAACCAAGTCACTCCATCCATTTCCAAGTGATGACTACACATTTCCTCTAATAGCCAAGAAATTCTGCTCAAGTCTCGTTGCTACCATGGGGGTGCAGACCTCAGGAATACCTAGCACAGGTACTTCTGTGACTCTGCATGGTCCAGCTTTCATTTAGGACTCGGACCAGACAGGGCTTAGGTTGGGACTTACAACTGATTTTACTGTGCATGTGACTACCAGCTCGTGTTCACAGATATAGTGGTGTCAACTCAAGCCTTCTAGGTTCAGTCTGAAAGAGAATTACACTAAAATAAATCAGGTCAGGTTTCACTCTGAATAAGGGCATGTCCTCTGGCTTGTTCAATGTGTTTAAAAACTTCTAGTCACATTTCCATATGAATTAAGTTCCTGGTGGTGCATCCTATAAAATCTCTTGCAGGTAATTATATCTTGCTGAAGCTTGTGCAGATTCCTGAAGGCAATTTCATCAACAACAAGCATGGGACTTCTCCTCTTTATGGGGATATAAATATTTTTCTGCATGTGTGTATCACTCTTCATCTAACTTATGTCCTGAGGCAGACGTGCTTCCAGATGGCACAGACTCGCCAGGGTCATGCGTCCGAATGTGACAGTGACAGCAACACTTCCAGTACCTCCACATTGACAGGAGCAAGCATTCAGCGTGGTCCCACACTGGGAGAGGTGACACATCACAAACCTCCTCAGATCTGGTCATTCTGAACAGCAAGAGATGCAAAGACCATACATTCTTCTGATCACTCTGGGGGTGATTGGACCATCTGTGTTTGTCATCAGGGGGTAGAGAAATATCTTCACATGAGAGCCACTGTTCAAATTGAAGAAGAGACTTGAACAGTATGCAACTTTTTGCCCTATAAACCTGGAGAAGATTCTTGTTTCTGCGAGAGTGCAATCAAGTAGTCAATAACAAACTAAAAGGCAATTAAAGGGTGGTGATGAAGTAGAGAAGTACATTAAAGTTTTCACAGAATCACACAATCACACAATCACAGAATGGTGGGGGTTGGAAGGGACCTCTGGAGATCATCTCATCCAACTCCCCTGCTTGAGCAGGCACACCCAGAGCAGGGGGCACAGGACCGCATCCAGGCGGGGGGTGAATGTCTCCAGGGAAGGGGCTCCACAGCCTCTCTGGGCAGCCTGTGCCACTGCTCTGGCACCCACACAGGGAAGGGGTTTTTCTCATGTTCAGGTGGAACTTCCCGTGTTCCAGCTTGTGCCCATTGACCCTTGTCTTGTCATTGGGCACCACTGAAAAGAGTCTAGTCCCACCATCCTCCTGACACCCACCCTTTAGACATTTATAGGCATTGATGAGATCCCCCCTCAGTCTTCTCTTCTCCAGGCTGAACAAACCCAGGTCTCTCAGCCTTTCCTCATAAGGGAGATGCTCCAGGCCCCTGATCATCTTCGTAGCACTGCGCTGGCCTTGCTCAAGCAGTTCCACATCCTTCTTAAACTGGGGAGCCCAAAACTGGGCACAGCACTCCAAATGTGGTCTCACTAGGCAAGATGTGGAGGGGGAGGATAACCTCTCTCAACCTGCTGGCCACGCTCCTTTTAATGCACCCCAGGACACCGTTGGCCTTCTCGGCCACAAGGGCCCGGTGCTGGCTCAGGGTCACCTCGCTACCCACCAGCACTCCCAGGGCCTTCTCAACAGAGGCGCTTTCCAGCAGTTTAGCCCCCAGCCTGTGCTGGTGGGGGGGGTTGTTCCTCCCCGGGGGCAGGACCCTGCACTTGTTCTTGTTGAATTCCATGAGGTTCGCTTCGGCCCAGCTCTCCAGCCTGTCCGGGTCTCGCTGGATGCCAGCACAGCCTTCTGCCGTATCAGCCCCTCCTCCCAGCTTGGTATCATCAGCGAACTTGCTGAGGTTACGCTCTGTCCCATCATCCAGGTCATCAGTGAATATGTTGAACAGGACTGGACCCAACACAGACCCCTGGGGAACACTAGTGACAGGCCTCCAGCCAGACTCTGCTCTGATAATCACAACCCTCTGAGTTCTGCTGTTGAACCAGTTCCCTGTCTACCTCACTGTCCACTCATCCAACCCACACCGCCTTAGCTTGTCTGTGAGGATGCTATGGGGAACAGTGTCAAATGCCTTACTGAAGTCAAGATAGACAACAGCCAGTGCTCTCCCTTCGTCGACCCAACCAGTCACACCATCACAGAAGGCTATCAGGCTGGTCAAGCATGATCTTCCCTTGTTGAATCCATGCTGACTGTTTCTGATAACCTTCATGTCCTCTACATGCCTGGAGATGACCTCCAGGATGAACTGCTCCATCACCATTCCATGGATGGAGGTGAGGCTGACACATAAGGGGAGTTTAGACTCTATAGTGCCTGGGGAGGCATAAGAAATCTACGTGTCATTTTGGATGGAGAACAATAAACTGTGCAGCATGGTAACCTTCCAAAATATGCACAGGCCTGATGGTGCCAAGGATGTTGAAGTAGCTCTTCAAAGCCTATAAATTTTCATAACTGAGGTCACAGCTTCACTCCCACCAGGATTTCAGCCTACCATGTACTGGCCTGTGGCCATGCTTCCCAAAGAGATTGAAACGGTAATCATTGTGAAACTCATCTTCCACAGCAACCCCAGGGTCTAGCAAAAACATCACTTGCTTGGAAAAGTGAGGATTAAAAGTAAAGGTGAAAGAGAAGCGCACTAGAAAACTTATGGTGATTCTTCAAAGCAGGGATTTTGTTGGTCATCTCCTCCTGCAATAGCAGCACTTGGAGTACAGAGCATATATCCTGGCTTTCCACCAAGATTTCTTGCCTATTTTTCTGTTCTCACATTAAAAGCATCTCCAAGGATTATGTTTCAACAGCATCCTCATCAGATTATGCTGCAAGGCAGTCCACCCTCACTTGCAGTTGTCTGCACCAGGACCCCCAGAGCATAAAATAACAGAATACCCTGAGTTGGAAAGTACCCACAAGGATCATCAAATCCAACTCCTGTCCCTGCACAGGACACCCCAAATTCACACCATGTCTCTGAGGGCCTTGCCCAAGTGCTTCTGGAATATTGTCAAGCTGGTGCTGTGATGCCTCCCTGGGGAGCCTGTTCCAGGGCTCCACCACCCTCTGGGGGAAGAACCTTCTCCTAATGCCCAGCCTAGGCCTCCCCTGGCACATCTCCCTCGGGCCCTGGCGTTGGTCACCAGAGAGGAGAGACCAGCGCCTGCCCCTCCTCCTCCCCTTGGGAGGGAGCTGCAGAGCGCCATGAGGCTGCCCTCGGCCTCCTCTGCTCCAGCTGAACAAACCAAGGGACTCCAGCCACTCCACGTACGGTTTCCCCTCTAAACCTTTCCCCAACTCTGTGGCCTCCTCTGGACACTCTCCAGTACCTTTATACCCTCAATGTCCTGCGGTGCCCAACTCTGCTCACAGCACCTGAGGTGAGGCCACCCCAGCGCGGAGCAGAGCGGGACAATCCCCCCCCTCGCCCAGCTGCGATGCAGGGCTTGATGCCCCCCAGGGCACGGTTGGCCCTCTTGGCTGCCAGGGCACGCTGGTGGCTCGTGTTCAACTTGCCGTCAGCCAGAGCCCCCAGGTCCCCCTGCAGAGCTGCTCCCCAGCCCCTCATTCCCTGGTCTGTCTGTACAGCCAGGGCTGCCGTGACCCAGGGGCAAAACCCGGCCCTTGCCCTTGTTAAACTTCATACGGTTGGTGATTCCCCAGGATCCCATGGGCTAATTCAGACATCAAGCTACAGAAAAAGAGGAGCCCACTGCAGAAGTGCCCACATCAGCTATCATGGAAGGCTTGAACCGTTTTGTGGAGAAGAACATAATACAGCTTAGGGGCTTACACCTCTGATTCCTGGAGGTAGAGAATCTAAGAGGAGGAGAAGAGAGCAGCAAGAGCAGCTAGAACACAGGGCAGGCAGTGAGTCAGCCTTGTCCTGGCAATGGGAGAACTTCTCGGGGTCACTCCCCCTGCCCCCATCCCCTTCTGCATGGCCTGCACACACCTGGCAGCAGCTCAGGCCCAATACTGCATCAGATCGCTTGGCACTAAAGCAGCAGTGGCGCAGCCTTCTCTCCGCAGGGATCTGCACCATCCCGGTGGGGTTCCCAGGAAGGAAGCCCCCTGCTCACGTGGCTGGAGCAGAGCTATCAACAGAATAAACCCTTGTAGTTACCTCATGCATCCTTCCAGTTGCCTGTTCTAGCCCCAGCACAATCGCTTCCACCAGAACGTGACATCCTGCTGCAGCTGGCTGCACCTTCTGAAGGAGAGTAAATCCCACCCTCCCTCAGCCCTTTCAGCGGAGGCATCCTAAGCAGCTCATGCTGTCCAGGCTGGAGGACGGGAGAAGCGATGCCAAGGGTTACAGTTCTCAAGCTTTCTCAGGGTGAAATTGCACTTCCCAGGCTCTGAATGGCACCTCCATCAAATTGTAAACAAGCCAAAGCCAGGACTTCTGCAGTCAGAGCATGCCAGACTCACGCTGGGTAAGCCTTTAGGCTCCTTTTGTTTTGCCACAGTCAAGCTCCCTCTTCTGTGCAGACATGAAGGCAGGAAAGAAACTCAGTCTGATATTTGTCGGAAGAGTGTCCCTGATCCTTTCCAGTGCATCCAGACCCCTCTGCAGGGCCTCTGTGCCCTCGGGAGTGTCAACAGCTCCTCCCAGTTTTGTGTCATCAGCAAACTGAACCAGTGTTCCTTCCAGTCCTGCATCCAAGTCATTTATGAAGAGATTAAAGAGCACCAGCCCCAAGATGGATCCCTGCAGACCCCCGCCAGTGACTGGCCGCCAGCCCGATGTAACCCCATTTACTGTGACCCTTTGAGCCCGACCCATCAGCCCATCGCTCACCCCCTGCATTACGTGTTTGTCCAGCTGTGTGCTGGGCATTTGTCCAGGAGGAGACTGTGAGAGAAGGTATCAAAAGCTTTACTGAAATCCAAACCCATCACATTGACTGGCTTCCCTTGGTCAGCTGGGTGGGTGACCTTGTCATCGAAGGAAATCAAATCCCTGCATCCTTGCCCCAAAGGATGCTGCTTTCAGCTCTGTCCCATTGCATATTTGGTACAAGCATATTAAAAGGCCTGGAGCTCTTCTCTGGCCCTAATTCCAACTGACATGGCGCAGCCTGACTCCATGGTCCTATCTCTTCCCCATAAAACAGAGTGGATTAATCCCAGGAAAGTCTTTCAGGAAAGGTTTCCAGCTTGTTTTGACTCCTAAACTACTTCTGGGTTTGGTTTGTTTGTTCTTTTTTTTAAGAGAGAGCTATTAGACTCAGACTAAATCTATGCCAGGAAGCATCTTGATAGTTAAATGGTATGGAGGAACACAGATTATTGCTTTATCCCTTGCCGTGGCCGTGTTTACTTAGCTAGTGTCAATACAGACATTTAGTCCAGTTACACCCCATTTATCACACTATAATATCTGTTCAGGGGTTTTTACCAAGCGTGGATTTTACCCTGCCCTGCAATTAACACCAGCCAATGTGACACCCATCCCTGCATCAGATGAAACTGTTCTGACAGAGCAGATCTGCAAACCTCCCCTTGCTCTCTCTGTCCCTCCTCTTAGCCCTTTGGATAGAGGTGTGTCTGTAGAGATATTAATATTCCTATCTGACAATAAATTAATACAAAATTGTTTTAAAAAAGGACACTCAGGATGGCCACAATTAAGTGAGTAATTAAGCCTGCATGGATGAATGGTTTCCTCCACGAAGCAACTTAAGAAAATGAAGACGGGTGAAAGTCAGGGGCAACTAATACGTCTCCCAGTGCTTCAAGGTATTACAGTATCTTGCATAGGAAAACTTTTGGTTCAGAGATGCTGAAACATATCCCTTGGAAATTTTCCACGTGTTTGAACTTCCTGGGCTTTCTGATTTCACATTATACTGGTCCTTTAAATGTTACTGTGAAGAAAAAGGTGTTGAGGTTCAGTAGAGGGGCTAAAAAGCCCTGCTGTGAAACATAGTGATAATTTGGGGATCAAATAAAGCATTTTAGTCTGACACAATATTTTTTCCCTCATTTGGCCAAGCTTGCTGTGCTCGGCTTTAGTTTGTTTTCACCTGTAGTCATCAATCTCCACCTTCCTTTCATCTCTGCTCAATGCTCAACCTTTTTTTTTCCTTTGGTCTCCTCCTTTTTGCTCTGCAAATCCTGTTCGCCCCCAGCTCTTTCCTTCACTGCTATTTCCTCATTCTTTTCTATTCCCCTATTTTCCCACTGCACCTTTTCTTCTTCTTTGTCCCTGCACATCCCACTCACTTCATTGTGCCTCCAAACTTTTCCCAGTCAGCACCACCTTTCATTCACAAACTGCTCCTAATAGTGTTGAGTGAGACGGAGCCCTTTGCCAGCCTGGGGAAAAGCAGGTCTGCCACTATCAGGCACTTGTGCTGCGACTCTAATCCATGGGGTCAGGTGGAGACACCAGAGGACTGAGCACTGGCTGACATGAGGGGAGCTGACATGGACGTGAAGGAGGCATCTTCTCATGAAGAGACGTGAACAGGCATCTTCTCTAGGACATTCCCATACAGGTGGCACATCGATGTACCCCTCTGTTCAGTGCAGCCTGCTGGAAATTAGTTCCTGTTTGATCTCCTGGCTCAGCCACCGTTACAAAATGTTTTCCAGCAAATTTGTTTTAAGCAAATAAGCCAAGCGCTGTTATTTTCAATGCTGCTAGAGCATGGGAGGATGCAAGCTGTCAGGATCACCTGACAGCCCTGGTGAGGCTGCACTTGGAGTGCTGTGCCCAGTTTTGGGCCCCCAAATTTAAGAAGGACAGGGAACTGCTTGAGCAAGTCCAGCGGAGAGCTGCCAAGGTGATCAGGGGACTGGAGCATCTCCCTTGTGAGGAAAGGCTGGGAGACTTGGGTTTGTTCAGCCTGGAGAAGAGAAGACTGAGGGGGGATTTCATCAATACCTATAAATATCTAAAGGACGCGTGTCAGGAGGATGGTGGGACTAGACTTTTTTCAGTGGTGCCCAACGCCAGGCCAAGGGGCCACAGGCACAAGCTGGAACACGGGAAGTTCCACCTGAACATGAGGAAAAAACCCTTCCCTGTGCGGGTGCCAGAGTGGTGGCACAGGCTGCCCAGAGAGGCTGTGGGGTCCCTTCCCTGGAGACATTCACACCCTGCCTGGACATGGTCCTGTGCCCCTGCTCTGGGTGTGCCTGCTCCAGCAGGGGTGGGACGGGGTGAGCTCCAGAGGGCCCTTCCAACCCCTGCCAGTCTGGGATTGTGTGATACTGTAGTATGCAATACGGTATTGGAGTCCCAAAATGTGTTTGTGTGTTTGCATAAAACATATATTTGCCCATGTTTAAATCTGTAAATAAAACTTAATATTTCCAGGGGTGCTCTTTGGAATTGTCTGAACTGTTCTAGCTGTTGCATAGCCAGGAAGCATTTCCTTCAGCCTGTGGTTCTGTCTGCAATTTCCCAACGCTGAACTGAACTGAAGTTCAGAACTGAATAAAGCTGAGATTTCTGATCCCTGCAAGCAGCGACCATTCAACTGTTCCTTTCCTTTTCTGAAATTAAGTCCCATTGTTCACCTTTGAGGTGTATTCTCAGCTTTTGCAGAGAGTGGAACCTCAGCCAATCTTTTTTTGCCAGCTCCTTAGCCAGAAGATTAATGACATTAAAGTTATTCTGGAAACACCCTGAATTATGTGATCTAAAAGCAAAAGGAAAACAATTATTTTCTTAGCAATATGTAAGGCTTTTAGACATGTATTTTTTCAACTGCAGTGTAATGCCTTTGATGACCCATGATGTTTTTGATGAGCTGTAAGAATTCTGCATGTTTTAAAGCAGCCCCAGGCCCATAGAGAATAGTGTTAGATATTTGGGGCATTGAAGAGAGTGAGGAAGAACTGAAGTGGTTTATTTTTGCTTTGTAATTTCTAGTAGCAGCAAGCTCTTTGCGAGTTGTTGAGGGAGTTAGCGTCCTGGGAAGATCATCAGTGACACACAGTCATTTGCTGGTCATGTTCATGTCCAACAGCCATGTGGAGATGTAAGGGAGCATGTCAAAATCAATATTCTCTGTTTCCCTTTATGCAGAAGACTCCCCTTTTTTGTCCAGCTATTTGAATGGCTGGTTGCAGATGGAAACCACAGCAAGTGCCAACCCGTTCTTTCTGTGATGGGTTTGTAAGAGCTCTGTAAGTCTCACTGGGTAAATATCAGTCTCAGTAATTTCATTCTACTGCAGGTTACTTACCAAATTACACTTTGTGGGTTAATACCAAACTAGAATTGAAGTCACATATAGCAATCAAAGACCAAAGAAATTGCGCAAAACTTCCTCGCTGTTGCTGCCATCTGATTGGTAACAACCTGGGAGGTGTTTTCTACCTTCTTGTCACACAACCCTTCGAAGACCAAATCTGGACACTGTAACGAGTATGCTAGTTGAGGATAAAACCTGGTCTAGACAAACCAATACATGTTAACAGGTTTAACTGGCTAAATCAGTTATTTTATTATCCTAGTTTAGCAGTGCCCTCAATAAAACCACTTAGTCTCAGACCCCCACTCAGAAACGAATAGTTGTCTCGTCCTGTGACATGAATATAGCGCAGGTGCTGATGTGTGGAAGTGGAACGTGTTAAGTAGATTGGTTAGAAATGGCCTGCTGATTCATTGATGAAGGAACGTTTTGTGGATTTTGATTGAATATCTCTTGGGAAAGAGAAAAAAGAGTGCAATGTTCCAATATAGCTGAAACTTCCTCTCTGACCTTTCCAGCAGATAACATTTTCATTCTTCATTTCCAAATGACTTTTGTTCTTATTTTTTCCCTCCTTCTGACTGTATATTAAGTCGTATAGAAGGAAATTAAAAAATAATAATCAGAGGAACACATTTCTGCTTTAGTTAAATGAAATGTTTCAATTAACCCAAGGTTTTGGCCTCAAAAGATTGTAGGATGCCTCGCCATACCTGGTTTTCTTCCAGGCAGTTTCAAAATGAAGTGAAAAAAGAAGAATTCTAGACAAACAGAAAATCCACTGTCTGCCAGTTCTGGTAGAGAGGGAAATATGACATATTCTCAGGGAAGACAAATTTCTGGGTGGCAAGAGACCTATTTTAATGTGGGAAGTGTACCCCCTACCAGTGCAATCACTCTAGGACACCCTTCCAGTATTCCCAGAAATAGTCAAATGGAAGCGACATTTTTCAGGTCCCTCACACCAAAAGGTCTGATTCTGTTTTAATCTGATATTCATGTAGGATGGACAAACTTCTGAAACAGGATTTTGTACAACTTTTTAGATGATGTATATTCAGATATTGCAAAACCACCATAGCACAGAGCACCAGAAAGGTATCAGCAAAATCTTGAAGTACAGTTACCAATTAATGCCTTACTAGATATCTTGGATATGTAATTATGAACCGCTTGAAGTACTTCCTTTCTGGTAGTATCACCCTGTGCAGTTTCCCAACAGACCCATAGGTTTTGCCCATTTGACGAGAAGGCTACAGCACCATGCTGTACTACCCAAGCTAGCATTAAAAACAGTTACGGGGCAAACTAAATTTTGCATGAAATATATTCTATAATATATATAATAAATATATATAATGTATGTAATAACTATACATACATAAATATATATATATATATATATGTATTATCTCCACTGGTTCTGGGTTACCAGGGTTAGAAACAGCTGCTGATGTCCAACCCAGTTTTTCCAAGGTAAGCCAACAGTGCCTTTTCTGTATCACAGATGGTAGCATTGACGTGTCTAATACCTGACCAGGTTTTAATATGATCCTCTCGTCCTCTCCACCTCTTGGTAGGCTGACAGGAATGCAAAGCACAATCAAACACCAGTTCTGCTGGGATGGCTGCACATGAGATGCTCATTAGTTCCTCATGCATAGGCCTGTGCCTCATGCATTTTTGGCTTCTGTCTGCTCTGGAGCCCTCTACACTGCCCACAGCTCGGTGACCTGGCTTGTTGAAACTGTGTGTTGAAACAAGGGCTGAACCCCAAAGTAACAACTGGGACAGCAAAGACATGAAGATATGACCTTAGCCCAATTTGTTGTGGTCATTACCCTACCCATCAGCTCCTGTCTCAGTTCTTCCTTGCTTCATCTCTGCCTCTGTTTCATAATGTACGCATTGCCTTATTTTACAGAGGTGACAAGGCACTTTCACGGTAGACTCTTGCACAGCGAGGGTCAGAGAAAGACATCTGGCTCTAGGGCTCCCCTTAATGAACCATGGGGTACTTCATACCCAGAGCAGAACTTCCCTGAATGCAAACCATCCCCTGCACATCTTGCAGCGCTCACAACATGACAAAATTATTGCCACCTTTTTATGAAGCAGACGCTTGAGAAGTTGTGAAAAACCAAACTCCTGTAGCTTGCTGTTCCCCATCAGTTTGCGAATACATTACCACAATGTGAGTCACAGCAGCCTCAGCACTCAATATACTGGGCACCACGTTCAGCTCTATGTTCCCTTCTGCTTTTTATGTCAGCGCTGTCACTCCTGATTTACACTGATAAGTCGAAGAAGAAGTTGAAGACTGTCTAATCACAAGGTTTCTGTGTAGAAAAGCACTCAGGTTTGTCTGGATACCAATGGGGTTCCCAGCACAAGCACACACACACTATTTGTGTTTACCTGGGGCTAAAAATGCACACATGGATGGGTCTTGCACTACAATCTGTAAGCAAGGTCCGCTTTGTCCCACCTAGATTTAGACACTTAACTGAGTCACTGAATAAATTTAAAACCTATTCAAATAAAGGAAAAACAGCAAATGAAAGATCAAGGTCACATACAGAGATGCTCTCCCTTTACCTGCAAGCATAGCTTGGGTAACCGAATCCTAATTTAACTAATAACTAATAGCTAATTCTTAATTCAAGCACAGAAGTGGTAGTGGACCTAAGCCTGAAGCACGAAGGTGAATTTGCTGCCTAATTCCTATTCACTAAAGCCTCACTTTCTAAATTAGGAGTTCTTTGAAATCACATCCACAGAAAGGAAGCTGAACTAAATCTAAATGTACTCTCCCCTTTTCACAGAGGCAGTGAAAGACAGACCCACGTGCCCACAGTTACGCCCTTGGCAAAGGTGAGAACCAAACCCAGCTCTCTTGTTCTGTCTCACTTAACAGCACGAGAGGATCCAAGACCTGCAGGCTTCTGTCAAGCTCAACTTTTCTGAAAGTACAAAAGGAAATAGAAGAAGTAGTTTTCTGACTCCAGAGTTTTAAGCTTTATGACAGATATGGGAATAATAATATTAATTAAAATACTGTTACAGTACTTAGTGGGAATTATTTGGCTGATATAATTAAGAGAGGCAACATGTCATTATGCCATCTCCATGATGTACAAACAGTAACAGCATCTACTGTAAATTACTCTGGTAATAACAATTAGCTTTAGTTCTAATCTAACTTATTGTAATGAGCCATGAAAGGAAATACAGGGCTCAATAAGAGACAGCAGCTGTTGAATCCAGGATAGATCCCATCCGTGGTCTTGGTGTAATGTGGTATCCGAGGCTGAAGGTTTACAGGGTGGCAGAGTTGACACAGGAATCTGAACACAGATATGGATCAGGATCCATGAAATGCATGGGACAGCTTTCCAGGATATGGAAGTATTAGATTCAGCTTCTTTCAGCTTGGTCTTCTGTTGTCAGCATGTTAATATGCCTGGAAATTGAATCTAATACCCGTTTTGTGTGGAGAAAGTCCCTCTGCCCTCCTATGCTAGGATTATCCTGTGGAGTTCCCTTCACCTCACCTGCTCCTGCTCTGGAAAGCAATATTGTGGTCCATTAGACAGTGTTATTTATTCATGTTTCTTAGCTATTAACTTTCCAGGTGCATGAAACAGGCTTTCCCTGGGAAGTGTGACTTTCTTGAGTCCAGAGCAAGAATAAACCCAGTTGAGGACAATAGTGATGCAAATGCTTTCTACATCTTCTCTCCACCTGGGGGACTGTTTCTCCTCCCAAATGCTTCTGCTGGTCTCCTCTTCCCCACTCCCCTTCCCCAACAGCCACCAGGTTTCATTCTATGCCCCCCTTAGGGGCATTCTGTGCCCCAAGCCATAGTCTTTCATGTGCTGTTTGGAGCTTGACCCTGAGTTCCCAGAGGGCCAGATACCCTCTTGACTTCCCCAGCAAAGAACCCTATCCAGCTGTCTGCTGCAGAGTGTGATGGCACCAGGATATGTGACTGTAGGGGCTACAACTCCCTAAATTCCCTGGCCTCCCTTAGCCCAAAGGGCTTCCATTTGCAAGAGCTAGAAATGGTAGGATAAGTCAAGTATTTCTGCTTGTCTGATTTTCACCAAGCTTAAGTAGTGTCCTGTTGGTGTCATCATGTCCTCTCACATTTCAGACTTGACCTGATGAAGTTGTATGTGAAACACAAAGAAAAGGCAGGCAAAGACAGACTGTGTGTAGGCAACTTTCAGCAGTAGAGTTATGGCTTAGCATACCACAGCTTCTTGGCTTTGCTACCCTGGCCTCCACCACTAAGAGCTCAAGGATTTGCTATGCATTACCGTGGGTCAGGCATGCATGCACAGGTTGAGCAATAGTAAGTGAAAATAACTAATTTGCAGAATCCCAGGTTGGAAGGGACCTCAGGGATCATCTAGTCCAACCTTTCTAGGAAGAGCCCAGTCTAGACAAGATGGCCCAGCACCCTGTCCAGCTGACTCTTGAAGGTGTCCAACGTGGCCGAGTCAACCCCTGCCCTGGGGAGATTATTCCAATGGTGACTGTCCTCACTGTGAAAAATTTCCCTCTGGTGTCCAATCGGAATCTCCCCAAGAGCAACTTGTGTCCATTCCCCCTTGTCCTCTCCATGGGACTCCGTGTAAAAAGGGAGTCTCCATCTTCTTTGTAGCTACCCCTTAAGTACTGGTACATGGTGATGAGATCCCCTCTGAGCCTCCTTTTCTCAAGGCTGAACAAACCCAGCTCTCCCAGCCCATCCTCATATGGCAGCTTCCCAGTCCTCTGATCATCTTGGTGGCCCTTCTCTGGACCCCTTCCAGCCTGTCCACACCCTTTTTGTACAGCGGGGACCAGAACTGTACACAGGACTCCAGGTGTGGCCTGACAAGCGCTGAGTAGAGTGGGATAATGACTTCTTTCTCTCTGCTGGCAATGCCCTTTTCAATGCAACCCAGCATCCTGTTGGCCTTCTCAGCCGCAGCAGCCACTGTTCGCTCATGTTGAGCTTTCTGTCCACCAGGACCCCCAGGTCCCTTCCCACAGAGCTGCTCTCCAGCCAGGTGCATCCCAGTCTGTGCTGCACTCCTGGATTATGGTTTCCCAGGTGCATGACCTTACACTTGTCCTTGTTGAACTTCATAAGGTTCTTGTTGGCCCACAAGATAATTTTAAATCATCTATCCACTCCCATGCTGATGACACGGCTCAGAGTGTAGGACTTCACTTCACTTGGACCACTACAGGGCTTTGGCAGGGGTTTTCTGTATTCCTATATCCTGAAAGTGCCTAGAGGCAGTGAAAAGAGATAATTACAGCTACGTGAGGCTCCATGGCATGTTTCTCAGCAAACCAGGCTTCTCCACAAAAGGCAGTGCTCCTCTGCAATACCTTTCTTCCGTCTTTCTTATTCTGCTCACAATAAGTTACAGACCAATTATTGCTAGCTGGTATATATATCAATGGGAAATGAAATGTGTATCTCTTTGCCAGGGCAATTTGAGATGGAAAAAAGGAGCCAAATGTACAGTTAACTCCTTTTAACTTCTTTTCATAGGTAGCTGAATGCATTTTGCTAATTTAGTCTGGTCCTAAGTACTGACTGTATTTTATAGAGATGTATTTTATGCATTATATTTTTGATACTGAGAGATGTATATTGAGTTTTTGGATTCAAAGAGACCCACATCTATCATGTTCCATTTTTATTGCTAAATTGAAATTTGCAATATAAGGAAAAATGGATTTAGGGATCATTAAACAAATATGCATATGTCTTCATTAATATACGTGACTATATATTAAATAATATGTTGATATGTAGTGATATATATATATAAAGATAGGCATAGGTGGTATCTTCCTGTTTTGATGGGTGCTGGAGTGTGCCAGAATAACTGATAGAAAATTTGGAGAGAAATCTTAATTATTACCTGGAGGAGACATTTCTACACTGAGATCCCTGATGATTTCATATCTTCTCTGTGAATGAGAGGAAGGAGGACATTGAGCTGGTAACAGAGCAAAACCTTGGCTTCCTGCTGGGGACACGCTGTTTGGTCAACAGTGCATTGCATCTAATGCACTGGGAAGTTATCACCTTAGGCACTAAAGATACCAAGGGGCTCTGGAGAAATGCTGTACTATCTGAATACTGTAAAAAATAATTTAGAGCAGCTCTTAAAAGGCAGCAGCAGCTCAGGTGAATACAGCCACCTAATTATTTTTGCATATATTGGACTTATACATGGAAGTTTAAAAGTTAAGCCTGATCTAACTTAAGTTTCTTGGCCCATTTTTTAGCCAGTGGAAAAAAACTGGCATCTCCAGGACATGACTTCCTCCCCTCTACTTCAGACATTGATTCATCCCTGCTGCCTTAGATACTGGCCTTAGGGAGAGAGTTAGTCACCTCCTAAATATAATTACCCCTTGCCATTGATTAATAGGGACAAATCGATGATGATTTCCACCACACACCTGACGTCAGGGTGTCTCAGCTGGGCAAGACGAATCCCACTTGTTGAGACCCAGAGGCTTTAATACAACAAGATGTAAAAGCACATTTCCAAAACCGCAGAAGTTTTTAGTAGAAACAAAATCAAGGTCAAAAGCATTTTAGATTCCTAGGTCTGTGGGATCTAGATCTATAGGATGGGAACGGAAATGAGATTTTTTGTCTCTTGCCAGGATCTATATTATGCAGGATGTCCCAGCGTGGGCTGGTGAGAAGTAGAGGAAATTCAAGTAAAATGAGTGCTGGTGATATTTATGCCTTGCTGTGTGCTCCACAGAGGATCAGTCTGGCTGTGGAATAAGCCACACAGTATTCGGGAAATGTTTACTAATAAATAGTGTCCTGTCTGCAGAAAGACGTGGTGCAGGGGAAGGCAAGTACGATATCAATGCTAGCTGAGGGAGTTATTCCTGGACATCATATGAGAGAAATCTGGTATCCATGAATACAGTTCCTTAACACTAAATTGCAGTTGGGTGGATCAAAGGTTTTCCAGATTCTGTGAACGCTGCAGTTTGAAAGTGATTTCCAGTCCAAGTTTAAGAAGGAACTGAAACTTAAATATTTCATAGAATCATAGAAATATTTAGGTTGGAAGGGACCTTTAGATGTCATCTAGTCCAACCCCCCTGTGGCGAGCAGGGACATCTTCAACCAGATCGGGTTGCTCAGAGCCCCATCCAACGTGATCTTGAATGTTTCCAGGGATGGGGCATCGACCACCTCTCTGGGCAACCTGGGCCAGGGTTCCACCACCCTCAGCATAAAAAATGTCTTTATTATATCTAATCTGAATCTACCCTCTTTTAGTTTAAAACCATTACCCCTTGTCCTATTGCTACAGGCCCTGCTAAAATGTTTGTCCCCATCTTTCTTAGAAGCCCTTTTAAATACTGGAAGGCTGCAATAAGGTCTCCCCACAGCCTTCTCTTCTCCAGGCTGAACAACCCCAATTCTCTCAGCCTTTCTTCATAGCAGAGGTGCTCCAGCCCTCAGATCATTGTTATGGCCCTCCTCTAGACCCGCTCCAACAGGTCTACATCCTTCCTGTGCTGAGGGCTCCAGAGCTGGATGCAGCACTGCAGGGGGGGTCTCACCAAAGTGGAGCAGAGGGGCAGAACCACCTCCCTCCACCTGCTGGCCACACTTCTTTTGATCCAGCCCAGGATATGGCTGGTCTTCTGGGCTGCAAGCGCACATTGTTGGGCCATGTCCAGCTTTTCATCCACCAATGCCCTCAAGTCCTTTTCTGCAGGGCTGCTCTCAATGCCTCCATCCCCCAACCTGTGTTGATACCAGGGGCTGCACCGACCCAGGTGCAGGACCTTGTACTTGGCCTTATTGAACCTCATGAGGTTCTCACAGGCCCACCTCTCCAGCTTATCTAGATCTCTCTGGATCACATCCTGTCCTTCTGGCATGTCAGCTGCACCGCTCAGCTTGGTGTCAGCTGAGAGTGCACTCAATCCCACTGTCTTTGTCATTGGTGAAGATATTAAATAGCACCGGTCCCGGTATGGACCCCCGAGGGACACCACTCATCACCAGCCTCCTTCTGGACATGAAGCCATTGACTACTACCCACCATCCACAGAGTTCCTTTTCCACCAAATGAGTCCACCCAACAAAACTGTATCACTCCAGTTTAGAGAGAAGGATGCTGTGGGGGACCATGTCAAAGGCCTTACAGAAATCCAGAGAGATGACATCCATAGCTCTTCTCTTATCCACTGATGTAGTCATTCCGTCATAGGAGGCCACTAGGTTGGTCAGGCAGGACATGCCCTTGGTGAAGCTATACTGGCTGTCTTGAACCACCTTCCTGTCCTCCATGTGCCTTAGCATAGCTTTTAGGAGGATCTGTTCCGTGATCTTCCCTGGCACAGAGGTGAGGCTGACAGGACGGTAGTTCTCCGGGTCATCCTTCCTACCCATTTTAAATAATAAAATCCAATCCAAAATAGAATGTTAATCCAAAGTTAAAAATTAGGCTAACAAAACAAAAATGGCTGAATAAAAATTGTTTCTTTCTCCAATTTACCTCATTGATTTGTCTTGGAGAAAAAGTGATACCAAAATCCAATTTCACCAGCTCAAAAAAACTTGTTGGCAGTATTATCAAAATACTGTATTTCAGGGAGGAGGAGGACTGTTTCTGAGCACACATTTTCAGTAAAACTGACACCTTTTTGTGAGTTATGACAGGATAAAAAAACTGTTCCATCAAAACTTTCCTGAGCAGAGGTGGGGGAGAAGCTGTGGGAAATAGAGGGGCTGGTGGTATATACCATCCTCTTCTGGTTAAAGAGAAGATAAGTGCAAGCTGTTCCACAAAGTGTAAGCAATGGCCACAAAAATGGTCAAAGGGGTGGAGCTCCTCCGCTATGAAGAAAGGCTGAGAGAATTGGGGTTGTTCAGCCTGGAGAAGAGAAGGCTGAGGGGAGACCTTATTGTGTCCTTTCAGTACTTAAAGGGGGCTTCTACGAAAGATGGAGAGAGACTTTTCAGTAGGGTCTGTAGCAATATGTCAAGGGGTAGTGGTTTTAAACTAAAAAAGGGTAGATTCAGAGTAGATATAAGAAAGAAATTTTTTATAGTGAGAGTGGTGAAACACTGGCCCAGGTTGCCCAGAGAGATTTTCGATGACCCAACCCTGGAAACATTCTAGGCCAGGTTGGACGGGGCTCTGAGAAACCTGGTTGAGTTGAGGATGCTCTTTGCAGGGGGCTTGAACTAGATGATCTAAAGGTGCCTTCCAGCCGAAATTATTCTATGACTCTATGAATCTCTTTTCTTCCCAGAATATGCCCAGACATTACTGGAAGCTCTCCTTTTAATACTTGTCCCAGCTGCTCATCCCAACGCAGATGCTCTCTCCACTCCCTCTCCACCATTGCTTCTCCCAAATGCTCTTCTCAGTCCCTTCTTTCCCTCTCCCCTTTCCCAATAGCCACCAGGTTTCATCCTGTGCCCCCCTGAGCCAAACCATAGTCTTTCTGGTGCTCTTTGGAGCTTGACTCCGAGTTTCTGGAGGGCAGAACACCCTTTTGTCTTCCCCAGCAGACATAGGGCTGCGGTTTCCACCAGCGCCACTGCTTTTGATGAGCCTGAGAGCTCATTTCCTACACGACACAGCCATCAGCTGGCTGGATTTAAAAATGACAGGAGGGCTCATAATCCAGTCCCAGGCATCTCAGCTTCACCAGTTTGGGTTTTATCTGGCGAGCAGGATGTCCCCTGAAGGAGCTGTGTCTTGTGTACTGATACACAAGTGATATCTGACTCAGCAAAGGTGCAGCTATCCCAGGGCTATTGTGGAAATAGTTTCCACAGATTTTAAACACATAGGACTAATGCACTTGCATGGGAAAGCTCTTTGCTTACTGTGCAGATTGTTTCCAATCCAGCACTTGAAACCTGGAAAGGCAAACATTTGTCTGATGAAGAAATGCAGTCCCTCTATTCCCCATACTCCTCGGATTTGAGCCACCTCATGGGGACTTCCCAAGCAACCCTTCCCAGTGGACCAGCCGTTCCTTCAACACAGGAACCAAGAATTTGGATAGACTCTCCAATCCTGCTTCTGTAAAGACCCACAACTGAAAATTGCTTGGGCATAACACAGAGCTCCCCCAAGTGACTCTTTCTGCGGTTTGGTTGCACTGAGTAGGTCTGATTACAATAGCATTTATCCATGTCCCCAGCACAGATGATTGTGCAACCAGAGGTCATCTCAAGAGGGAGGGAGAAAACCAAATCCTCTCTGTCTCCAGTCCTTCTCAGGCTACCAAAAGAAGGTGCAGCTTAAGACAGCTGCTTCTCCAAGAAGCTCTTTGTTTCCTTTAAAACTGCCCACTGACCCTCCCTTCAATATACTTATTTGGCTCAGCATACCTCTATTCAGAGACCTGCAGGCAAAACGTCTGTGGAAATGGCACAGTTCATTCACATTGTGTGGATATCACAAGGTCTTTCCCTTAGTAAAATCTTTCCAGTGGGCAGAAAACAGTTAATGTTTTTCCTGGGTATTTGACACAGCTGCAAGACAGTAACCCCAGGAAACTTCTCCCAGGGGACACTTAGCCAGTCCTCCTAACTGGGCAGGGACCAGAATAAAAACACTACAACAAATGACCTAAATGTGTAAGGCTTGTGCTAGATGTGGCCGCTTCCTTCCTGCCAGCAGCTCTCTAGACCTGCAAATCTGTCTAGATGGGTTTTGATATGAAGATTTTGCAGGCCCAATGGGACAGTATTTAGTCCTTTTTGTGATAAAAGAGGAACATGACTTTCATAGGGATTTTAAGCTTAACACTAAGGTTGAAATGCATTGCAGTTGTACTGGTTGAGGTATAAGGTCTAAGAAATTCCATACCTTCTACCAGTGGTCTTCCAGGGTAACCAAGGGACAGTAGGAAAAAAGGACATCTTTAGGGTAGTCTTTCCCCTGTTATACTTTCCCCTCTTATGGAAATGAGCAGAATTTATATTCCCTGAGTTGGAGGCTGCACCCAGACCCTTGTGTTCAGCAATACTTCTAATTTCGCTATTACGCTAGCAATCCTCGGCCATGGCACATTTCTCACTCTCTATCTTTGATATGTATTAGCTCAAGGGATCTATGGTTTCTTCCAGCCATGGAAGTTAATCAGGTGATGATTTCCCAGACCAGAGAGGGTAGATATTACTCACTCCAATGGTGGTGGGGCAGGATCTCCATCAATATTTTGCCTTATTAATTTATATGAAACATTGAGCAGTCCTTGGAGAGAAAGGGGTGCATATTTTGACAAGCACAGTAGTTCAAAAAATAAGGAAGACTTTGCAGTGGGAAATAGTTATGCTCATACTTTACCCTCAGAGCATTGTGACATTTAGTGTAACACCCCTATGCTCACCTGAGTGCCCCCAAAACTGTCCCACCGGCATGGGTAGATTCACTCAGGGAGAGATTTTCTTCTCTCTTATATGAAAAATCGATCTGTACCTAAGAAGACAGCAGGCAATATAGTCTCCAGCTGCCGTGGAGCTGCAGGAACTGAAGACAGTCTCACAGAGAGGAACTTCATAGTGTGGGATTCAGACACTGTGAGGTGCCTTCTGAGACCTTGCTCCCATTCGCAAGCTGCAGAGCAGCCCAGATGCCATTCGCTCTTGGAAGGCGGAAGGGAAAGGCTTGTCTGAATGGAGGATACCTTACATGGGAAGCAGGAGGATAAAGAAAGCAGCCTCTCTCGAGCCACATTATCTGAAGTGCCAGATGTGACTTGGAGCAGGTCCTTCATTCTTGCTCCATCTGGCACGTGTGTCCTGGACAAGGAGAGGTAAAGCCTTGCTAAAAGGCAAATTTCCTACCTTCTGGCCATTCTCATGTCACACGTTTCTCACTCTTGCCATGTAGCCCACTGCAGTCTGCCTCTATCACAGGACTCCTTGTTCCCACTGTGACCCCAGAGAAGTGATGTGCTGCAGCTTTGTCTCATGCAGGAAAGAGGCCAAACCCACCACAAATCTGTCACACCAACAAAATCATACTTCAGCAAGTTCACTGACAACAAATGCCATACTTTAAGACACTTTATACATCAGCCTTGAATATCCATGCTGGTTTTTGCAGTCTTGTTTCTGGTGCAACTTCAAAGGGCCAGAGGAGCAGATGACTTGTTCAGGATCAGAACGATGGAGGAAGGTCATACATTGGCAAAGTACCCCACCCCACCCTTCCCACAGCACCCACTGTGTGCGCCTGGCAGGCTTGAATTCCAAGTGTTCCAGACCATTAGAAACCAGCACACTGAAGCCTAGCTTGCCTTTGATCCGGTATTTATTTCTCATTTCCTTATTAGAGAAGTTAAAAAGAAAAAGAAGTAGGTCAGTCGAAGTGAAGCACCAGAAAAAGGTCTCATTACCTCAATACCAGACAAAGGACTAAGGGACATCAGCTCCTAGATTAAGATGGTTCTGTGGGCATCTGGATGGCCACATGACTATGATTTGAATGACATAAATAAGCAGGTCTCGTCAAAGAAGGGGAAGAAAGAAAAAGTATTGCAGGTACCACATTGTTACGCAGGTTTTTTTAGGAGACAATGCAAACATGGAAGATGTTAAAATGCTCTAGTGCTAGCAAATTTTCTTAACATTCAGAGCATTCCCACAGTTTCACCAGATAACAGAGGCTGTTTTAGTATTTCCACTCATTTTTTAGCCATTTTGATGGGTTTAGGTTAGATCCTTCCAGTTAGGTTTTCAGTCCCCCAAAGGCATTAAAGCCATGGGACATCTGGAATAACCTGAGGATTTCCGTTGATCTAGGGTTAGACTTAACAGTTGTCATGAATCCACCTCAGTTCCCACGCACAGTGTTTTTCCACTGGAGCTGTACTGAGTGCTGTTAATGGGGGTATGGCAGTGATTTCAGCTGAGTGTGCCTGATGTACAGCTGCTGAAGGTCTTACCCTGGGTGAGAACCATCATGGCAGACGGACAGGTCTTCTTCAGGTCTGAAAGGAGAAGCAACATTTAACAGTATGACCAGGAATAACTGCTTGGAGTCAAGCATTAGGTCTTCAAGCACTTCTTTTTCAGTATGCTGAAGGGATTTGTCTCAGTTCGTGGGCTAACCTGCAGATCTCCTTTGAGGATGATGATGCAGTGGTCTAAAATGTATTGTTACCCATTGTTGAAAGTGTGAGCTCTTTCTGGCACAGGGTATTATTTTCTTTCATAATACTCAGAACAGCTTGGCAATGTGGGTATGAATGCTAAAAGTTCCCTTCCCGCCTTATCCATGCTAAGGCGTACTTGCCACCCCAGTAATTAGCTACCATGCCTTCAGCAAGTCCTGGCTTCCGCGCCCAGCTTTGAGCAACGGCCTCCTCTGCAGATAAATCTCAGCCCATACCAGCAGTTTGAAGGCATATTCATGAACTGGTTTTGAAGAGCCCATGTAAAAAACCTGTTGCTTACTGTATCTAGAAGAAGTTGATTCCAACACAGGCCATGAAATCTGATGTGTTGAGTGGGGTGTATGAAAGAACACATAAAATCCCTGTTAGCAGAGCTAATTTTAGGGTAGGGAGGAGACAGGAAGAGAACAAGAGCTAAGCCGGGGAAAAGTCCAGCAGCCTGTTTGCATTGCTCCTGTCCTAGGGACACCTGCATCCCAAAGCCTGAAGATCTAGGACTGCAAAAGGTCATAAAACCTAATCCCTTTCCCTTTCCACCCATCCTGAGAACCCAGGGAAATCTCTGTAGCCCAGAAACTCTTCTTCATGAGTAAGGGATGCCTTTCTGAACCCTTTTCCAAAGTAAAACCACTCTGTATCCACTCAGTCAGCACATGCTCCAAGGCACCTTGTTTTCATCAGTGGACCCAACCTCCCTATCTCATGAGCTCACCAGCTCTATGGGTGTGCACGGGACACGAGGGTATATGGGAAGCCAAGGGGTTTTAGATTAGAAGATGAGTGGCCTCATGTATATGGTGGATGGTAGATGAGGGAAGGCCTTAGAGGATCTGACGAAGAGCAACCTCTCCTGTGAGTTTCTGACTGAACAGAACATTTCTTTGGGACCTGGTTCTCAGAAACCTAACAGAAAATTGAAACCCAGTAGTACAATCAGTACTCAGAGTAAGTTTGGCATCTAGAGGTGTCCTACAGCTACCTGCAGGACTTAGTTACTTGCATGGTCAAACACCTCCCAAGTAGCCCTACCTTTGGCTCAGCTCAGAGCATTTCCAGAAGCAATTTCCCCCACTTCCATCATGTCCATCTCTCAGAATGTTATGAGGTGTGGGGCATTTGTGCCAGGCAATGCAAAAGGCACGCACTTAGTAGGTTTTCTAAGTCATCTTAGGCAAGCCATAGCTTCTGTGCACAGGCAAGCACAGGTAGGCAGCTATATTTATTCAGGGTGCCAGCTGAGCAGTTCTTGTTGCATTTAGTGACAATTCTATCACCGTGATCCAGGGAGAGAGAGATAGAGAAGGACCTAGTTAAACTAAATTTCTTCACCTGGGACAGGCCAGGAAGGAAAGATTCAAACTGAAATCTGAGAAGGAGGGTATAAGGAGGGGCCATTTTCAATTTGCTAGTTAATTTTAAGGACAAAGCCTTGAGCATTTTCCTTTCCACAGACTTTTGGTTCCTTGGCTGCTCACCAGCAGCATGTGCTAAAGCCCACTCTTGTGCTTGATTCATTGTCTACCCTAATGAGGAAACAGACAGCCCATCAATAAGTCTGGGATTCCTCTGGGCCATCCTCCTTAATTCTTTTCTTGCAAATCCTTCACATGTCCATAGCCAATAATCTTTCCAGCCTAGCTGTGTCACCCTCTTCTTTCTGCCCCATGTTCTTGCTCCTCTCCTCCTGCTTCAGAATGGCCAAACTCATCTGCTTTCTAAGCTTCCAACTTTACCTGCCTCACTGTTTTGTCTCTTTTTCCATGTCCAGTGCCTAGATATTAATCAACTTTTATCTGATGATTTACTTGCTGTAGCTTGGAGAGAGGCGGAGGAAAAATCATATATTTTAGTAATTGATCTTTTCCCAACACTTTAATCGGCAAATATTTTTGTCTCCACCCAGCTTTATTTCCCTCTACTAAACCAGCCCAAGGTCTTTTCATCCATCATGGCACTGTCATGGATCACTCAAAGGACTGGCATGTTATAAGTCACTATGTGTGTGCACTGTTGTGTAAATGCACACGTCTCTGCCGCCAGTAAAGAGGATCCAAAGGGGATGTAAAAATGACAAACATCTCTAGCTCCAGGAACGTTGTCACCACCTTTAGTTACTTTATGAGCTGGGAACAGTGTTAGGGGATGGTGTTTAATCCAGCAAAGGCTTTGCAATTATTAACAGCTTGCAAACAACAAAACAAAGGGATGCCATCACCCGTTCGTGTACATGTGCCTCTGGTGATTTAATCTCAGACCACAATATGGAATTATCTTTTTTTTCCTGTCATTTCCAGGACTTTCTCCTCAGCTCAGGTAGCTGCTTCTTTGAACAGGTCCAGCACCTGCATGTATCAGTGCCCAGATTTTCAACAGATTTCATGCCTATTCAGACATTACATTATTCAGAGGCTTTTCCTTCCCTCCTTTTTTTCCTTTTCCCCATTCAGTCCTGCATGTTCAGCTCACTAGAGACTTCTGACCTCTCAGGATGCTATTGAGCTAGTTGTTTTTCTATCCACACAGTGTCATATCTTACCACTCTAAATTCAAGCCTATCATTATGCAAAATGAAAAAGATCTTCGATACTCATGGTCAAGGTTAGCTCCAGGAAAAAAACCATCTATACCCCTATGAAAGTTACACCTGGGTGTGTAGTTTCTATATGTTATTCATTCCAATTTTGTATGAAGCACTTTATTGTTTAATAGAGAAAATATGTACACAGAATAAAAGAGAATTTATCTATTATCAATATAAATTTATGCAGAGTAAAGTATTGGCCTAAATTAAATGACAATACTTCCCATTCTGAATTCATTTGGCCTAGACAAACAAAATACTGATACATGAAGAAAAAAACTTGTAAGATTGATAAAGACTGCAGAATGATGACTTTAAAGTGGATTTTCCTACTTTAAATGCATAGGTTACATTTTTGTTTATGCAGTCTTTAAATAATTCATTAGTCCCCAAGACAGTTTTATTAAGTCTGTGAGTATTGCTATAGAAACCCAAGTAGCTATAACTTCTCTGAAGCTTATGGGACCAGGCAGTTGGAATGCTAAAACATACTTAAAATGAAATAGTCATATATTTGTGCTGGCAGATTGTATTTCATCAGACTATAGCTGCTTTTTTATTCTCTGAGATCCTAGATACCAGATCATGAGCAATCTATAGCACTGATCAGCAGGGATCAATCAAAATTCAGCAGTTTTAACCGCTGCTTCTCTACCCAGCCAAGCAGCAGGTGTCACTCACAAGGAAATCATGGGTTGATTCTGGCAGGCCACCAAGCTTTTAATTTTTATTTTTTATTTTTTTCAGCTAGGAAAAGGGCAGGAGGCCCATCAGCAGAAGACTGATAATAGTTAATAGGTAATAATTAATATTTAATAGTTAATATAGACAGTTAATAGTTCATTGGATATGTAGCTTCCTAGCTGGAGGTTGGTTGCTTAAACTGTGAGCTGAGCTCAGCAGTGCTTCTGAATTAGAGTGAGCTGTATACAACACAGCGTGTGCCGCAACTTAGACCCAGGACTAAGATGGTCTTTCAACAGCTGCATCACTATGGCAAGCAACAAAACCCCTAATTACTTTTTCATCACTGGATATTCTGTCTTTTGGGGTTTTTTTTTTTGGGGGGTGTTTTTTTTTTGTTTGTTTGGATGGTTTGGGTTGGAAGGCACCTTTAGAGGTCATCTTAGTCCAACCCCCCTGCAGTGAGCAGGGACATCTTCAACTAGATCAGGTCACTCAGAGCCCCATCCAACCTGGCCTGGAATGTTTCCAGGGATGGGTGAATGTTTCTAGGGATGGGGGAAGAGACCTTGTGTATACCTCGTACAGCAACCAGTACAAGAGGACACTTGCATTCATGGGACTTCAACTTTGGACAACAGCAAGATGCACAATCCAATCTTACACTGAGAACAAGATCAAATCCCAATACTGTAATGGCTAACCCAGCAGCAAGCTGGGATGCAGACCTGAAAAAGCTAAAAAGTAAAACCATTATATATTTACAGGACACCAATATCTTCAGCACAGGCTGTTTGCCTAACTTCAACTCTTCCAAAAGTTATGTGGCACGTAACTAATGAAATTATTATCTGTCTTCACTGTCTATTGATGCATCCTAAGACTTAGACAGTAGTCTTTTAAATGTTTGATATTAAATGAGAGGAAGCTCATGCACAACACCGATATGTGTATCTCTAAAGTAGCATTTGTGAGACAACAACTTCCCCCAGCGCAGTACTCAGCTGCAGCTACCCTGAAAGTCCCTGTCTCCTGTTTGAGAGGAGCATCCCCTGCAAAGCCCACTTGGTATTAGACTCAGGTCCACCCCTCACACAAACGTACCACATTCCAGACCGGTTATCTTCCTTGACCGACACTATGAGACACAGGAGTAAGTGACTTAACTCCGCATTCCCCCTAACAGTAGAAATCAGTATGAAGCTGTGCACAAAGCAAGCTCTGCCAGTGCATACATTAACCTCTGCCCAAGCAGAGGACGACACTCCCTGGGTTGGAGAGCTCTGCACTTCACTATAAATCTTACATTCGCTTTGCCAATTGAAATAGGTAAAAACTGGGGGAAAATTCTAGGATTCATATCCCTTTAGATGCCTATCATCTCATTTCGTGGCTCTCTTTACAGTTAACAACGAAAAATAGGTGCTTGTATAATATGGTTCACCTGGTCTCTTCTAGAATACCTGTTAGGAACAATTTACATTCTAAAGGCTGTTGACCCTACTAATCTGCTCCTACCATAATTTTCAACTAAACTGATACTCTCATTTACCAAGAAAAACCTCAGTTTTGCCTAATAATTCCACCTTGTCAAAAATAATACTCCAACATGAAAAAGTTTGACAGAAGCAGCAAGCCTAAGTAGGCTAAATCACAAGAAAAATTTATAATAATAGTAATAATTTTTTAAATTGTTGTAATGACGGTTGAAAGCCAGTATTTCAGGACCACAGACAGGCAGTGCATCACAAAAGGAACACTGTAACTTGAATAAAGTATCTGCAAAGATGGTAAAAGTAGAATTGTAGAATATATTGTTGTGTTATTTATCAGCTGTACTCCATCTGTATACTAAAAATTGTGGAACGTAAATTTAAAAGGGTAAGTAAGCTAAGAAAGTGGTTAATATCCACTGCTGGAAACCTGTAGAGACTTGAGAGGGGATTCAGCTGCAGGTTAAGATATAGATGCGTTGATACATCCATGGTCACTAGGTGTCCAAACTCCCATTAATGTCACTGATGGGTGAACTCAGCGGTGTTTAGGGAGTAATTCAGCTAAACCTAAGTACGTGCTGTGCAATATAGTTGCCTAAACATAAGCACTTCATGTCACTTTAGCCCCGAGTTTCCACTTCAGGAGGACAATGTCTCCTGTACGAGATACTGTTGGCTACAGAGAAATGGCTTGATGTCCAACTGTACATCAAATGGCACTACATGCCTGTGTGTGGGCAGCCAAGTTGGAGTTGCCGTTGAATGAACCCCTCTTTGAGATGGACTGCATTTCCTTTCTTCTCTCCAGAATGCCATGCCCACCTGTATTCTGTCTTCTACTATGCCTTCGCCAACGTGGCACAGAAGTATATGCTGATATGGCTATACTTTTCTTCAATACCAGTGCTCTAGGTCCTTACCCTCTCAGGTCCCCATTATACATCCAGTTATT
Source organism: Phalacrocorax aristotelis (assembly GCF_949628215.1). Lineage (NCBI taxonomy): Eukaryota > Metazoa > Chordata > Aves > Suliformes > Phalacrocoracidae > Phalacrocorax > Phalacrocorax aristotelis. The sequence continues at coordinate 166,354,560 of NC_134277.1, forward strand.
CCCTGGTGCTATATCAAACGCCTCTTCAACTCCTCTGTAGCAGGAGAAGAGAGCTTAAGAAGAAGAGCAAAATAAAAAAAGGAGAAAAGGTATTTCTTTTGAATCCCAAGGTACTTCTTGTCCTCCATTATGAGTCTCACTCCCCTTTAGGCAGAACAAGCTTATTCACTGTTTAGGTCTTCTCAGCTGGATCAAGGAACAGTGAAGTTCCTCTGCTTGTGCTATAGAAGTTAATGTCATTTTCAATTGTAAAGATCTTCCCTGTGTTGTTACTGTCTGGCACAAACCAAGCTGTATTGCTGATGTAGAACAACAATCTTAAAAACTTTGGGTTTTTTTTTTTCTTTTTAGCTAGTTAAAAGAATAATTTTATTTTATTTGGGGTGTCTTAACATAAAAGAGATTATATTGGCTAGTAGTCTTCCTTTGGGACACTGGCAATCTGAAGGGAGGAGCTAATATTACGACATACTGAAAAGTTAAAACAAACCCACACTAGACTCCTAAAATGTTTTGTCATGCCAGAATAGGTTATTCCAAAGTCATGAAGAAATGCCATGAACTATATCTCCTGTATTAACACAGCTATTATTGGTAAATCATTTATGACTATTACTTATTCTTTACTGGAACTCTGATGCAATATAAATAACTTGTCATCTGATCATGTTTCTTTGGAGATTTATTTGCTTGTTTCTTACAGGTGGTTTGTTAGCCATTTTGAAATATGATTTTCAGCCTGTTGAATTGTTGCATTTTCCCGTTGTTTTCTTGGTTGACTGGGGCTTTCAAGCATAGTGGATTGCCATGATTAAAAAAAGTGTAAAAATACTTAAAGCAGCACTGAGAGAGTTAGTGAGAGTACCTTACTGCAATGCTTTGCAAACCAGCCATCTTGTGCTAGAATGAATATCCTTCCCAACATAGCCGAGTTAATTTGCCCAGATCTGGCTTCATTACCTCAGACAAAATACACTGCACCCGACTTCCTTGCTATTGATTTTGTGCGATTGTCATCCGTTCCAGGAGAAGAAACAATGTGCTGTGAATTGGGAGCCCAAACCTATCAGATCAGAAAACTTTGGCTAGCCAAAGTGATCAGTGATGCTCCTTGGTCTCAGATCAATGGACACTTAAACAGCACATAACATTCTGCCTCATTCTTAGTTTATTTGCCTTTGGAGGTAGTCGTGTTAGGTTTTTCCAAGGAAAAGTATGCCAGAAAAATAAGAAAAAGTCACATTTCCATAACCAGACTTTTGGAATCCATTCCACGAGCACATTTCTGGTGGAAAAAATAACGTAAACTTCTTCGTACCTGCCTTCTAGCATGCCATTCATACTCCATTACATCCCTCCAGGCTTTACAGAACTGGACATTTCTCTCCTTTCTACTTCCAGACAAATGAGAACAGTAGGTGCTGAGTCCAGCTGCAAGAAAATCTGGGCCCCAGCAGCAAAAACAAGCAAACATAAAGCATACAATAAATTATGGCTAAGTTTCACAATGGACAGATACCATCTTGGCTGATCTGCCAGGATGAAAAAGGGCTATTATCACCATTGGAGAAAGGTAGATTAAGCTTGTGTTTCATATTAGAGGTAATGTTTTTAATTTCTTCTAATTTTTTCCCATCAAAATAACAGTTTATTTAGACATCAAAAAAAATTACTTCTTTTTTCCCCTTGGAAAGAAGTAGGAAGCAAAATGAGTAATTTTTCCCAAAATTGCCTGCTACTTATTATTTTGGTTTAATTTTCTATTACTCCTGAAGATTCGTCAAGGTTTGATAAAATGGCTTATTTTTATCTTGTTTTATTCCTTTCTCTGAAAATACTGTACATTTTCTAATGTACTAGCTCATTTGCTATCTCATCTGCAAGGCAGTGCTTTTATTAAAGAGTGTTGCAAAAATCTTGACATGAGACATTGATAATCCTGCATTATGAGACAAAGACTTAATTGTTTATACGTGGACACTTCCTTATACAAGGGAGAGAAACAACATTAAACTATATTTTTGCCTGGTTGGGAGGCAGCACCATTGTCATTTAACCCATCTCCACTAGTTTCTCCATTTTTCTTGGGCAAAGCATGCAAAATACAATTTATGTATGTTGTAATACAATTTGTACCCAGGCTGTGTGCATCCAAAAAAAAAAAAAAAAAAAATTAAATTATGGCCTTAACTCCTCTGGCTATTTACTTGCAGCAACTTCATTTTTCTCTGACATCATTCAATTGGATCCATGCTCTTCTCCAAAACTTCTCACTTATCCCTGGCATGTGTTTTTGGAATCAACGAATGATTCATATTCTAGGCTGTAATTTCCCGTTGATTTTTAGTGACTCATTTATATGCTAGCTCAGCATCACTTAAAACTAGGCTGAAATGGGCTTATATTTGTTCAATATTGGTTTGCAGTTCATTTTCCATAAAAACTTAAAAGGAGAAATGAATCATCCTATTAGCATTGAATTATCAGTATTTGTTGGAAGGGATCAGAGAAAGTATAGCCGGTATTTATTCCACACCTGTACACTTGTGCTTCTTGACAATCAGCTCCTGTCTCCATTCCCGGCCTGTTCCCTATGAAGCCGACCACTCGCCTTCTCCAATATTTATTTCACAGGAGGGATGAGAGGTAACAGGAAGGTAATGGGATCCTCAATTTTGTAAAGAAAAATATAACAAACATCAGTTGTCTGAAAGTTCAATCAAGACAGAACCTGTCTAAAAATAAAAGCAAAATATCAAAGAATAAAATTTTAAAGTTTTTACTTACACTGCCCAGATCATTTACTTAAGTTTGAATATTTTACTAAAAGTTAAATTGTTGTTCAGAACTGAAAGAAGGGAAGCAGCAGGCTCAATACTTGTGCTTTGTTCCAAGAAAATTCTTATCTAACAGGAGTTGACCATGCATAAAGCAGCGAGAGAGGGTAGATCTAGCAAGGTGCTAAGATTATAACCTTATAACAACATTATAAGATCTATTACTTCACTATTTTTTGAGTTTTTGAGGTTTTCTAATTTGGAAGATTTCAAACATGTTCCCTAGTTCATGTAAACCAAGATGTATTTTATCCACAGTCATATCCATCAATTTTTTCCCCTTCCAAATAGAGCATTCAAGCACCAAATAAGCCATTTGGCTCCTTGCCTCAGTTTCCCTACTGTTAATACAACAGAACATTACTTCTGCATCTCATTTTGAGGTTTGAATCATTAGCATTTGAAAAGCACGTAAGAATCCCTCAGCGTAAGATGCCTGGTGGTTCCAAGCATCTTGCACGGCAATTGCTTTCTGGTTCATCGCCGTTGCTTCACAAACCATATGTTTGTGTTCAGTAGATATTGTTGTCCTTTAAAACAGCCTCATCAATAATATTGTTGTCCCATCCATCATGAAAATGCAGTCAGCTGAGTGGAGCAGTGCCCAGGTGCTGGTTGTTTTCACTCACAGATCAATATTTTACCTCTATTAAGGTGAAGAAATGACCAAGAGCGTTTCTACCAGAAGGCACCATGAGGTGATCCACACAGGTAGGGTGTTATTAATTTGCAGTGCAATTAACACAACTGAGATGGCCGTAACTGCTTCTCCCCCAGTGATACAAAGTAGAAAAAGCCTCATAATTTGTGGCCATTATGAGCACATTTAACAAAAACAGGGCAATTTACCACCGTGTCCAGCCCTGGCTGCCGCAGTTCCAGCAATTCTACAAAGCCCCAATTTCCCTCCTACGGTTTCGCCTCCTTCGAACATTTTTACATCCTCTTTAACACTCAGGCTTTTTTGCTGCGCTCATCCAAGCAGCTCCCACCCACCTCCCCAGAGCTGGATCCAATCTTACAGGGCCCCCAGAGAAAAGACAAAATTCTACGCAGCTGATACTTACGTCAATGAGATGTGTGTCCCTGTAAGAAAGGGTAAAATTAAGAATTACTGCACATAGCTGATGGAGTATTTTCCAAGGCATCAGGTGTTATATAAAGACCATCCCTTTCCTTGTGTTTCACCTATTTTTGTAAGCAGATAGCAAAAAAGGATGCGATAGCAGCACCACAAAGCATGTCATTAATCTCTGGACCACTTTTTTCCCCTTCTTACCTCTTCTGTTTTCCAAAAGAGGGCTTAATACATAGAACGGGAAAGAAAATATCAGTGTAACAATCATAAGTGCAAGGCAAAGGTTCAGTCTGTTTATTTTTCACTGTGAATTACTGGGCTTTGTGTAAATCAATATGTTGTTCCCTTGACACTTCAGTACATAGCAGAGTAGGTTTGTTTATTTTTTTTAAATATATATATCTCTCTCTATGTCTGCTGCACAGTGCCATGCAAAATTTTAACTCTGAGCTGGGGTTGTGTGTCAGCAAAAGGGCTTGCTATCAACAGAAGTGCAGACAATAAATGTCATGGTGATCCCTCTGTGTGATAAAGGTTGCAATGACCAAGGCAGCAAAGGGCAGAGCCAGAAACAACCTGACACCCCTGAGTGATGTCTCGTCATCTATTTGGGTGAACAATGGAGGCATTATCCGCAGCTGACTAGGAATGACCTGCTTGCTTCCCTGAACTTCACACAGAAAGCAAAACCTTTTTTCTTTTTCTCCTTCTTTTGTTATTCGATAGGATACATGTGGTCCTTTTTGTACCTCTGCAGTAAACTGAAGCATCCTCAACAGCATCCTGCAGCGTATTCCTCTCTCTCCCCTTTCCCATTGGAAAATTTAAACTATTTTAACAGTGCTGTTTTATTTTCCATGGGAAACCTGCCCACTCCACAGCCCAGTAGCCCTTGTCAAAAATATTCTCGCATGGATATAGCCATCCCCTGTGTCGGTGCTCTCCCACCTTTGGATGGGAAAGCAAAGGCTCTCTAAGAGTTAACAGTCTTCCTTGTTGTTCCTTTTTGCTGGTGTTGGCTTATTCCATGAGCTTTTTGCTTTAATGAGCCATCTTTAGCTCTGCCCTGAAACTGGACATCTCTACTCTTATTAGTTTGGCTAATTAACCATTCTTTTCTAAGTGTTGTCTGAGGCTCATCTAAGCACAGGAAACTTTGAGAAAATAACTAACAATTGCATTATCATGCAAACTTGTCGTTAGAAGTGAGCCAAATTCCTGCTTGAAAACGTGAGAACCTTTTAGCTGTGTAGGCAGTGCTGTATGACACCGTGATCCAAGAATTGCACAAGCAATCCCTCTCTGTTTTCTAAAACTGGAGATTTTCAAAAGGATACATACCAGTGTGCTCAGAAGTTGCATCAGCCTATAGTTAGTGGGGAGAGCTGATCCTGATGGGACATTTTCCCAAAAACATATTTCTTGCCATGCCTAGAAGGACACCAGGTCAAGGACAGAACGTGGCTGACAAGCTCAGACCTGGCAGCAGCCTGTGCTTCTATGCAGTATGGTGCGCTACGAAATGGAGCTGCTAAGTCCACGTGACATTGCTTTGCACTAGGACTGCCTGGGATCTGCTACGAGAAGAGGTGCCTCCACTGCAGCACATGTTGGATGCAGAATTGGAAAAGAGGTGGCAAAGCAGTGATTCTCTCTAAGTGACCAGGGTGTAATGGTATAGAGGAAGACAAAACTTCCTCCATTCTTCCAGACAGGACTCTGAGCCTTAGTTAACCCTTGGATTTCCCTTGGGTCATGAAGGCATGCTCATTCAATCAGTCACTCTAGAATTTCTTCTCAGACTTGGAGACCAATTCAATGGTGCCTGCAAACTCAAGGTGCAATCGTATCATCACATCTGATTGTACAATCGTACCATTGTGCAATCAAGTCATCACATCCTAAAGCAGATTCTGACATTTAGCCAGAATAATTGTCTCTGCTCCACTGACTCCACACATTGACTATCCAAGGACTATGCAGAGATGCAGGGCACCCAGTTCAAAGACAGCCACCCTCCATGATCCCTGTTATCTACTCGGGGGATATGGGACTCTGGCCCTTTCTACAGTTCCTGGCACCCAGACCTCTCATCCAACTGATTTGCACACCCAGCTTGATCTTTGCTTGTGAATCACACCCCTTCACACACCCCAGCTTGCATGTTCAGCCAGAAAACAGTCAGGAATTGAATTTTACAGGAAGAATGGGTGGTATTCACCACTGGACCACCACAATACAGCCCTGCTCCTGACTACCGTACTTACCTGTGGTGGTCAGGAGCGGGGCTGTAGGACAATCACACTTACCAGCAGTTTATTCGCACTCAACCAGTTCCTGCTAGTCCTCTTTCTCTCCAGTTCCCTGTGCTGCTTCTTCCCCTCTCTCTCCCCTTGACCGCCTCCTTTCTCTGCCCTTCTTTCCTCCCAAATAAATAACTTCCCCAAGTACTTTTTTCCCTGTCAGTCCCAGTTCCTCTACATCCATACCTGAATTTGGTATTTCTGAAGCAGTTATTGCAGCACTGTTGGCCTTGCAAAATTCCACTTCCCAAAAGGTCCCCAATGTTCTCTTTAATTAACTGTTAAGTTTGTCCATTTCTCGTATAGTTCCTCCCTAAATATCTGTGAAATCTGTCCATTCCTCATAGCGCTATCTGTAATTTTTGTGAGCTTCTCACTCTGTTAACTTGTTATGTTCAATTTCTCGCACCACATAGAGTAGTTTCTTATGGTGTGTTCACTTAGCTAAACCTCAGGCCTAGACCCTGTCAACTCCTTGCATACCTTAGCAGAATTATTTTCATTAAAAAAAAAAAAGAAAAAAAGAAAAAAAATGATACCTCAACAGCCAAAGAGACAAACATTTGGCTTTTCTTTTTTCCAGTTTTAATTACCTTTGAGGGGCCTTTAAGAAGGTTGTCTTTAGAAATGAAAAATGTTTTGGAATCCTTGTGGTCTCCCATGTGAATAATTCTGCACCTGCTATTTACATAATTCCAGGCTTTTTGAAGGTCATATCATAGAGATTTGTGTCCACAGAGGATCCTTTTGCAGCATGATATTAGATGTTTATGTGGAATGGGGGTTAAAAGATCTTTTTAAGCCCTTCTATACCACTCTTTGCTGTAGATTCTCTATGAAAAGTTAAATCAACAAGAAATTGCCCATTGTGTGCCAGGATGGGGTTGATTTTAAAGCCAAGAAAAGGAGAATAATATGAAAAAGAACAAAGTGAGTCAGAGAAATGTATAGTTCTAGCCCTGAGGTCATGCTCTTGTGCTTCTCTTTCTTAGAGCTGGTGCCTGTTGGGACATGCTGGTAGGTTCGTAACAGCTCCCAGCTACACCAATAGCTTCCATTCACTGGCTGCAGCTCATGATGCCAAGAAAAAAGTTTCACATCCCCTCTTTAAAAGCCATCAGTCTGCCAGTATTCACGCTATGATCTCAGTACGTCGGTTAATCCCTTAAAACAAAATTGAACCATGTCCAAAGAGGATGAGTTGGGAGACCAGCACTAGCATGGAGGCCTTACCTCCCTGCTAACCATACTCAGTCAGACTCTCCTGCAACCTGGGAAAGCACGGGGCCAGTTTTGATGACTTGACACCACCATTGCTCACTTCTCTGAGCTATAAGCCCGAAACGGACACCCTACCCTGGGAGACACTCTTCCCCGCAGAACTGCAAAGGCAGGTGGCTGTAACTGCCCCCAGCCGTGCTTGAGCAAGCAAGCTCTGACATATCAGAAGGTCTAAGGATCTTCTAGACCACAGCAAAGTCTCCCAAAGGTAGTGATGGCAGCCTCGCTGCCTGGGACATTTGTACCAGGACTTGCATTGAAGGAAACGAAACTTCAAAACATCTTCTGGAGAATGAGCAAAAGATAATCTGGGTTTTGCAGTCCTCAGGGTGTGATTTACCAGTGCTCTTAGGGTTAATGTGAGGGTGTGGAGAGCAGTGTTCACCTTTAACAGTGCCTCAGGGCAGTTTAATATCTTCCAGTTAACAAGGCCCTAAATATTTTGTAATAGAAAGCAGCTGATATTTACAGTAAAGGTTGGCCTCCTGGAGCTCCGTTTTGTGGGTTACCCTCAAATATTTCCTTCCGAAAAATATACGGACAAACAGGCTAAAAATAACTGCCTTAGGTACCAAGGGAAGAGGCAGGTTCATAAAGTAATTTTAAAAGATATTTAGGTGTCTAACTGGAAATTAGAGAAACAAAAAGTCTCGGAGAAACGGGACAACTCAATCTCAAATTAACTCAGTTTAACTCAATTTAACTCAAATTTAATTGAAATCATGGAGCTTCGTATGGGTAAATCCAGGAACTTTTTTCCCTTTGAGTTGATACATTATGGCTTCATTACCTTTCACTACACCAGTACCAAGGTACTATCTGCAGTTTCACTGAATACTGTCACCTTTAAACACAAACCTTTTTTTTTTTTAAATTATTGTCCCAAAACAGATTTGTAAGCCATATATTTAGAACCATAGCTGAAACCAGGCACACCAGAATATTCTCCTCTCTTTTCCACACACCTCACGCTTTTCCAAGGGTTGCAGCTTGCCTTGTGCACCCCGATGCTATTCCATGATTGCTTCATGGAGATCATATATTGAGCTAAAAGACCGTCTCCACCTGGGATTTCACTCCTCCAGGTTTTGCATCAGAATTGCCCCCCCCTCCCCGACACCGAAATTATCGACACCTCTGTCATTCCTCAGGCATGTAGATTTATGCTTCATTTGTACACACTTCACTTTGTGCTGACAGATCTCTTTGGCTCCTAGGAGAAAGTCTTTATGAAAAATGTCAGTGATATCAAAATAAGCCATAGTGATTTACTCACATGTCATCACTAGAAAAGACATTCCTCCTCTGTCTTTTATTCCCTGCATTACAGTAAGAATAATCTTCATATTCACTTCCACTTAAACATTGATTTTCTAGTGACTGTGCTGTGCAGCATATGTCTTGCACAGGAGAGTGAATAACAGGTACCTTCATGTCAGGTGGGCAGAGCCTTTGTAGCTGACCTGTGTGTTAACGATTAAAAGACCAAACCTACGGGGAGTAAATTATGCCAGACCTCCAAGACAGGAACACAGACTGTGAAGAAGTTTTCTGTACTACCAATTCAGTCTCTACTAGTAAAGAAAAAAAGCAAGACCACAAACCAGTATGAAAAACATATGTGATGATTATCCACACTGTTTAATGGTCCACGTGTTCTTTATCATGATCTGGGCGTAGCACAAGCCAGGGACTCTTCCCAAGAGACACAGTCACCAGTGTTTTCTCTTTCATAAAGACGGGGAAGAGAGGTCTCATCCATGGATGTGAGCCATGCTGCATCGTTTGGTCCTGAAGCCAGATAATCATCCCCAGCCTGCTTTATTTACTCATACAAAAGTAGCATGTGCATTGTTAGGGCTGGATTTTCTACTGTCTCCAACCACGACAAGTCTACTGCCTGGTAGAGCAGTGTTAGTTTGTGCTGGGGAGGATCATGCTCAGGGCACCCATTCATTCAGAAATGCAACCCACAAACATGGGGATGATCTCTCTTGCAGCAAGCCTTATCTGTGGCCCTTGAAAAAACCACAACACTTCCATTTCAAAATCCTAGAGGAACAATAAAAAAGAAAAAACCTTAGAACTTCTTTGAATGCATAGAAGAATTATGACTCTACAATAATGGTGATGGTATTGCATCAATTCCATAAATAATGCCTTTCAAGGATTGCTGCACCTACATCTAAAAGGAGATAATAAAATTTAGATGATCATATTACGGATGTTACACAAAGATTGTATTTTCCTGTCTAATGTTAATAGGCAAATAAGATATATTTATGTTCATACATCACTACTTTTGAACATAACTTATTGTTATGCTAAGAATTCAGTAAAAATAAGACAGCACGCTTGGACTGGCAATCATCCATACCAAAAATTACACCCTATACCATGGTTCTTAAACACAAAAGGTAGAGAACTGTGGTAAATGGGAAAGGGTCAGAGTTAAGGTTATTGTATCTGGGTTAATTCCACATTTGTAATGTGACATCCGGCTTCCAAGACACCCTGTTTATATCAGTTCTTTACCCTTCAGAAATTATAATCTCTAAGATCTTATCAGAGACATGACTCAGTCTACCCTAAGATGAAATCAGACGTGAAACCTTGCATCTACTGGAAATGGATGACAAAACACAAATTGCCCTTAAAAAAAAAGCAAAGTTTTTGCCTTAAAAAAATTTAGACTTGCTAGCAGGATAGAAAACCATAGTCTGAACTTGTTTCCTATGGAAATCATGATGGAGGGCTGATTCCTGAAAGGTCTGGAAACCAGATAAAAGATCCTGTCTGGAGCTGGGGGAGAGCTGGTGTTAATGCTGTTTAAAACCCTGTGCAAGGGCAGGAAGGACCATCCTGTGGCCAGTGCCCTTCCTATCACACCACACCACAAAGCAGGGCAGGGAGTCAGGGGATGAATTCGGCAGCAAAGCCACAGCATGGGCCAAAACGGATAAGGGGTAAGTCAGCTCCCAGGTGACAGCAGGGCCAACATCAAAGTGTTTAATCCCTTTACAGACCTAGCAAGAATATGGCAGATAAGAAGGGGATTTGTTTAAAGAAAAAGACCTCAGAGTTCAACTGAGGATGCCCCAGCATCTGTGCCTTAATGCCCACACTCGCTTTCCAAAAAGGCTCAAATTACACTTGTATGTTGCAAACTTTGTGCTCTTTTCTGCCATTAAAATTTTGCTAGGGCATCCAGAGGAGAAAGTCCCTCCTGTGCTGCTGGCACTTTAGGAGGAAAAGAGGCACAGATCCAGTAAACCCACTGGATGCCGTTTGCATGTATAGTCATCTCCTGGGGTGCTCTACATTCAAGGCACATCTGGGAAACGCTGGTGTGATAAGGGCTGCCGCCAGGCACTCTGCTCCAAGCGGTGCAGTATTAACAGCCTGCTGTCCGAGTAAATGGAAGGAAAGTTGGGTTAACCAAGGCTCTGAAGACAAAACAAAATCCGGAAACTCTCATCTGGGTGTCACTCAGTCTTTCGGAACAACGTGGTAATTTTGCACTGAGAAAGGCGTTAATTAAAACCACAATGACTCTTGCTAAAGCTACAGTAAGGTATAAGCAGATGAAAGCTTCTTCAAGGGCATTTCTTCTCTCATTATTTACACAGTTCATTGTCTTTAAAGTCATTCTTATGGGTTGGTTTTTTTTGTCCAAAATATTTTTGTCAGAAGAGGATTCGTGGAGTGCAGCTCCCAAATGAAAGCCACACTTCCTGCTGAGAAACCTTTTCTGAGGTTGGCCATGGGCAAGACTTTCACCCTCCCAAGCTCTGGGACAGCAGTTTGGACCGAGAGGAATGCTGTTGCTTATTTGCTGTGTCTGGGGACACCTTCCAGTCCATGGTTTACAAGGCAGCCAGGCTTGGGGGAGCTGGTTTTCTTGCTAATTATCCTCTCTTGAGCTGCTGCTGCAAAATAAGGTCTAGAAACACTGAAGGATTTAAGAGGACTGTAACTCCATTCCTTGCACAAAGAGAGAGAGTTAAAAAAAAAAAAAAAAAAAGACTTAGAAGTACTGTATTTGGGTGAGACTGAAAAAAAGATCAGTCTGATTTTTTTCCCCAATAGGATCCTTTACCTGAAGAGGAGTAAGTTCTGATCTTCCACAAAGTGTCTCATTATTGACCATCTGCGAGATTGTTCAAAAGAAGGAAGGACAGAGTCAAAAACACATCCCACTGAAAAAAATCTTACAGTATATATATACACACACACACACAGATAGAGATAGAGATTATGGAGAGAGAGATGCACGCACAAATCTAAATATACATACACATACAGCGTTTGCGAAAGGGAGAGGGTGGTTCTTAGTCATATCATTCTGGTGTAGAGCTGTTCAGACCAGAAGGTTGTATGACTGATTCTTTCATGCATGAAAGGGGATATTGCCCCACCGGGAACAGTCCATCCTGCTATCACATCACAGAGTCTTCAAAGCACCCCTGGGCTTTCCACCTTCTTGCCCAAGGTGAGCCAAGACTCTCTCAGGATATCATACATACCTACATCCCTTGGGGTAGGCAGGCAGGATGCTGAAAGCTGAGAAGATATTTTAGAAGAAAAAAACATGTTTTTATGAAGTGGCTCAGCTTTAAGTATCAACCCTAGATATGTCAAGCATGTCAATGACAAGAGAGTCAAGTTTAGAAGACTACCACGTACGGCCAGTAAAATGCCACAGCAATCACAGAGCTGGTGGTTTTCTGGCCAAATACTGACCTCAGCAGTTCCAGCAGGCTGAAAGAAAAGTTCCCATGGTGTTTCAGCTCAGTACTAGACTGAAGTCCCTTTCTTAAACACTTTTCTGGCAATGAAGGATTTGAGGGGGGCCTGCTGAAGAACAGTGCTGAGAAATTTCTTCAGATGACCTAAATTTTTGAGGTGAGAAGGAAGAGTCCCTCTATGGAGGAAGTTGCTGTAGAAATATTAAATTGTTATCATGTCCCTAGCTTTGTTCTAGCTGGAGAAGAAGGAAAGAAAGGGGCAAAGGGAGCTTAAGAAGAACTTGGAAGAAGGTTGGCCTCTAAGGGATACAACAGACTGCAGAGCTGTTGTGGACTGAATGCATTTCAAGCCTGTTTGTTTGGAGATCTGAGCTCTCTCCCATTTACTAATGTCCCTGTAAAGAACTGATAAGAAACCTGTTCCTGATAAGGGAAAGGATTAAGAAGGTAATCTCTGGAGGAGATCAGCCAACAGCTCGTTTTTAGCCTTCCACAGAAATTGGTCTCAGAGCACTTTCAAAGCTTTCTTCCTCATCAGACCTGCCTGCCTGTCTCTACATGAAAATTCCAAACCTTCGTATTTAGAGAGCCATGGTGAATTTGAGCTTCTCAGTCATTCAGGAGAGGGTTGCATGTGATTTTAGGTTCCCATAACCATCTCTGTTCTCAGTGACACTCATTATCCACTGCTGCTTTCAGGTCACAGATGCAAAGCGACTTATCCTGTCTCTGCAATTTTCCACTTAGCATCTGCCAAAAAATAGGTAACACCTGAGTGTAGGCAAGGATAGGTCATGAAGGGCAGAGCAGGGGCCAAAACTGTATTGACATCTATCACCACTGCAGTGGTCTTAGATTTTCAGGCTGGCAGCAAGGATCCTGAATGCTGTCAGACAGACACTGGTAATGCAGATGGTGGTGCTGAATTTAGCAGCAGAGTAGAATATCTGTTAGCATCATCTATTCATCACTGGGGGGCCATGAAACTGAGGTTGTGGATTCTTCCAGTCATGAATGGGTGTAGAGGTATGGCAAAGGATGTGAGCTCAGTGTTGCCCTTACCTATCTGATAAATGTCGCATGCTAAAGAGATGTTTGTGCTACTGTCTAGCATCATGCAACCATCTTTCTCTGCTCCAGACTACTTCTGGCTAACCCTACTCAGGTCCCTGACACAAGATGACCACTCTAGTCCCTCTGGCCTTAAATTGGATGCAGCTTTTAAAGGAAGATCCTATAGGCTCTGCTTCCAGTCAGGCTGCAAAGGGTAGGAGCTTTGCCCATGAGTATTCAGGACTCGGATATTCTTCAGACGACACTGAGAGTGGGGAAAGGAAGAAACCAAATTTCTTCTTAAAATGTTCAGAAGTCTTCTCTTCTTGTGGCCCATCATTGTTTAGCAGAGAAATTCCAGTCAGATCTTTATTCATCCTGACTATTTTGTTCTACACTCTGTAGGATTTCTTTTCCCCTGTTAATACAAGGCAAGTTTTCTGGTTCAAATCAAGAATGACCATTTTCACCACCATAAAGTGAGAGGTTAATTGTCCACCAAAGGAGAAAGGGTCTAATGGCCATTCCCTATAAGGAATGTCAGAAACAGTCTGCTCTGCATTTTCTCTTTTGGAATAAACTCTGCAGAAAAGCTAAGCCCGCAGTGAATAGTTTTATAACACACAATTCAGTCCCATTTTACAGTTGTTTCTCACTGACTCTACTCTGTAGTCAAGCAAGTCATTAGAGCATTTAATTTCATTGGAAAATCATCCACAAACAAATGGAGAGTTTCCCTGATCCAGTTTGGCATATATTGTTTGAAAGTTTGTCTGCCTGGGTAACAGAGAAAGGTGTCCTGCAGTGGTCAAGGACAGCTGTAGGCAAATGAGTAATCTACCACCAGTCCTCACATATAGACAGATGTGAGTCAGCTTTGGTCTGAAATACTGCCATATATCCACTGGAGAAGCCAAGGTGTGCACACATGGCTTTGCACCCCCCTATAGTTGCGATGATACACAATAATATTTTTTTTTTTTTTTAGAAACAAGAAGAAAGGTCCAGTTTCATACATCTTTGGGCTTCTGCCCCGTAGAATAAAAGGACCTGACAAATATCAATGCATTTATCCACTCAAGGGGAACATTGTCTCTGTTTTGGCAGTGTAAAGTTTAGATGCAAAGAAAATTCCTGATCCCCAAAAATACTTTGCCATCTATTTGAAGACATACACACAAAAAAAAAAAAAAAAAAGGACTGAACCATCTGGAGTTTTCTGAAGAGTAGGACTGAGTCACTTGTCCTAGAGAAACTATAACATGTGGAAAGTGATTTATGGTTTCAGAGATGTTGATGCTAGGAAAAATCATTTATTGAATCTCATATTCAGTATAATAGATGGAAGGGAACTTCCAAAAAAGAGGGAAAACCAAAGGTGTCTCTCTTTTTCTACTCAGCTAACCTAGTCCCCTCCCTGGGCTTCGGACGTGGTGCTCCAAGCTGTTCCTCCCTCTGACAAGCACCCCGCAGATTTGTTGGCTATTGGACACTCAAACAGCATTCATGGGTCAGCTCTCAAGGTCGGCAGAACCTGAACTCTCCTGGATGTGAAGATTGCTAGTCATAGAGGGTCTCTCAGCCTCCCCAGGTTGTTCCCTCTGTGAATTCCCTTCACTAGTGAAGAGATCTGGTGTCTCTTGGGTTTTGCAGGGATGCACCATGAGATGTTACACTGGATAGGACAACGCTACGTCAAGCAATATACACGTGAGGACACTTTCATCCTAATAAACAAAATGAACACAATGTGCCACCAGTTGTTCTCAGTCCGTGAGGCCAAGTGGTAAAGGCAGTCTCTATATAACTCAACTGCTTTTACATCCAAAGCAATGTGTTACCCTCCAGACTGCCTGCTGGGAATGGCCCCTGGCTTGTTAGGTTCAATAATACAAATGAAGCCCTAATATTGAGAGTGTGCTTTGTGAGGCCCTAAGGGGTACTGGGGAAAAATTCAGGGACAAAAACTTAGTGGTGTGATGCATTTATCTGCCTACTGATGTATAGCGTGAGTGTAGGAGATAGCTGTTGATCCCATAACCACTCCAGGAAGACTGGACTTCAGACAAGTCAATAATCATCAGCAAAGATAATTCCTGAGTGAAGCATCAGCCACTTACTTCAGTTATTCAATTTTTTGTGTGCTTTTTAGCAAGATATAATGGCAATTCAGGGAAGCAGGGACTCACACAATTATAAGTAAATAACTTGTAATAATATTTTCCAGTTAAGTCCAACAATTTAACACCACCTATTTCTTCAACTAGTCTATGCCTGTGCTATTAAATAAATCAGTGCAGGGACTGTTCTCAGTCCCTGAGGCTAACCTGCACAAGCTGGCCACATTCATATTAAACAGCATTTTTCCTTCGTTCCCTTCTAGACCTATTCTTGTGCTGGTTGCTTTTAACATATGGTAATAATATGTGTGTATATGTGCATCTTCAATTCTAAGTATCTGCTTTAATGCACGTAAACAAATAATAATTGCTTCTTGATATTTTTTCATTTATTATTTATTGCCGGGTGTTATCTATTAATTAAGATGTCAATATTAATAACCCACCTCAGACTGAGGAAATGTGTGCTCTGGGAATTGCTGAAGTAGCTGAGAGTTCAAGAACTGCTGGGACAAGGTGAGACTGGAGGGCTCCCAGCCTTGATGCTTCCTTGTTCATAAGGGTTATTCAGAATAGCTGAGGTCTCTTTGTGGGAACAGTGAAGGCTGGTGAAGAGGAAACTCCCCAGGTTTATTCCTGATTCTGCGGGGTGACCTTTAGCAGATGATTCCCCCATTTTTCTGCAAAGCCTCCTTTGCTGCAGAGCTCCTTTGTACAGCCTTTGGAGCAGTGCTGATGAGAAGCCCTGTAGACATGCTGGTGTTGTTCTGCTACAGGAGAAACCTTTTGTGTTTGCACGGTGCTTAGCACAACAGGGCTTTGATCCATGGTTAAGCATCCAGGCTCTGGCATAAAGGCAGGAATAAATAAGGATGAGCATCCAAGCACTGCTTGTGCTCCCTTTGTACCAGAAAGCAAAGGTGACCCCTGTGACCTAGAAATTACACCCAGAGTTATTACACAAAGACGTTGCCTCTGACACAAGTTGTCCATTTCTCCACACTGCACAGTGAAACTGTGAAATTCTTGCCACAGGATATTGC
The DNA here is from genome assembly GCF_949628215.1 of Phalacrocorax aristotelis. NCBI lineage: Eukaryota > Metazoa > Chordata > Aves > Suliformes > Phalacrocoracidae > Phalacrocorax > Phalacrocorax aristotelis. The sequence continues at coordinate 166,371,023 of NC_134277.1, forward strand.
ATACACTTAATGTGTTTAAAAAGTAATCGGATAAATTCCTGGGGGAGGAATGGAAGAGTTATAAATACAGGACTATAAACCACAAAAATCCCATATCTGTGTCCAAAGACCCTGGACCACAGATCTCCTGACGTGAGAAAAGCACTCTAAGGGAATATATAACTACATACGCACCCTGTTGTTATAGTTTTTCCTATGCACCTGCTCTTAACTCTTGGGGATATTGGATATAAGTGTAGGGGGACTTTATAGCGACCCTGTGCAGATATTCTTATTTATCTTCTTACAGTCATTCATGACTTGTAGACATGGTGGGGACACAGATCAGACCAACAGCCAGACTTGCCTGCCTCCTGCCTTTCCAGAGAGTGCACGTTGGGATCATCTTGCCGCCCAGAGAGTAACTCTCATCTCTTCTTTGAAGAACCTGGCAATCTCTTGTATTAACATTCTGGAGAACAGTTCTGAGTTAACAGGTTCACAACACATATAGATTTTCTTTGTTAGCAAGTAAAGCAAAGAGACAAAGATAGATAAATATGTAGCCCCTGGGGGTCTCTTCAGAAGTTGTCTTTATGTCTGTAAGTAATTTTGTCCCTTTGATATCTCAGTGCTTTGATGTCAGAGAACTTGAGAAATCCTCTTGCTGTTGGTCTTGACCTAATCACTATGTCTGTTAAGAGGAGTCCCCTTGGGGTGGTTCCATAAAGCCTAAAATGGGGAGGGGTTGGGAGATGAAGAGTAGTATTCATAGCTGGTTGGTGAACTCTGCCAAAAATGGAAGCTGGAATGGTCCCCATACTCTTTCAGATGTCTTGAACACACAGCTACACAGGCGTTGCAAAATGAAGCTCATTATTAGCATGCATTTTGATGGACAAGTCTGAACGGAAAGGGCCTGAACAGAAAACTCACAGTGATCCAAATCCCATCTTCAGCCCAAATATTGGAGACATGGACTGACCAGAAACACCAGGAGAGGGAATACTTCTGCAACAGCCCCGGATGTGCTCACTTCTGCCTTACCTGACTTTTTAAAAGCTCACATGTGGACCCACAGGTCTCATGGCAGACTGCAGTGACCCAGGGAGAGACCATCATGGGTAGGACTAACTGGGTAGAGCACAAGATAAATCAGAGGCGGTGGGACCTGAAAATGAAATTTCTCTCAGATAACCCAGTCTGACACTCTGTTTCATTTCCAGTTAAAACAGGAATGTTTCATCCTGGATCTACAGAGATCTAAAATCAACCATTTCAATGTTTTGCCAAGATATTCTCCATTATTTATCAGCAGTCCTGGTTAACAGGGAAGGTCCCAGATGACTGGAGGCTTGTTGATGTGATGCCCATCTACAAGAAGGGGTGGAAGGAGGATCTAGGGAACTACAGGCCAGTCAGCCTGACCTCGGCTCTGGGGAAGATTGTGGAGCAGCTTGTCATCAGTGTGCTCACCAGGCAGGACAACAGGGGATCAGGCCGAGCCAGCACGGCTTCATGAAAGGCAGGTCCTGCCTGACCAACCTGATTTCCTCCTGTGACCAGGGACCCGCCTAGTGGATGAGGGAAAGGCTGTGGATGTGTCTACCTGGACTTTAGTAACGCCTTTGATACTGTCTCCCACAGCATCCTCCTAGAGAAGCTGGAGGCTCAAGGCTTAGATGAGTGTACTCTTTGCTGGGAAGAGAACTGGCTGGATGGCCGAGCCCAGAGAGTCGTGGTGAACAGAGTTAAATCCAGTTGGCAGCCAGTCATGAGCGGGGTTCCCCAGTGCTCAGCGTTGGGGTTGGTCTTGTTTAATATCTTTATCAATGATCTTGATGAGGGGATCAATTGCACCCTCAGTAAGTTTCCATATGACAAGAAGTTGGGCAGGAAAGTTGATCTGCTTGAAGGTAGGACGGCTTTACAGAGGGACCTGGACAGGCTGGATCGATGGGACGAGGCCAATTGTGTGAGGTTTAACAAGGTGAAGTACCAGGTCCTGCTCTTGGGTCACACCAACTCCAGGCAGCGCCCCAGGCCTGGGGCAGAGGGGCTGGGAAGTGCCCGGTGGAGAAGGCCCTGGGGGTGCTGGCTGACAGCCGGCTGGGCATGAGCCAGCAGTGCCCAGGTGGCCAAGGAGGCCACCAGCCCCCGGGCTTGTGTCAGCACTGGTGTGGCCAGCAGGAGCCGGGCAGGGATGGGGCCCCTGTGCTCGGCCCTGGGGAGGCCCCACCTCGAGTGCTGGGCTCAGGTTTGGGCCCCTCGGGACAAGAAGGGCCTTGAGGGGCTGGAGCGTGTCCAGAGAAGGGCAGCGGGGCTGGGGCAGGGTCTGGAGCACAAGTGTGGTAGGGGGCGGCTGAGGGGGCTGGTGGGGTTTAGCCTGGAGAAGGGGAGGCTGAGGGGAGACCTTCTCGCTCTCTACAACTCCCTGAAATGAGGTTGTAGTAAGGAGGGTGTTGGTTTCCTCTCCCAAGCAATGAGTGATAGGATGAGAGGAAATGTCCTCAAGCTGTATCAGGTGAGGTTTAGATTAGATATTAGGAAAAAATATCTTCACTGCAAGAGTGGCCAGGCATTGGCACAGGCTGCCCAGAGAGGCGGGGGAGTCACCATCCCTGGGGGTGTTCAAAAAATGTGTAAATGTGGTACTTCAGGACCTTGTTTATGAGGCCTGGTGGTGTTGGGTTGACAGTTGGAGTTGATGGTCTTAGAGGTCTTTTCCAACCTTAATGATTCTATGATTTTATGATAATCTAAGAATGTCTAAAAAGGCTGGGTTTTTTCTTTTTTTACTGTAAGAATTCCCAAGTAGGTGTCCTGGTATTCCCAAATCAGTTAGCACCAGTCTGAAAACAATTTTGTTCAAAAAAAAAAAAAAAGCTTTAAAATCCCATATCCTTCCTCTGTTAGGACTGAAACAGATATCAGGAGTTTCCACAAGATTGGCAGTCCCACTTTTTAATTACCTCCATGTGCAAGAAGTCAACCTGTTGTTGAAGTTATCACTCTCAGCTTATCTCCATATTACTCTTGAACCCAAGTCCCTAAAGATGAAAGAAATGACACCTCATGCAGTGACCATTGATATTTAAGGGAGCCTTAGCTGGGATCTCCTGTTGTCCCCTGTATCCTTCCACTTTTCTTCTATTACCACCACTTCTCTCATTTTGCACCTGCACTGTAGCACGTTGAGAGACACAACCTCTTCACTCTGCGTTTGTACAGTGCCTACCACCTCCTGGTCCACTCCTGGAATAGTTTAATCATACTATCCCAACAGAAGCAATCATCCTGCCAAAGTAGCAAAGCCACTTCTGCAGAACATGGTGATAACAGCTTAACATCTATGCAGATCATACAGGTTTTTAGTCTTTTACCAGGAGATCCCATCTGTTGCTGGCACCATGTAAAAGAACAGTGCTCTGATACTCATCATAGCACCTCTCTGGGTGTGCAAAATTATCATTTCACAGATGCAGTAAACTCTGTTTTGTGAGGAGCCAGAAACACTCCAGGCTAAGAACCTGGGCAATCTAAAAATGAACTGCCTTGTGACTCAAACTCAGTGGTTTAAAAGGAGGAGATGTGTAAAGGTTTTTTTTCCCCCTATATTTTTAATGACCCTAGTTTAGAGGGAAATTGTATATAAGTAAAGTTAAATATCACTATTACTAAATGAAGCAAGAGTTTGGAGGTTAAGTCTACCTTTGCACTTAATAATTATCTTACCATTATGCCTTTTGTATTATTTCTAGTTGTAAAAACACCTGCCAGTTCCACCCATGTGCTCAGTGCTTTGCAAACAAAAACCACAAAGACTAGCCCAGCCCACAGTCTTAGCACACCTTCCTTACTTCTGTGTAGCTGCCCTGATAACTCCTACCAGAAGACAAGGAGACTTTGGTGTTAAGGAACCCTGTTAGGATGGAGGGGGGAAAACAGGCAGGGTGATCTAGAGGTGAACGAGTCTGTAAGGAGAAAGCCCTTGCTGCTCTGACCAGACCTTTTTTCTGGTCCAGCACACCTTCTCCCACAGGCTTGGCAATTCCAAGAGCATGTCTTTGAAAATCACATTCTCAACTTCATCTTCCCTTCCATGAAATCTGGCTTTCCCAGGTTTCCCCTTTTATATCACTTGGTATTTCTAGAATTGCAAAATCTGAGCAAAATCCCCAAATGATCCCTCCAAACTATTCCCCCGCCCCATCCTGTGTGTGTGTAAATTTATGGAAATGCTGAAGAAAAGCTCTGCATACTTAAAACTAATCCCTTCCACAGCCAGTCTTTAAACAAATTTGTACCTTAAAACCACCAAGCTGCAATTTCAGGTTTAGAGAGGAAACCTATAGCTTCTACCACAGGAGAGAGGTATGTATGTCCATCTCTCCTAATAATAGTCCAGAAACAGATTTCCTTCACATCCCCTTGAAAAATAATGCCCCACCCTCAGAAATAATGAAAAAACAATCAATTTGGTGGTTTTAAATATTTTGCCCTTTAAAAAAAATAATGTGAAGAAGTAAAAGGAAGTGTGTTAACTGATTTAAAGCTTTTATTTGTTTCACATGATTGTCATTTGTATCCTCTAGTAGCGCAATAATGTATAAGTAATTTCTACTGCATCACACAAACAAGCAAACACCTATTTTCTGTGAGTTATTTTAGGTGATGTTCCATAAACACTCAGCAATCCATCAGATCCCTGTAATGTATCGGTTTCTCAGCTCAGGGTTTTTGAGAAAAATAGCGACAGAAATAAGTATTTTGAGTGATTTGAATACCTGTGAGTGATTCCTGGCCATAACAAATGCAGGGACAATATACCTCGGATATTCCTGCAATACTTGCTGGGACACTTGAGATACGTTCAGAGTTAAACATATTCTAATGATACTGGGCTTAAAATATCAGTTAACAGATACAATTCCAGGGTGACTGATGGTGCCTCCATGTCTTATAGTCAGGGATATCCACCTCAGATGGTAAGAATACACACACATCATCATCGACACATCTAGCTTTGTGCTTTCCAACCTGCCAAACCATGAAAATACTTCATGGTGACTTGTGAGAGTGGCACATGGCAGGACATGTGACAGGGAAAGGAATTCAAATCTAGCCCGTGCAAGAGGAGGAGAGCCTGACACCATGACCCTGCTGCAGGCAGCACTGGGGCTCCTCTGCCTACCCAGGATTCCGATGCTGGACCTACAGATGAGCTGCACCTGTCACTTTGGGTGTCAAATTGGAAAAGAGCACCTAATGCTGTGAGAACCAGCTTGGCTGTGGGGAAGCAAGATATGGGAGCTGGTTATATGGCTTTGTAGCTGAACTCAACCTGAGCTCTTTTTGCGTAGCGCCGTTCTCATCTGTAGCCCCCTGTTCTCCCACAGCCCTGATTTCTCCTCCATGGGCAGCCACGTGCAATTCAGATGGCATATCTTCCCCTCAGTCTGCAACCCTATCTAACTCAGCTGGAAGCAGTCACACTGTGGCTGCTTAAATTAAGAAAAGATGGATGACTTCCAACTGAGAGATCCTAACAACCTTTTTTAATTTTTTTTTCCCAGAAGTAATTTCCCTAAGTGAGAAGAGGTAAGTATTGCTCCTGTGAGTAAGGCCTCTGGGACAAAGGCCATCTTCCCAAGCAGAAAGCTGTCTTTGTAGCAAATGTGGCTTCCCTACACCTCTGCCCTAGATCAGCTTTCTCAGCATCATGAAAATGAGAAGGGGTTGAGTCTTTTTTCCTATCTTCTTCTAAGGGCTCAGATAAAATCTGTTCAGATGTACTCCACTTATCTCTTTCTCTAGTAATATGGAAATCAGGGGGCTTTGCCCAGATAAAGAGGTTTCTTAATAGCTGAGGAGCATTAGCAATACTGAACGTATGCATGCAGTATCTTTAGAGTATTTTTAGGTATTGCTTAAGCTTCCATGCAAACCTCAAGTCATAAACACAGCCCCGCCTTGAACTAACACTCTTGACAAGTATTTGTACGACAGAGGCACCCACAAACTTCAGCTAGGATTAAGGCAAGGAGCTGTTGGTAAGAAAAAGCTTTAGAATGATTACAACCTAACGCTACCGAGGAGCGTTAGTATCATTGCTTTCCAGATGATGTATGGAGACAGAGCATCTGTACATGTCCTGCACCAGCCCAGAGACCCCTGGAGTGAGAGTCAACCCAGCATGTTCCACACCTCGCCCATTTATTGAGAACGTGTTGGAAAGCTGGCACAGTTTCCACCAGTGCGGAACTCTGGTTTCCTCCTCCATGAGGAACCCCAAATATTGGAAATTTGCTTTGATTCAGTCTTCACCTGTTGGCTTGAAATAAAGGAGGCACCCAAGACAAGCTTGAAACTCAGGGCTACCTTCATCTAACAGTGAGGTCTAAGAGTGGACTTCAGCTGGATTTCATTGTCTGGTGTCAACAGAGATAAGAGGCACGCACTTGTGTCATTGTGGAGTTGGCCCCTGACAAGTTGAGCCTTGGGTCGCTGTGTGGCAGCCCCCAAGGTCCTTGGAGAGGCCCATAGCCGCTCTGCAGTAGCCTATAAACTTGTCAGCTCAGAGCTGAACTGGTCCATAAGCGATCACATGTGGGAAGACAGGGAGTGCTGAGGACCCTACTGCCAGTCTCACCACCTCACCGTGACATGCACCACAGTCACTAATGAGATCGGTCTGTTCTTGTGAAAAGTAAGGTTGTTTGCTCATCTCCTGCGACCACCCTGTGTCTTTTACTGTCTACCCCATACAAACACAACCCTCATGTTTCACCAAAGGCTTTTACTGATCTGTTCACCTTCTTCCTGGGGTGATTCGGATCTTTCCCTACCTTGGCAAAATCAAGGCTGATTCAGCCCCTGTTCTAGGGGGAGTTTCACTGGCTCCCTGCCTTTCCCCTGGCTTTACCTCCCGACATGTGATAGAAGGGGCTTGTTCAAAAATCATGCCATTGTCAAAATGTATTATTCAGACAGTGACAGACACAGAAAGGCCGGGGTATGTTGTTAGTTGTCAAGTTAAGCAGCCCTTTCACTGCAACTCTTAACACCTAGTATGGTTGCCAGGCAGTGAGCAAGCTTTCGGATGATCCCACATCATCTAGATGCAAAGTGACTTGACAGCTCCAGGGCTGCTTATTACATTTGTTAGTGGAACTGGGGAAGCTGGTGCCGGCTGCTGAGCCACAGGACTACATTTCCACCAAGGACTGACTGCTATAAAAGACTCTGCATGTCTGGAAACCTGCCCCCGTGGCCAGACTGAGCAGCTGGAGGAACAGAGTTAATTTAAGTCTCTCTGCAAAGAAGTAAGAGAGCTCTCTCCACCCTAGCATGAAGCTAACTGGATAGGAAGTCCAGCCACTGGGCTACTTAATTGGCCACTCCACAAGTGAAAAATGAGGGGAAAAAAGAGGAAATACTCTATCCACCTGCTAAGTACAGACTCTGGGAATATGGGACACTAAACCATAGTCAGCATGGACCAAAATCCTGTAACTGGCCGAATATAACAGTCAAGTGTGCCTATGATGGAGAAGGCAGCAATGCAGTCCTTTGGGAGCTCTTCTAAGTGGTGCAAAGGGGATGTATCAGACTCTGCCTCTCGGTGGATGCAGAAGAAGAAAGCTTCTCTGTGTAGACAACTGTGTGCAGCTTCACCAGACTTACTGCGCAGGTGCTTGAGCAAGCACACGAATAGCTGCAGAGTTGCAGACCTGCCTCCTGAGCAAGCAGTAGCCACAATTAAAAATGCACTACCCGTGCAGGGGAAGTAAGGGAAAATCACCCAGGCAAGAAATCACACCAATGCACTCCATTGTCCAGGAATAAATACATTCACAGTGAACTCAGATGTATTCCCAAGGTTGTAACTCCTCTGCTGCAAATCCTTTGAAAGGAAGATGGGTTTGAAAGTCACAGGCTTCAAACAACAGAAGAAGGAGGTGGCAATGAATTCCACAGGGACCTTATTGTACCCATATTAATTAGCATGGGAACAATTACACCTCTGTCTGCTATATCCACTGTGGGCCACTGTAAGGAAATATTTTTCTGGCAGGTGCTGTTGTAATGAAGGGGAATGTTGCTGTCCTGCAGGAAGAATCACAGAATGTCCTAAGCTGGAAGGGACCCACAAGGTTTATCAGTTCTAACTCCTGTCCCTGCACAAGACCCCCAAATTCACACCGTGTCTCTGACAGCCTTGTCCAAGTTCTTCTTGAAGGAAGGCATACTGATAATACTTCATTTCCAGTCATCAGACACCCCAAATATCAGCTTCCCAGAAGCTTATTTGTAAGTTTCTCTGCTCCTTATTAAATGTAATTGATATTTTCACAGCTGTCTTGGTTTTATACTTTGCTGCCATCATCTGTGCTTTGCTGATACTGCATCCTGCTTTTGACAGCACAAAACAAATTCCTCTCCAAATTGTTCTCCCTTCTGCTAGAGAAGAGACTATTGATATATTAGCTTTCTAGGGCAGAACTTTCACTAATTCCACAGAGGACGGGCACCCCAGTGCCCAGCAGCATCTGTTTTGGGTAGTGCCCACCCCACTAATTGGCAGGACACAGATGGGAACGGAGTCTGAGAAGTTTAGGTGGGAGGATCCTTTCATGTACAAACGCGAGGAGACATGTAGTATCCCCACGGACCAGATTTACCAACTACCACCTCAATTATTAAGCAGTGTGAATGCGTGCTTGTTTTTCTCTGACAACATTGCATGGCTTTTCAGAACAGCCCAGGCACAGCCAAAGTCAAACTCACTGCAAGGACAAGTATTGGCAGGGTTTTTGGTTGCAAGTTAATTGCCTTCTGGCTGTTTCATTCATTAGTTCAGCTGAAGCATGTACAATAAGCAAAGCCTTGCTGCCTGTAACAAAGGCAGGTGTCTTCCACCTCTCTTCTAAGTGGCTTCCTCAATAAAAGTGAGTGATTCATCCAAGCCCACTGTGTTTTTATCCATCTCTCACATCTGGGGCACATAATATTAGAGCCAACAGCAGCTAACATTCAAGCAGTTACTCTGTGAACTCAAGAAGAGTCGAGCTCTGACTTATTAGTATTAGACTTGATGCCAAGAAAAACACATTTTCAGCACAGAACCCTTCTACAAAGACAAGTATGAATGCCTCTTCTGGGGAGAAAAATGAGAGGCCTAGGAGAGGCGTCCCCAAAACTGAGACCTAGAGAAACCCAGTTTTAAAGTAGCTGCTGAATTCAGCCCATGGCTTCAACAGAACTAATGCAATGCTGTCCAAACAAAATGGAGAACCAGGCACAGGTAGGAAATAACTGGGTTCTCTTTTCCTGAATCTGTTCCTTCCCAGTAATTCAAATGAAAACCAGAATTCAGCCAAAAATTTAGCAAGGTTTATATACCACTTTGAAACATCTCTGTATGGCCATGGTGTCAGCCTGTGCTGAAGCAGTTACCATCCTCTTTTAGATATTGTTGAAGAAAAGTTTATGGAGGAACATTATTTCTAGATAAATCCTTTATTTCTAAAGAAAACAAGAGAAAAGTCTGTGGTCAATTCCCCTCTCAGCTCCTGCTGGGACAGGAAGCCAAGGAAGAAAAAGAGAGAGGGAAAGGGAAAAAGGAAAAGGAAAAAAAGGAAAAGGAAAAGTAAAAAAAAGGAAAACATTAACTTTATATATACCTATTAAAAAAATCTGGCCCAAGTGTGCTTCTGTGGTGCAGTTCCTGGGGAGATCTGCATGGCATCTCTCACAGACGACATGCGTCAGTATAGATAAAATAACATAGATGCGACTTCTAAATGGGATGAATTTCACCTGCAAACAAAGGGAATGTTTTTGAGGTCCTGATGTCACCTAGTATAACTGATTGTCAAGGATGCTTAGCTACTGGAAACACCTGTGCAATCATGCAGAGGAGTCCTATGTGCATCCTCCACTCAAAGGACCATTTTGACTGGTTTTACTTTCAAGAGGCCAAATGATCTTCATTATTCCAGTATCTCTTTGGGTAACATGAACTACGTAATTCCCAGAAACTATCCCAGATATTTCACTGCTGTCCCAGGATGTGCCACTCTCCTGCTAGAAACTCCAACAACTAATTGTCTCTCAGGATCGGAGAGGCAGAGGAGGTTGGCACAAGTGACAAGGTTATGCTTCCTATTGCAACGTATCTTCTTGTGAAGGACAAGGGATTTGAGACCTTTTCCCTCCCTCCACCAAGGTCCTTCAAGGCAAGGCATATTCTTCTTTCATTCCATTCTGTCGGAGTTTGGTCCCAGTCATTATCAAGGGCAGGTTCTCAGTTTTCAGCTTTTTTCGGTCCCTGGGAGAAGCTGGACTCTGCAGTCACAGTTTTTGCCACTTCATAGAAGTTCATAGTGGGGAGGTTGAGTTCGTTGGTTTCTAGATTATGCTTTTAGAAAAGAAAAAACAAGTGTCACTATTTAGCATGTAATAGAGCGGGGCTTCCTTGTCCTCCGTTTATTCTCATTTTCCAAGCTCAAATTCTTCTAGTCCAGTATCTTGAAAGTGCCCTCAGGACCCACTGATTTAAGTAATGTATGTCTGTAGTGTGACCTTGCAAGTAGATCAGGACTTAATATCCTGTTCTGTTTGGCAGATGTAACTTCTGAGTACCTGCTCTTTGCTCTGACATTTTTTAAATATGAAGGAATTATTTGTTATGAAAATTCGATAACATTTTAATGATTGAAAAATAAATCCTATCTGTTTGGTTTTCCCCAACAAGAAAAGGTGTATTAATAGAAATGCTTGGCATTTTTATTTGAAAAAAATAAATATTTCTTTATGTAACAAGGGGTAACCACATGAAATTAAAGGTGACAAAAAATCAGCAGAATAACATAAAAAGACATCATAAAACAACCTAGTATGTTAATTCATAGTTTGTATGATGCCAGTGGGAATCCCAGGGTCAAAAATGTTGGAAAGCAGCATAAGAGGACCAGACATCATTGACCTGACAAAGTCATATCTACAGGAGAGGGATTATGGTGGCCACAAGCCATGTGCCAACAAACAGATTCACACTGGAGCAAGTGGAGAAGATTCTGATAAAGGAACTGAGTGTGGTGCTATGTAGGAGAAGTCTGTCTTACAGTCATGAGTTATCTAAGTGATCTAAGCCGGTAGCTCTCTTGTAAGCTATGACATAATAGAACTACATGAGAGGGAAATTTTTCACAGTGAGGACAGTCACCGCTGGAATAATCTCCCCAGGGAAGGGGTTGACTCGGCCACGTTGGACACCTTCAAGAGTCGTCTGGACAGGGTGCGGGGCCATCTTGTCTAGGCTGGGCTCTGCCTAGAAAGGTTGGACTAGATGACCCCTGAGGTCCCTTCCAACCTGGGATTGTGTGATTCTGTGATATTCTGGTAATCGTAGAATCAAAGAATCATAGAATCACAGAATGGTTTGGGTTGGAAGGGACCTTAAAGATCATCTAGTTCCAACCCCACTGTCATAGGCAGGATTACCTTCACTAGATCAGGTTGTTTAAAGCCCCATCCAAACTGACCTTGAACACTTCTGATGGTGGGGCATCCGTAACTTCTCTGGGCAACCTCTTCCAGTGTCTCACCACCCTTATCGTAAAATATTTCTTTCTAATATCGAATATAAATCTACCCTCTTTCAGTTTAAAACTATTACACCTCGTCCTATTACTATACTTACTGGTAAAGGGGCCCTCCCTACCTTTCCTGTAGACTCTTTTCAAGTACTGAAAGGCCACTATAAGGTCTCCCTGGAGCCTTCTCTTCTCTCAGCTGAACAACTCCAACTTTCTCAGCCTGTCCTCCTAGGAGAGGTGCTCCAGCCTCCTGATGATCTTTGTTTGCCAAATCTAAAGCAGGCTGATCCTTTGCCCTCATCCATTATGCTGATAAAGACATCCAGTTTTTGCAATCTGGCCCCAGATGTCTTCTACTTCCCCACAAATGTCCCAACTTCATTGGATCAGAGGGGAGAAGGCAAAAAGTAAAGCTACAGTCAGCAGTCAGGGTACTCCTCTGGGACCCAGACCCTGGAGATCACACCTGAACACCTGAAATCACATCTTTTTTTTCTAAGCTTTCAAACCAGTGCCTTGCTAGCTTTTGGGATTTGGCTCAATCACAGCCTGCAGTGATTTGGCCATAAGAGAAAATGGAAATCTTTTTATTTTCTGTAAAATTAATCAGATGATTATTAGTCTCTGCCATTTGTCCTGAATCTTTAAACTGGGGAAAAATAAAAAAAGTAAAATCCAAGAATCCTAAATCATTCATAGAATAGAAAGGCAGAGTTACAGGTTTGTATGTGAAAGACCTCACAAACTAACCAGTCCCACCTTTACTGCCGTCATCAAATCGATAGCAGGGTGCCATCATCTTCAGAAACAGGCAGTGACCTTATTAAAGAGAACATGATTACATTCACCACCTTCTGAGCGTCAGTGCCATCAGCTGCTCTTACAGGGGAAACCCAGGATTCATTCCTGGCAAAGAGGTAAAGGAAAAACTACTTTCTGCCAACTCTGCATGAAGAATAATTTATGTGGTCATTTACTGACATGGGCAGACACTTGAACAGGGGTTTCTGCTCTTTTTGAAGGAGACTCCTCTCTTTGATTTCATCCTTTCTCATCCCTTGGCAAAATAGCCTTATCGGAGCTTTGCCTATTACTGTGCTGCGCTTAAACAGCCAGAATGAACCCATTTGTCAACCTCTCCGGTCTACAGTGCAATGTCTGAATGTAAATGAATAAATTATGCCAGTTAATTTCTCATGAAGGTAGTAGGCACGTATCAGAGAACATAAAGTACAAGACTTAATCAATGGAGGAGAGAAGAATAGGAAGAAAGAGGAAATATTTTTCTTAGGGTCTGGGCTCAGGGAAACGTGAGCTCATAGGAGATCACCCCTAGGAAACTTTGATCAAAAGGAAAAATCCATTTCCATGCTGATGTGGATGGAAGTAAAACTAGCACCTGGGAAGTGAGTTAGTTCAAAGCGGTGCAAATGTCCTGATTTATGGGAGATTCCAGGACTTACTGAATTTTTCAATTCTGAAATTGAATATATCCTGAAATGCTGATAACTTCATACAAAGACATTAGAACAGAAAACTTTGGCTGAAAATAAAAGTTTGTTTAAGTGGCATCTGAACACACTGTTTTGCTGTATGGGGGCTTATTTTCTTGTTGGGCTTTTTTCAATTCTTAAAATGTATTTTTCAGATAAAAGAAAGGGATCCATTTCAAACAGGCAATTTCAGATGGAGTACTGAAACATTCTGTCCTTTTCAACGTTGTAAAGAAATTCTTGAATACCTGACATTTGCTGCTGAAAATGGTGTTCTTTCAATTGTTTGACTCAAGCTAGAGCAGGTTTTCTCTTCTCCTTGAAGCCTGCTGAAGAATTTCTGCACCGCAGTAAAAAGAAGGGAGTCTTGCTCTAACCTCCCACTCCTTCTCTTTGGCCTCTTTCACTTGGCAACCCCAAAATTTTAGAAACTGGTTGGTGCTGTGCTATCCAACATATCTGGGAGACCTCAGGTCAAAGGGGCACAAGAAACATCCATATATCTGTGATGGATGCTATAATGCACCAATCCTGACCTGCTTTGGGAGTGAGCATGTTGTAGGCATGTAGTAGCCACTAAATAGCCCCTCCTGGAATTATCATGCTATTGTTTTAGTCTGCAGAAAAAAACAAAAATGGCCAAGCAAACATAGGACAGGGTGCCGTGTTTGCTCTGCATGGTCATTGCATACACCTTAAATAGGGCTGGAGAAAAAGAGATAGTGAAAATAATCTGAAGAGGTCAATATTGACCCTCAAAAAATTTTATTCATGGAACACTGCTTCTGATTCCCTACATGTGATATGTTCCACATGTTTCTAATAACTACATATAATGCCTGTCAAATAAAGCATAGCCAGCTCTCTTCAAATTCATCTCTTCTGGACTTAACTCTGTATTCTGCCTCACATCACGTCTGTCTGCATTTATGCACACCCCAATATAAGTCATTTGCATGTGTGAGGCAAGAATAAAAAAAGAAATTTTTTACCGATAAAAAACCCTTTGAAGAATGTGTAACACTTAAAAACAGGAGCCTTTGTGTTGTGAAGATAAAGCGTCCAGGCTAAAAATACCTCCTTGAGATGTGAAGAGGATGCAGATTTAAAGAGGCAGTAGATGGAAGCACTGTATTTTCCTTAGAGGGTTCTCCGCAATGGTTAGTCACCAGTAGATCTTCTTTCTGTGCTGGTGAGAGGCTGTAATTTCCAAGAGGAGAGCAGAGCTCAGTACGTTTGCAAGAAGGTCTTGCCTTGTTCAGGGACTTGCCTTGAGTTAGCACCCATCCTGCCCTATGTGCTGCCTACCAGGGGTGCAGAGAAATTTGTGGAGGTCACCTGTGCCTCAGTAATTTGTGTGGAGAGGGATTATACGGCAAGCTGAGTTGTGGCAGTACAGGGCTCAGACTAGGTTACTCAGCAGTATATTTACCCAACTCCCTTGCAGCCATGGGGACAACCAGCAATCCGTAGCAAGAAGCAGCATGCTGGAAAGTTTGCTTTCAGGTGGAATTCTTCTATTCCTCTCAGCTAGAAAGAGAAAAAAAAAAAAAGTAACACCAAACAAAAAACAGGATTCCAGGCAAATCTGTCACCTAGGCTCTCTGGGATCAGTAGGGAGGAGTGGACACCTTCAGATACTGAGGCTGGAGGGTAACCCTTCCTTCTGGAGGTACATTTATTTCTCCATGCATAGAAATGTAAAGAAATCACCTGGTTTGATTAAGGACTGAATTTATCTCACCTCAGCTCAAGTGCCTACAAAGTCCATGTCTCCTTACAAGATGTCTTACAGGCTAAGGATTTGCTAGCAAGTGTCAATGAAATTTAGCATGTGATCCATCTACCAAAGGTGGGAATCTAATTCAGGTTGAGGTATACCAAACCCTGAACACCACTGTCTATTGAATTCCTCTTCATTAACTGTACATGTTGACTTGCTCAAATGAGGACATCCAAACTAGATTACTCCCCTTCCCACCTCCCGTACATCTAAAGTGCTCACAAAGGTACAAGGAGCCTGTGGCAAAACATAACTCTGAACTCCAGCACTATAGGCTGCAAAGTAAGCTGTCTTCATAGGACTGGGGTCTTGACAAGTTATATCAGGTCTTGACAGTTATATTTTGCATAATCTATCAGATCCACATGGGGCTTGAATGGCTCTGATGATTCCTGGTAGAAAACACAAATGAGAAATTTTTTACAAAGTCAGAGTTTATTCCCTGCACAATGATCTCAGCCTGCTGTGGAGTCAAAGCTCGCCCATCACTGATTCAGGGAACAGCCACAGGGAGCGGGCCGAGATTGCCTGGAGTGGGTCTCTTCCCTGGAAATTATGATGCATGGCCAACTTTGGTACCAAGCTGAAGAAATGGCTGCCTGCTCAAGACCTCTGTTCACAGGGCCACAGGGGTTTCTGTAGGCACTGAGGGTACCGAAGCCAGATGAGAGAAGAAAGGTGGGTCATGACCTGCTCTTCAAGCAGCAAGTGACACTGAGCAGGAAGCCTGTCCTGAACCTTCCAGGGCCAGCAGGGCTCAGGTGCGTAATCACTCTTCCTTTGGCCACTACTTGGCAAAGTCCTAGAAATCAGCAGGTGGAAGCATTGGGGTTTTTTTGCTTTTCTTCTGTTCTCTTTCTCCACCTTTCCAGCTTCCAAGGGATTTGCTCTGGAGGAGGGAAGGAGAAAAAGTCCCTCGGGAGGGCTGGGACGCAGCAGTGGTATTAACAACAGCACAGGCACCCGTGTTGTACACTGAAACATTGCCCCTAATCCTAAGAACACTGATAAAGGAGAACACGCACACAACATTAAACTTGAGTCTATCTGATGCAGACCCTGTCTCCATCAGCTGCTGGGAATGCATGCATCTAAAAAAGAATATGAAGCAGTAGCATGCAGTAGTTGTTCATCTAGTTTAACCCTGCCAATTCCTCGTGACCCACAGTTAATATTCAAACACCTCGAATTCATTACATATCTGCTGCTGATTATATCTGCTTGCACACATCCTAGCAGCCAGACCTCAAGAGCTAGAAGCACTCAAACTTGTTTTTTCCATCCTTAGGTGGTTTTCATCTCATATTTTCTTTTGGCTCCTGTGCACAAGCCCTTAAACTAGTTCCTATGCTCTGAAGTCCAACTCCCATTCCCTGCCTCAACATAGATTCAGCGATTTCCCCTCTTGCCTTCTCCAGCAAGTTCTCATTTAAGTCAGTCTTCAGGTCAGTTTGTGATGGGCCTCGACAATTTTGAAGGAGAAGAGAAAGAAAGAGAAAGAGAAAGAGAAGAGAGGAGGGGGGAAAAAAAAATTCATAAAAATTAGTTTCTCGAGAGGGAACAAAAAAAAAACAAAAAAAAGTCAGTCTAGAGGGAAAGTTTAATTAAAAAGAGCAGAGTTTTTAATTACCAGGGAAATCTACTTGAATGATTCATTTGCATAATCCCAATGGCAGTGGGAGAACAGGCAGGAACGAGATAAGGTTTCTTTACAGTCCTTCTCTTGCTTTTCCATATCTCTCTAAAAATTACTCTGATCCTTCACTCTTCCTCTCTCTCGCTGCCTTCTGCATCGTCCTCCCATCTGATTGCACATTTTGGCCTTAGGCTGCCTTCTCGTTTCATTCCTCCTTTGTTATTGTGTGATGCATTTTTGGTACAAATGATGCACCTTTTCTCCTGCTGGGGCTGCCTAAGTGAGGTGCAACCAGTCCCTCCCTTCTTCTCCCGTGGTACGCAGGCTCTGCTGAATTGACCTTAATTGCTGAGCACTGGGGTGTGTTATAACTCGGTGACATTCAGAGTGAGAGCAGAGAGAAATTTGTCAGCTGAGAAGCCATCCAGAAGGTCCAATTGCCTTTAGCCAGCTCTGGTGGTCAGCAAAAGAATGACCTATGAAAATTAGACACTCGTGTCTCAAAGGATGGTTCCTATCCAGACTAAGGTAGATATGACAAGCTTTCCATACACTTTATCAACAACGCATTCTTCTTACTCCCATTGTCAAACCTGTCACAGCCACCTCCAGCATAGCACGGCAGCTGGCCAGCATCGCTCTTGCGTGGGATCTGGGGACACCAACACCACAGGATATGTCAGTGGCAGAGGAGGGAAGGGAAGGTGTGTACCTAGTGGACCTTGTCCTCTAGCTGCTGCTTGGTGAGATGGTCAACACACTCCATGCCAAGCCACCCTAGCACCCTACATGCAATCCCATGCATTGCTACTTGGTCTGTATTCACCTCATTGGGCTGCCCTATGCGTTCCTCTCCTGCAAGATGAAAGGGAAGCTTGAAATTAGCTTGCATCTGAGAGTGTTATGACTCACATGCTTTCTATCCATATTATTGACTTGCTACCCGTTGAAAGGCTCATTCCTTTGCAGCACACTGAAATACATAGATAAAAGTCTCACACTCTGTCCTATAATCATCTATGCTGAGAAAATGTCAGCTTACCCCTTCACAGACTCCTGACCTGTACACACAAGCCCTTCTTCAGGCCACACCTGATTGCAGGCTATTGTGGTCCAGGAAATAAGTGACTGGGAATAGCCACCTTATATCCCAAGTGGGGGGGGTGAGTAGGTTAGGCACAGAATCACAGAATCACAGACTGGCAGGATTTGGAAGGGACGTCTGGAGATCATCTCGTCCAACCCCCTGCTGGAGCAGGCACACCCAGAGCAGGGGCACAGGACCGCGTCCAGGCGGGGTGTGAATGTCTCCAGGGAAGGGACCCCACAGTCTCTCTGGGCAGCCTGTGCCACTGCTCTGGCACCCCAAGAGGGAAGGGCTTCTTCTCATATTGAGGTAGAACTTCCCATGTTCCAACTTGTGCCCGTTGCCCCTTGTCCTGGCGTTGGGCACCACTGAAAAGAGTCCAGTCCCAGCATCCTGACACACATCTTTTAGATATTTATAGGTATCAATGAGATCCCCCCTCAGCCTTCTCTTCTCCAGGCTGAACAAACCCAGGTCTCTCAGCCTTTCCTCATAAGGGAGATGCTCCAGGCCCTGATCGTCTTCATAGTTCTCCACTGCACTCTCTCCAGCAGTTTCCTGTCTTGAACTGGGGGGCCCAGAATTGGACACAGCACTCCAGATGTGGCCTCTCTAGGGCAGAGCAGAGGGGGAGGATAACCTCCCTCGCCCTGCTGGCCACAGTCCTTTTCATGCAGCCCAGGACACCATTGGCCTTCTTGGCCACAAGGGCACGGTGCTGGCTCAGGGTCAGCTTGCTGCCCACCAGCACTCCCAGGCCCTTCTCAAAGGTGCAGTCATGTGGGTGCAGCAATAATGTCTCACTTGTCTTCAAGGCAGACAAAGAGTTCTGGCTAATTCTACTTCTATTTACCGACCTGGAGACAGTCAATACTTTTACATTGTGTAGGAAGAGACAAGTGAGGGACAGCCACCCCAGAGGTGGGGATGGAGTTCTCCCCTCCAGACCATGAGCAGACCTTAGGTACACCACAGTCCGAGTGTGTGTGTGTGTGTGTGTGTTGAACCACATGCTATGCCCAGCGCTCCAGACAAATCTGAATTGAAGCATGATCACAGAACTCAATGCTCAGCAAGGAGAGGCATTTAGCTCTCCTGGGTCACAGTGCTTTGCCCCTGGAAGACCCTTTTTTGCCCTCACTGCCTGCTGGACCACCTCCTCCCTCCCCTGATTTGTAAGTCAGCAGAAAAAGAGATTTCCATGCTTTTGTTACAGCAGCAGTTGAAATAGTCTTTTGCTGTTGCTGCTTTTGAGTCTCTGAAGTAGGAAAATTGATGGGAACGCATTGGCAAGAAGGTTGTCTGACCTTTCCACACTTCCTGACGTCCTTGATATTAACATACATTAGGGATGCTGGAAACCAAGAAAGGATGCAGCAAGTCAAATGACAAGCAACCTGTACCTGTACCTAAAACGTGAGAGAGGAAAAAACAATCAGTTTAAGAAACACAGAGAGAAACAAATATAAGTCCAGTGAAAAAGGAAGAGAATTATAGACATCTAGAGAGGAGCAGGCAATATAATTCATCTGGGCGCGTAAGGACCATGCGTGCCTGAATCAGGATGTCACCACATAGTAGTTTATCCTTCTCTGAGGCACAGAACGGATGCACAGGGAGTGGCAGTTCAGTGTCTCTGTCTTTAGGCTGATAGATGAGACGTGAAGCATGAATTTTTCTAGTTTAATTAAGCTGAGGGGGTGAGAGACACAACAGGAAACCACCAGAAAATTGATTGCCTCTCACATATGCGCCTATGCATGCATCAGGATGCGTGCAGCGTTGTGTGTGGATGCCTAGAGAGCATATTTTGGGGGATCTGCCTGTGCAGGGTGTGTGTGCTTCTGCACATAAAACCAGGCAAGATTTGTGAGAAAACGCTACTTCAAAAATTAATGTAATATCTACATTTTAAATATATTGCAGATTAAAAAAAAGGCAAAATAAGCTGTGGGGTAAAGAAACCACTGGGAGGTCTGAAATATAAGGATGTAAAGTGGTGCTTGCCTGTATACGTTGAAGGAGCTGCATGGATACAACGAGCCCTATGTGTGCGCACATGATAAATTGTGTATGCGCATACACTCATACGTAGAAAATAAGTGTGCGCAGAGACCTGCATCAGTGTGCGTGCAAGTCCAGTGCATGTGGCTTTAAAGAAAGATGTGGACGTTTTGAAGAAACAGGGGTATTTCTGCCTGTAATGGTCCGTGGGCACGCTGCAAGCGCTGAGCGTCTGGGTGAATGCAGTAAGCCAGGGTGACTTGTCCCAGCCTGCGACAGGGCGGTACGAGCCCGCGCGCGCATGCGTGTGTAGACACTGCCGTCCGCGTGTCCGCTCCTCGCCACACACACGTGGACGGCTGTGCCTGCCAAGCCCCCCCCGCCATGTATGCGGTAGGCAGTAGGTGGGTTTGCTCGTGTGTTTCCGTGGGCATGATTCAGGCATCTGCATCTACGTTGTAAGCAGCATGTTGGGGGACAGTAAGCGATGAGTGCGTACAGTAAGCAGGGGTTCTCCTTGATGCCTGGGCGTGCTGCAGGTATGTAAAGAACCAGCACGGGCTGTTTGTGCATGGGCTGGTGTTTGTCAATGGCTGCCCTCACCAAGGCAAGCAACAGAGCGGGGGAAGATTGCTGACCTTCGCTCCCTCTTGAGGCTATTTATGGTCATGAGCAATTCTCAGTTTGACCTGCATGCACTGCTGGAGAAAGCAAAAATAAATCATAGAACCATTTAGGTTGGAGAAGAGCTTCAAGGTAATCAAGTCCAACCGTTAACCTAACACTACCAAGTCCACCACTAAACCATGTCCCTAAGTGCCACAACTACATGTCTTTTAAATCTGCCCAGGGATGGTGACTCAACCACTTCCCTGGACAGCCTGGTCCAATGCTTGACAGCCCTTTTGGTGAAGAAGTTTTTCCTAATATCCAACCTAAACCTCCCCTGGTGGAATTCAAGGCCATTTTCTCTTGTCCTATCACTAGTTACTTGGAGAAGAGACCAACCCCCACCTCGCTACAGCCTCCTCTCAGGTAGTTGCAGAGAGTGATAAGGTCTCCCCTTACAAGAAAACTAGAAGGGAAATTTCAGCTGCCTGGGGAACATGAGCTGTCAGCAGTGCACTGCAGCTGCTAAAGTGATGTAGTGACTATCAGATCCTGTGCCCAAAACCAGATCCTGGAAGTGAACTAGTATTGATGGCATGTGGAAGATCAGGGACCAGGATCCAGAGAGGAGTTGAGCAAGTAAATTTGTTAATGGGGTAACCGTGTCCTGCAGATCCCCCAGCAGATTCACATCATCCCACACGACCAGAGCTATAGCTTGGGTAGCAGAGCTCAGGTTTTCAATCCTCCAATGCCACCCTATAATTTCCCCAGTCAAATATGATCCAGTCTTTCCCCTTATCTATTTCCCACTAACTTCCTCTGCCTTGCAAGCTCCTTCCTGCTTCCAGTGCAATCTTCATCCCTCATCACATGGCTGTCTGCTATGCCTCCCTGCAGTGCAGACAAGGGCTCTCCTCTGCTCAGACAGGTTTTTCACAAAGCAACTTAGACATTAAAGGCCTCGAACCTCTTCAAATGTAGCTGAGATCAGCTGAGAGCATGAACAGGCACTAGGGACTGAGACAAACAGCTCCCTAGGTGTATCATCTCATGCGCTTCGTTTCATCAGGAAACCAGGCTGCAAGTGCAGCCAGCCACCAATGATGCATTGAAATTAATTCCATGTTAGCGGTTAGACATATGAATCAAAATAAAACAAGGTAAACTAAAACTCCACCAGGCTTGTTATTGCAGTCTCTGCATTCATGACTGCTTATTTCTGCAATTATTGACCCCTTTGCAATGCTCCCTCTTGTGTGCAGCTCATTGTTACAGAGTTATACCACTCTTGACATCAAACCTCATCTCAGAAGTCCCTGAGATAAAAATCCCTCCCACTGTATTAAGTAGAAAATAATTCAGTGAGCATGGCCTGGGATGGCCCATTCCCACTCACGGGCCAGCTGTGCTGTTAACAAGCCCCTGCAGCATATTTCAGCACCTGATCTATGCTCTCTCACATCCTTCTGTGCTCAGCTGATATTAAATGACATCAGATTAGGACAGTTTGTTCAAGTCCTGGATGGACCAAGCATTGGTCACCCCTTGGTCTGTCAGTCCTCTATATCAGTTGACCTGCTTATGACTTAACAGGAGATGAAAAATGAGTTTTTATAGGAAGATGGAGTTCATCGCTTCTTTGGGATCTGCATCAGATTAACAAATTCTAAAATTCCTTGTTAAAGCCACCAGTGGTGATAGAGGCTCTGTCCCTGTACTTTGCCTATGGACCACTCCTCTTTCTTATCGCAGTCTGATTTGGGCTCAAAATCATTCCAGTAGTCAGATAACAGGTTATCTGCAAGCATTCCCTGTCTTTTCCTCTACCTTGCCAGACTCCCATGCCAAGGGACTCAGGTTCCTGCCTGCACAAGGTTTTGTGTGAAAAGGTTATTTTTTGCCTACAGAAGTGAAGAAAAAAACTCCTTTCTGTCTCCTGCATAATGCAAAAGACACAGGCAGGTAACTACGTTTCTTTATGCACTTGCACTGTTCTGTTCAAAAGTAACTGCCTACTACACAAACACATCACCCCAGTAAAGAGGTCAGACTGTATAAATATGCAAATACTCATATACATCCTCTGGTCAAAGCAGAGCAGCAGCCATCTCACAGGGTGTCCACACTGTGGTTGCTGTCAACCTCTAGTGGTCCAGGACAGCCAAATAGAAATATCCAAGCTTTATCCTTCAAGAATTATGCAAGGAACCCTAATGAAAAGTCTTTTCTTATGTGTAAGCAAGAAGAAAAAATTTAAGTCAGGCTAGATATCACCTTTCATGGAATTAGGGGGAGTGTCTAGGTAGCAGCTCAGCAATACCTCCTCTTCATCAAGACACTTGGTTTTCAGCCAGCCCATTTTCCACCCAGAGAGCATAGGAAGGCCCATTCCTTTCAGTGTGCAATCTTCTGACCCTCGGACATACATTTGTTGCATCCACAGCCCATTTACAAGGGAAACTGAAGCGTCCTGTTCCCCTTCCTGTTCTCCCTGAATCCCTGAAGCTGGTTCCTCGGGGTTCTCATCTCCACTTCTGCAGAAAGAGGTTGCAACGCTTCCGACGGTCACAGCGGCCATGCAACAGCCTGTTTTCCAGGGTCTGTTTTGAAACCAAAGAAGCTGATGTTCCAATCAGGGCCAGTGATAATCTGTCTGGGCAACAGTAAAACTTTGTAATGGTTTCCAAAGGCTTCGTACAGTGGCTAGAGCTCATCAGAGTACAACAGTTCAGGCAAGAGCCTCTATTAAGTCCAAAACCGATGTCATGTGGGACAAGGGAAATGAGATGGTAATTATCAGCTGGCAAGCATGAGCATCAATTCCACACAAAATAGTGAAAACAGTGTAACTAGATGCAATCAATAAAGAACCAGAGGGTCAGAATACAATTAATGTCAGTCAATGTGCTTTTATGGAAGGGGTCCTTGTCAAGCCAGCCTGATTATGTTTCCGATGAGATAACAAGATCTGTGATACTGGTAACAGCCTCAGTGTAAGACTTTTCTAAAGAGTTTGATTCATTTCCAGCAGTCTGATTAAAAAAGCAAAAAGAGCAATATAAATATCAAATCAATTAAGAGCTGGTAAAATGACCAATCTCAGAAAGAACTTGTCAATGGTAAATCATCACTGAAGCAGGTTCTGCAAGAACTATTCAACATCATTATCTATGATTTAGGAATAAGAATAAAATCACTTCTGACAACATTTCTAAAAGGCAATGATTGCCTCTAAGTAGGGCAGAGTGATTCTACAGAAAGAGATCTGAATTTTTTGGGAAACTTGACCGATTCCAAGATGAGTCAAATAAGCCCATCTGAAACAAGCAATGCAGACCAACTGATCCAAACAGGACTGCCATTAAGAAAATGAGAAACTGTAAAGGATCTAAGCTCCAGGGTGGACAGTACAAACAATTCAACATGAACTGCTTATCCAGAGTAAATATATAGCAAAAATTATGCATGTGATTACTGCAGGGTTAATTAAATTATTTTGGTCCATACACATACTATGGGTGAGAGTGACAGTGAAAGGTTGTGTTTTAAAAACCTGAAGAGATACAAAGAAGAAAGGGAAAAAAGAAAAAACAAACAAACAAAAATGTTGTTAAATAGCAAAATGTTTTCAGAATCTGGTAAATAGAAGATTAAGAAGCACCTTGATCACTTTGCTGAGCACGAACAAGACACTATGAGTTAAAGTATGAGTAAGGAAAGCAAGATGAGACAAACACCACCAAAAAAATCAGGGGTGGGACATAAAGCCTCACAAAGTTACAGGTTTGTGCAGCTAAATTAGTTCGAAATGCATCTTTTTATTCTGAATATTTGTATCATGTTTCTCATTTGATGACCTCTCATCCATGGACCTGCATTCACTCAGCAGACACTGATCTCAGCAGCAGGAGAGAGCAATCCCTGATACTTAACAGCATATTGCAGATTTAGGTGTTAGCTCTTCCCTGATAAAACAAACAGGGCCAGAGTACAGGTTTAAGCACAGTTTTCTGATAGTCCACACCACCTAATTGCTATTCCTGGCACAATTTTTGTCCATGCCAACTAGGACTTCCCCAGGAAGAGCCAGGGCGTATGCTAGAGGATCTCGAAGGCCAGTGGCTGTTCCTAAATGTGATATGAAAGCACCCGTCAGAGGAGGGGGGAGTGCAGCCACATGAATGTTAGCTGAGACATCCCGTGCCATTTTGCATCAGAGCCAGGGAAATAATGGACCCTGCTCTTCTGCGATTTGTGAGGACAGGCACAACCCCAGAAGTGACAGAATAAGCCACCTTTTCTACAGTGAATTAGCTGGCTTTCTGCTCCTCTTGAATCAACCATCCACGGCCTGCAGCACAGACACACTCTGCAGAGGAATCTTCTCTTAATAACGTGGAGATACTGCCAACCTCTTCCATAACGTTTATCTCCCTTTACTCTGAGGTTTCTTGAAAACTGGGGGAGCCATCTTTGGATCTGTGGAGTCCTTCTCCAGCTCCATGTAGCTTAGCTCAGAAAAGTAACACAGACAAATCTTGAAAAAACTCAAGCAGAACTAAAGCCAAAGCCAGTGAGTAGCTATTGTTGCAGACTGATCAAGAAAATTATAATCCTTAAGAGTAGCCTTCATGTTTAGCTCAAGTAGAATGGAAGTAGGTACTGAAAGTGTTATCTCATGGTGTTTGGTTCTGATCGCTCTTCCAGTATTCTTCTCCTACTCTGGAGGAAACTATCTTTAGACCTTGGAAACAACCTTGCCAGTTAACCCAATGCCGACAGCGAAAATCAATTAAATCCTTGTATGTTGTGAACTGACTGACCATGTTTGAACTTGTCCACTATAAATGAAGGTTGTGATATTCAGCTATTTCTTAAAACACCAAGAAGCAGCCTGTGCCCTCCAGGGCAATCACTGAAGACACCTGATTTTTTTAACACATGACATCCATCAGTTATGTGGATTATTCGAAGCAGTTCCCTCTCTCGGCTGGCAGAGTCATTTTAATCAGCTGGTATATATCACAATTATCACAAAATTGTAGAGCAAATTCAACGGAATGGATGAAGTTGTACAAACAAATACGAAGTGAAATGCATGCATCAGAATCCAGATGTTTAGAATTTTTTGTGTACTTTCAGTCACATAATTCTGTGCTTCAGAAGTGAATTAA
The DNA here is from genome assembly GCF_949628215.1 of Phalacrocorax aristotelis. NCBI lineage: Eukaryota > Metazoa > Chordata > Aves > Suliformes > Phalacrocoracidae > Phalacrocorax > Phalacrocorax aristotelis. The sequence continues at coordinate 166,396,394 of NC_134277.1, forward strand.
ATCAATTATTAATGCTTTTCTCCAAAAATTAAAATGTGTTAGCGAAGTTCTTATGAAGATAAGGCATTAAAATGCAGACTCTAAATATTACCCATGGAAACCTGCTTTCTAAACAGCTAGGAGACCTCTGCTTCCAGGTCATTTTTTCTCATGGCGCAGAGCTCACATTTAAACTTGTAAGGGACCAGATCCCAACTCCCTGAGGACGCTTCACTTTCAAATCATTGCCATCACCTTCCTTTCTGCTTTTTATCCACAATCTCCCAAAAGCAGATGCTCAGGAGGCTTTCTGGTGTGGATTCTTCCATTTCATTAGTAACAAATGTTGTTACTTCCCAGAAGGTCCAGGTGTGACATGTCTTCAAAATTTGAATGTGCATAAATTAACTGCAAAGAGCTTATTTTTTCTGTTTAATTTCAGTTAGATGCCTAAAAGCTCCCTCCTAACAACTGTCCTGATTACAGGAGCAGTCTGTAGTCCCTATGCCCAACGCCAGTCAGGAACAGAAATCTTCAAGAAAAGAGCAGACAAACATTGTCATGAATAGCTTAGAAACAGCTGTTCCTGCCTTCAGGCCTGCACACTTAGGACTAAGTGACCTGGTTTACCCAGCCCTTGTTTTTATGGTTTATAACCCTGTGTCTGGTGATAATTGATGCATTGCTAACTGTTATTTAAACTCAATTAAAGTGAATATTAGCTATTAATTACCTCTTGCTTCGCTGCAGCTATTGTATTTGTCAGTAGAAGTATCTAAAGTGGAGACAAATTATGCTAAATCTCTTGTGAAAGTGATTAGGCAGGGGTTTTGTTTTATTTTTATGTTGTTTTAGGAGGATTGTTGGGGATGTTTTTTGGTTTGTTGCTTTTTTGTTCCAGGCACTGATCTTGCTGAACCTCTAAAACACTAACTTGGCATGCTGTCTTCAAACAGCTTTGCAAGGAGGATAAAGATGGAAATAAATAGACATATGGTGCACATGAGCCTAATTCATGCAAAGTTGCTCATCCCGGGCAGATGGAAATGGATGTTTGAGTACCTTGGTTAGAAAGCTGCCTTAAAACTTACCTTCATTTTATTTTGGCTTTGTCATCAGCTTGGTTAATGAGCAGCTCCAAGGCAACTTTTCGTGCTGCTCAGACTCTTGTGCAAATTAATTTTCCAGTCGCGTGTCCTCCTTGCCCCTCCCCTCCCAATCCATTTGCGGGTTTAGATGACAGACCAATTGCTTTAATGGAAGCAAATGTAAAGTATGCACAAGCTGTTCCCAGTGTTAATGCAGAAGAGGCTGGTCTGATCTAGGAGGCATAGAGAAAGGCGAAGGAGAGGCATAAATGTATCTGAGGTCACCCCACCACCCAACGGGTTATTCTTTTACCTCTTTCTCTACCATCAGTAGATCTGCAAAACTCACTCATGCTGATTTTCTTTTCTCCCAGCACTTCTAGGTATTCTGTCTGAAATGATGACTCTGCACTAGGCACAGCTTATGTCAGATTGTTAACCTCCTGGAGCCTGGGGGAATTTGCCAGGAACTCATCCCTTGCCACCTTCTTTTTTCTTTGTTTTTTTTTTTTTTTTCCTTTTTCTTTTCCTCTCTCATCCTTTTTCCATTGCATCACTGATCCGTCAGACAGTGGCATTTTGAACTTCCCGTAAAGGTGCAAAGTCAGTCAACAGACTCATGCCAAATGCTTGTTTTATTAAGCAGCTTTCCACTGGGAAGCAAAAGAACAGACATGCCAGTATCCTGGAGTACTCACTCCTGCAAAACCCTTCTCTGCAACTGTTAGAAAGATTGTGAATTCTCAGACCCCAAAATAATTCAAGATTTGAACAGGACCAGGTGGCATCTGGTTATTTAAATCCCTAAAAGTAATCCTTATTAGAACATTATTTAACCACAGGCCACAGTAATTCAGATATCTGGTTGGTATTTTGAGGAACCAGCGCCCTCAAGGAGGAAAAATAGCTTCCTACTCTAGTTATAGCTCGTCTTTGTACATATTTTCCTCTATACAGAGGTGTAGAGGTATTTGGTCATCCACCTGGTCAAACAGAGGTTTTCATTTTCCTTCCTGGCGAAAAATAAACAGTCAAACTATTAATAAATCAAGAAATGTATTCGTGCAATATTATGTATTCAATGGTATATTAAAACAGAAAAATACTAAACCCTGATCAGTTCAGTGGAAAAGCCCCAACATTCACCGCTAATCACAGCTGTCTTTATCTTTTATTCTGCATAGCAGGTGTCCTCACTCCAAAGATTCTTGGATTTGCCAGTGACAGGATTGCAAGTCTCTACCTTTTCCTGTTTCTTCTGTCTTTCCTACAAAGTTTGGAGGAAAAGTGTTTGCTGTCAACGTTTGCTAAACATGAGAACAGCTGTGATTTACACTACGAGGTGAGAAAAGCGAAGGAGCTTACAGAGCAGAGTGTGCGTGTGTCTCTGCTCTGCAACGCAGACCTTATGGGACTGAGCTGGAGGAGATGTATTCTTCAGCATCATGGCTTCACAACATTAGTTGGGCAATGAAGCCTGTGTATAAATCCCCTGTACATCTTTGCACCTTGGCTGGAAAGTGCAGACATGCATATTTTAGAAGGAAAGAATTTTCTTTGCTCAGCTCTTGGGTACCATCAGAGGAGACGATGCACCTTTTATGGGTCTCATAAAAATGGTCCAACCTGTCTCAGAGCACGAGAGCTTGAACTTAGAATGACTTTGTTTCATGCTTCGTATGGACGTACGGGAAACCTTGCACTTCTCCATGTTGCAATCCACCCCAGAGGCTGCACAACCAACACAGACGTGTTCAACACTTACTAAACTTGGGTTTAAGAGAGGCTATCAACCATCCCACTGCTGTGCATTTGTTCCTCCATAAGAGGAACGTTCACCAGCTACAAATAGGACTCACATTTTCCTCTGTCTTCATGTACACACATATTGCATGCTGGCTTTGCTTTGGGTACCAGTGGCTGAAAAGAACATCAACCTCCCTACTCTGAGGCATCCATTTCTTCCCAGAACTTCCCCTTTCCCCTTCCCCTCCTCTTTTTCTTGTGTTCTGTCAACCTCTTTCCCATATACCTGCAGAGATGGACAGTGGAGCTCAAAACTCCACTTTATATCAGTATATGCTTCATGGGGAGAGCAAGATCTGAGTTTTCAGAAGGGAAAACAGGTATCAAGAAGTGAATCCATTACTTTTTCTCCTGAACATACCTACTCTCTCCTGAAAACTGGAAGAGCCCTGGAGGAATCTGCACTCCTCCTTACCACTTTCCCTTATATCATGGTTCATCATCTTCTACCATGCCCTACTCACAATCCTTCTCCAGCTACTGCTAGATTCTCTTATATGTCAGTCTCTTAATCCTCCTCACTAAAATGGTACAAACAGTGTCATTCTCTTCATTTTGAACCTCTCTCTATAGTAAACAGAAAGCTACTGTTCAGCCCTTCAGCTCCTGAGAGCTGTGTACGTGAATGTTGCCCAAGGAGAAGAGGTCATGTCCAGCCTCAATAACAGGACGGAAGTTACCTCTTGTATAATCTCCAGCAGCTGCTTTTACAAGCAGCTTTGTTCTGAAGCTATTACAGTTGTTTTTTGTGGCTGGGCTTGTTTGTTTATTTCCTCAGCTCCTTCCTCTCAATGGGCGTTGTTCGTGCTCCAAGATGCCTGCATTAATATCCATTCTTCTCCCTCATCAAATTCAAGCTTTCCAAGAAAGATTAAAATGAAGCAACTATGCATTCACTGTACACAACAGTGCTTCATATAAATCTTCGTTTCCATGTCCTTCAGCTACCTGTCACTTTGAATCTAATGCTATCTTGTGTCCTCTCCTTCAATTAATGTCCTTATCTTCTCAAACTGTCAAACCGTGAGTCTCATGCAGATCCTCTTCCACTGCTGGCAGCACTGGAGTTTGGAAAATGTAGAACACAGCAGCAGCCCCACGAACATCCTTCAGTACATGCCTATTTTGTGACCATACTTGTCATCTACACCTGAGGCAGAAAAAGACAGATCAGTTCATTGGCTTAATAGTTCTAATGTTATCGAAAATGTATATGCAAAGGGAAAAGAGAGAGTTTTCTCCTCTGTGAGTTGTTTTTCTAACGTCCCTTTACCATATTCTTAAGCTGCCACTTTTTTGCCGAAAATCCTCCCAACTAGAGTACTGTGCATTGATTTCTCTGCATCATGTGCCGCAGGGCACACACCACCTTAATTTTGAAATGACTGTACCAGCCTCATCCCCATTTTACCTCAGAAGGAAGTAGATTCCCTTCCCTTTAGGGGAGATAGGTCTTTTGCCTCATTCCTTAGTCCCTCAAATGACTGACATGTCATGGCCTGGAAAGGATATTACTCAGTGCTGACCAAGGATGCAAAGACAGAGTAAGTGCTTCCAAGATATGGTGTGGAGAATGAGCACTACTCTTGGCAAAAGTCAGGATAGACAGAAAAAGAAAACCTCAGAGATTTTCAGTTCAGCTCTGCAAAGACCTCTGTCATCCTCCTTAAAGGAGTCTTTTATTCAGAGGCTTCAGGGTGGTTATTCTAGCATCAAAGTGCCTGCTCATTTGTCTGTTTTCTAAGACAGCATCAAATGTTTGGTGGGCACGGGTAGGTCTAGCAATGAAGATTATTTTCTAAGTTAACACTTAGAAGATTTTAAAGTTGGTCTTTATCTCAGATCAGGTCAAGTGGGGAACGTAACCAAAACCTTGAAAAGGTAAAATGAAATGGAGACAGTAGGAAAAATTAAGGCATTAAATGTATCCATGTCGTTTGGGAAAAATCAAGCTAATATGTGTAGTCGCATTTCTTAGGAAAACAAATCTTTTTTTCATGGATTTTCAGGGGCTCAGATCCATGGCCAGGCTAACATGGATTCACACAGGGCTGCGTGCCATTTTAGGAGGTAAAGAGAGCCTAACATTATACCTTTGCGCTAGGCTGAGGGTGCCCTCATGGACAGCTGCTAAAGCCCAGAGGATGCACAGCAAGAGGTTGTGCGTAGTAACTTTAGCCTATGCTTGAGCTTTGATCCTTAAACATATGAGAGTTTCAAAACAAGGAGAGGGGAGGTTGTGTGTGCAACTGTCCCTGGAGTTTTAGCAGATCAAACCATTTCAAAACCCTTTTATTCCCAACTCAAAAGCCTTTTAGTTTCTTTTTGACTATGCCTTTGGTTTGAGCAAACATAAGAGCTTTGTCTTTTGAGTTGGAAACATTCCCTCCCTTTCCAGTCGTTTGGCATGAGCTGGTATCCCAAGGTTATGATGACTTTATTTTTGTTTCCAATGATAAATCAGAGAAAGCTCTTGCTGGAGGAACTCCTTTGTCTGCGTACAATAAAGCAAGGAGCTCTTGGCTGCCGCTTGCCCTCTGGCATTTTTTGATGGCAGAAAAGAAGGAAGAGAAATGAGCACAACCTTTGGATTGGAGCATGTCCCCATCTTCCAGTGGAAGCTACTTCCCGTTGCTCAACTTTTCAACTTTTGCTAGGGTGTGAACATCACAACTTGCTGCTTTTTATTTTCCTGCCAGAGTCTTCCGTGGAGGGTGGTTCATAGCTGCTTCTTTGGAGCCCTGGCTAAAAATAAATGCAGTTTGTAGAGGCAATTTGTATTCAGCTAACCCCGCTGCAATGCTCTGTGCCCTCTCTGTGTAACTGGCTGGTTTTCCCCCTCAGCACATTACACGCGCCACATAGAGGAATAATCTCACACAATGCCGGGACTACGACAGTTCATAATAAAGATGATGCATTATGTATAAAGCCAGTGCTGCACTCTTTGGAGTCATGTTACAAAATAATTACAGTAATGCTCCATCACAGACAAGGTTAATTAACGATGCACCCCCTTCCACTTTTCCAATTTTCTTCTTCAGCATCATGTAAACAAACTGATTCTTGCGTGAATTAAAGGCATTTGGGTCCCCAGTGCAGCAAACAGTTTCCCAGAGCAGCCCTGCTTTGACCTGGTGGGGTCATTCCTTGGAGAGAGACTTTTCAGGGTCAGTTCTGGACTTAAGCAGAAGCAGAAACAGCCTAAGTAACACGGTCATAGTCTGCTGCCTGCCTTGACTATTGAAGTTTGTTTTTGCTGCCGAGGGAGAAGCTGGGAAAATGGGGTGGGTTTTGATGGGTTCCTCATTCTGACCAAGCTCTCTCCTACCATTCTCTCTCCCTACAGTAGCAGGAGCAACAAGCCCTGCTCTTCAGAGCTCCCCACCTGCTCTCTGCTCTCCTCTTCCCGTATTCCCTTTTTCCCAGGACAGAAGCCAGCACATCCAAACAAATCTTTAGGAGGACAAAAAAACCCCTATTTTTTTACCTTGTTGCTAATCTGAAAGTATCCAGGTATCTTCCAGCCTGTCCTTAAGAAACTTTACTTTCTGCCTTGTGGGATCTTCAATGATTAACTATTTGGGCAGGTCGACCCCTTTAGGGAAGAGATCTACATACAAGCACGACAGTGAAGCTCACTTAACCTGATATTTTCAACAAAATCAAACATCACAACATGTCCTCCCTTTAAAAACTGCATTTTCAGCCCAAACTAAAGCTAAAGCACAGCAGTTTCCACCACATAAGGATCAGTAAATGCATTCTACATAGTTGCACTCTCTTCTTAGTACCAACAGTACATGTAGGTGTGAATATATTTATGCCCGCATTTCTTAGCATAAGTATGACTTCAATTTAAAATTTTCAATGAATAATCACATCCCTGCTATATTCCAGGGTGGAATTACCCATAGTGGTGGTCATACGATAGATTAGCAGTCTCTGTTCTTCAACCCCAAATATCGCCTTAATGAACCCCCTCACATGGATTACCTTGTACTGCTTCAGTTACCAAACACAGTGGAGGATCAAGCCATGTAATTGGATAAATGGAAGAGACACTGTGGACTGGAGGGTGAAGTAAAGGGCTTTAACCAAGAACTTCAAATACGTTCTCTTGAACATACAAATACTGGGAAATTTGGACCTTAGCCGGAAAATTAATTTTTATTCTCTTCCCTCCTTCGTTCCTGGGATAAATGTGAGAATAAGTGAGCTAAAGCAGGGAGGAGCTCAGCTGTGATGGAAATGATGAGGACTTCATTACCTTAGAATTAACTTAGACAGCTTAGTGGTGGAGGGTGGGGTGAGGTGGTGTATTTCCCCTGTCCTACAGCATTGATACCAGTTTGCCCATTAGACAGGGCATTTCAGTATTTTCCCCCACAGCGCATCTCAAAGTTAATCTCTATATCATTCATGCCCATTACATATATTGATATTGTCCTGCGTTTTCCTTTTTTCCCCCCTTTTTTCCTAATTTTACCCTGGAAGTCCTCCACGTCTCTGTCTTGAAGAGATATTTGCAGCCCTGACAAGAGAGCAGGGTGGGGAGTTAGACAGGCCGCTTGCTAAGCACTTCCCTGAAGTGTTTATTATCCCTGAAACCAGTCTTGCTCCTAATGAGTTCCAGTGCTATACATCTGAATGTCAGCCATGCTTTCAGGGAACCAGGCTGCCATCCATCTCTGGTTAATATCTCCTTAATGGGCAGCACGTGAGGGGCAGCCAACAGGAGAAGTGGGGCCATTAGTGGGACAGCGGAGCTGAAACGGAGGAGCCAAACTGAAAGGCCTCATTAAGTGTATGGGCAGCCCAAGGAGAGAAGTTTTCTTAATATCGCCGCTATCGTGTTATCTGTCAAGGCGGTATCATCTCTCATAGAGTGAGGTTTCAAGCCACCCACCTATGCTCAGGCTTTGTGAGAAAGGCCTTTTTTTTTTTTTCTTTTGATAGCCGAGCATGTAGGAATATTTTTGCAGCCATAAAACAAGGGAATATTTTATAGCCTCTATTAATAAAAAGGCTGCACTTGAGATAAAAGAGAGGAGAGCACATCATGCCAAATGGCTTGGCAAGCCCTGAGGCATTTCCAAGTCTGGTCACTGCAACACTTAGCTAAATTAGCAAGGGAAAGTTTCAAGCCTAGAGTTTTTCCTACTGCAGGTAAAGATTTACTGGGTGTTAAATACCTACTCAACACTGTGTCTCACTTTGGCCTGAAGCCATGCCTTTTATAGGACAAAAGAAGGAACGGGATGATTCTGCCTCACCCTTACCTTGCTGGGTTTCCATGATCACCATTTCGTCCAAGACAATCTGCAGGTATTGAGGAAGAAGCAGGACTGTAGCGTGATATCTCTTCATCACGGCCCCTGTATAAAAGCCTGACCCTCCCATTTTCCCCTTTCCTCAGGTGTTTTCACCTGCGCAGAGGCAGAATTGCACAAACCCTTCTCTCCTCAACTGGCTTTAGATGGTGTAACCTGTGTATTGTGTGGGTTTATTCAGCAGGTCTAAGCCTTTCTTTTTGGGAGGCTGTGGTCAACAGTGAATTGAATTGGCAGTTTTCATACACTAAATTTTTTATGTTTTTTTTTTTTTTGTTTTATGTTCATTTTTGCTCATGAGAAAAAACACAGCACATAGATGAGAAGGAAAAAAAAAAAGGCAACACTGGCTTTTTTAGAGTCATTACCAGACAACAGACAACAGCTTCACTTCCAGAAATGGTCCGGGTGGGTCCTTGTGTTTTATTCTGATCCCCTGTGTGTTCATCTCTCCACTGAGAAGGAATACCTTTGTAGCCCTCCAGTTCTTGGGCACATTTTGATTCCCAAGCTTTGGCTCTCCCTTCACAATTCCTGGTTCTCCAGTAAGACATAAAATCTCTGAAGTTCTTTTCTTCTCTTTCTGATACTTTTACTTTTGTTTCTTTCTGACATATCCGCACAGAACAAATTAAATACCCAGGAACCAGACCTGGGTATCATGTTCCTATATTATCCAAGATGCTTAAAAATCCTGTCTCACTTCCTATTTTTATTCTTTTTCTATTCTGAGGTAATCTGATTAGTAAAGTGGCTTTTTTTTTATATGACTGGAGGTGCTATGCATTCTGTCAGGGACCACAACCAGGGACAACTTGGACAAGGAAAGGAGGCAAGGACATTTGACTTTATCTCACTGGCTAAACTACATCTCCAGCTTTCTACTGAAAAAAAGGATTAAACCAACAAACATAGTCTTTAGTCCTTAGAAAGAGCAAATATTAACATATAATGAATGTAATTGTGTTAACAGTCAGTCATTGCTGTGTGTCAGCGTCCCATGAATCTGGGCCATTTTGAGCAGAAAGGCAAACCTTGACGAAAGATGTCATTAAACCATCAGCTTCAAGAATGCACAAGAGGACACCAACACTTTTAACTGAATTTGGGTATCAGCCCATTCTTCAGTCCAGTTCTGCCCATGCTCACATTGGTATGCAGGTTCCTAAGGTCAGTTAATATCTTACCCAGAGCTCTGGAGCTCTTTGAATGTGGGAATTCTGAGCACGCTAAACTCCTCTCACAGGTTAAGTTCTCATTGAACCTGCATAAATCAGGGCCAGATTTGGCCCAGTCAACCAGCAAGTCTCACCTCTTCCAGAGGCATATGCTGAGCTATTCCTAGGCACAGTGTTGACACTTCGAGCATAAGGTACAGACACTCGAGATACATGCATGGAGAATATATAGGACATAGGGCTTGGTTTATCTCATTCTACCTTGAGCCTGTTCTTCACAATATACTGTAAAGACACTCAGAAGCACAAACTGAGTGAACAGAGTTGCTGCAATATGTTAGGTGTTATTTTTGGTATTTTTTTCAACCCACTCAGTCCACAAGGATTTAGCACTCGGGTGACTTCCTTTTTGAAGATTCTTGGAGAAGAGGGGCGTTAGCAGAACCGCTGCCTTGGAATTCCAGAGGACTGACTTTGGCCTGTTTAGGAGTTTGGCTGACAGTCCCTTGGGAGGCAGTGCTGAAGGGCAAAGGAGTGGAGGAAGGCTGGACATCCTTCAAGAAGGAAATCTTAAAGATACAGGAGCAGGCCATCCCCATGTGCCAAAAGATAAGCTGGTGGGGAAGAAGGCTGAGCTGGCTGAACAGAGAGCTTTGGCTAGACTCAGGGAAAAAGGAGAGTTTATGACCTTTGGAAGAAGGGGCAGGGAACTCAGAGGGACTACAAGAATGTCAAGGGGTTACGCAGGGAGAAAAATAGAAGGGCCAAAGCCTAACTAGAACTTAACCTGGCTACTGCCGTAAAACACAATGAATATTGGGCTAAGGAGAATTTCCATCCTTTATTAGATGCAGAGGGGAAACAGTGAGAAAGGATGAGGAAAAGGCTGAGGTATATGATGCCTTCATTCGCCCCAGTCTTCAATAGTAGGACCAGTTGTTCTCCAGGTACCCAGCCTCCTGAGCTGGAAGACAGGGACGGGGAGCAGAATGAAGCCTCTGTAATCCAAGGGGAAATGGATTGCTTTGATCCAGTATTTTTATCCATAATTAACCAAAAGAATCACGGACTGTTCCTGGGCACACACAAAAACCACCACTAGATACATTTTTTAGTATTTTTATATGGAAAGGTCAATTATATAGAATATGTAAACTCTCTTAGGCCCTTTGAAAGAAAATCTTTTGTGTATGTATGCTAAACCAGAAAATGGCCTTTTGAATCAGAGTCGGCTAAAACACTCATTTTGGGAAGATGGGAACAAGAAAGAGTTTTGAAATTAATATGACCATGCTGAGATCGGTTCTATTTTATCTGTCGTACAGGGATGGGTCTCTATGCCAGCAAGGCTTTTGGCTGGAGAAGCAGAAGGTGATATAGGTTAGTATCAATGCAGGTTGGCAGAGCTGAGAGGAAGGAAGCAGCCTAACTCAGTGTTTCCATGGTGGCACAGCTCAGAATCATTGAAGATGTGGTTAAAAATGAGGCAATGCTGGCGGAGCAGCATGAAAGCCTGGGTTTGGAGTGAGAAAGGCTTCAGGATATAAATGGCCATGTAGGTCTAGCTCTGGGAGGACGTGGGTTGCCAGAGTATCACTTGTGCTCCATAAATGGATCCAGCCAAGTGGTACTTAGAGAAGGGGCAAGAAGTGGCATTAGAACTAACTCCCTCTGTGGCTGGGCGTCTGCAGACGTGAAGCCTCTTCTTGGTCATTTACTCTTCTTGACAGAAAGAAATGGTTTCAGCTGCAAATTGTCACTTCATATTAAAGCAACTTCATTCTGCTTCACTGAGTGCCAGAGAAAGAAAGAAACAAACAAAAAAAAACACATCAGAGAATTGAGTAAACATGCCTCTGGGTCATTGGTAACAACCTTCCATTAACAAGGGCCAGCTGGCTAGCAAATTAAGCCCTTCCCATTACTATCTGGAGGAAAGAACAGGGTCATTTGTTACTGCTCTTTCCAGTACGGTGGGTCCCCGTGTAACAGGCTGGAGGCAAGAAGGTGTTGGATGGATGTGTTTTGATGCACTATCCCTGTGGATTTCCAGTAGACCTTCTGTCTGCAAAACTCATAGCAGTTTGACACCTGGATTAAATTCCTGCTGTGCTCTGTGCAGACAGCAATCTCAGAGGACTGAGCTGGTAGCTACGGTGAAAGCAAGTGCTCGCACCCATGTGCGTGAAGGTTGAAATGAGCTACAAATCATCAGCTGAGGTTGCCCTCATCCATATTCAGCTGTCCAATCATATTGAACAGGAGGGGATGCTCCTGCTGTGCCAATATTTAAGACTGCTTCAGAGTATTTAAAAAATGTTATGTCTGGTCTTTACTGTAGACTAGACTTATAAATTAAAAGCTTCTCCTAATTTGAACTACGCCTACATACACAGACCCAGATGTAGCCAGGCTGAATTTTAACTGCATTTCAGTACTTTATATTTCTTTTTGCCCAGCTCTGGGCCTTCTGTCCCAAAATGGAGGTGGAATTTAAGCTTGCCTTCTTTTTAAAGAGAAGGTAAAATAACTCCTTCTCACCAGCGGTATACTGCAGACCCTTACATCGTCACACATCTTAATTTCTGATAGCATTGCTCCAGTCTCCTAGTGCATGGATGCTTTTCCTCACTGGCTATAGTCAACCATGAATTCGTCCCAGGTACATAATGTCAGCACACTTTGAAGCAAGGATTTAGCTAATGCACACATGCACTGCACAGTCAGACCAGGGGGTCTTCAAACTGATACAGCCCTCCTGAACCTGTAAATGGAGCCAGTCCTTCAGATCCGTACTGCACAGGGAGCAATGACTGAGCTTTTCATGCATGCAGAAGAAGGAATCCACATCACTCCATCAGAGCCTAATGTTGGAGTCCATGGAAAAGAGGAGCCCTTTGAGGCACTGAAAGAGCTTGACCATGTTGTTTTATACCCCTCAGACTCACTGTCAAAGAAATGCTGACTGAACATATCCATGGCATCTTCTTTGTCTGGAAGAGCAATGTCTCAAACTAAAAGACAAAGCTTCTCCTCTTCCAAGACTGCTTTTTCTGCCAGCCTTTTTTGTTCATATCTCATTCTTACAGTCTCTGGGACATGGACCAGATTGTCTCTGGACCTGAGTCATGGGCTTCTTTTGCCTATACCACAGTCTCAGCAGCGCATTAGTGACATTCCAACATTAAATGGCAACCATTAGGCATGGGCATAAGGAGCAAGTTGCAAATAAAAGCAAGATTTTATAGTGCAGAGTGATTTTACTGTGTAGAGTGAGTTATCTAATTAATATTTGGAAAATTCTTCAAGATTCCATCAATTAATGGAATGAGGATGTACAAATTATCTGTAATTATTATTACCTCCATAATCAAGTAACACATTTTCTCTCTCTTTCTGAGACATTTGGGTAACGAGCTAATGAGGGGATTCCACTTCGGTAGGTGTGCTGAGTTTTAGCACTCAATTTTGCCGTGTGAGTGATAAATGGCTTTGAAATATTCCTCACTTTCTTGGCCGTAAACCTTTTAACGGTTTCAATTTTTTACAAACCATAGACCCTGCATTACAGTCACTAGTACAGCCAGCTTAACTCCTTGTGCTGCTTAATACACTATAAAATGTCTCTACTAAAGAACATTTCCATGGAAACAGTCCATTAAAAATGAATTTTATATCTTATGTTTTCTATAAATGGACAGCTCACTTAATGGCCTTTTACTATTGCACTTTGCCAGAACAGCTTCAAATTTAACCGTATTTAATTCTTTTATAATTTGAAACAGCACCTTTTTTTTTTTTTTATTGCTAGTACAAAACTTCAGCTTGGTTCAGTGGACTCTGGGCACAAAATTCCAGAGCACAAAAGAAGTGAAAATCAAGAATCACGTTCCACATACAAACAGCCTAAACACATGTATAATAAAGTGGGGTGTCTCCACTGATTTAAGTACTTCACAGCATGCCAGGCTCTGAGGATTTTACCCCAAATCCACTGCAGTTCTCATTCCACCAAAAAATGCTTTTTGCATTTGCTGTTCACTAGAATGAGCGGATGGCCTGAAAATACTTCTGTCGTCTTCTCTTGTCAACATGCCTTGCCAAAGAGAATTTTTGTTTTGCTTTTCCCTTAACTTGCTGAAACTCTCCTGAAATAAAGAGGAGGTACATTTGCAATGGAAACCAGAATGTTCTTCCACTACAAGGAGAAAATAATGTCTGTCAGCACTTTGCTGTTATCTGGACTTTTCAGGAAGAGAATTAATTCTTGGTGGGTTGTACAATATATCAGTGCTCTCCCAAGGGAAGTCTTGGCTGCGTCTGTGGTTCAATTTCCAGAGAGCTCAGGAGCTTAAAGAAGTTACTGCAATGTTACAGGTTAGTATTCATGAATTAACATCTAACATCAACTCACTTCAACATTCATCAACTAACAACTAACACCGTGGAGTGCTGGTGGGCAGCAAGCTGACCCTGAGCCAGCACTGTGCCCTTGTGGACAAGAAAGTCAAGGGTATCCTGGGCTGCATGAAAAGGAGTATGGCCAGCAGGGCGAGGGAGGTTATCCTCCCCCTGTACTCTGCCCTAGTGAGGCCTCATCTGGAATGTTGTGTCCCCTTCTTGGCCCCCCAGTTCAAGAAGGACAGGGAACTGCTTGTGCAAGGCCAGCGCAGAGCTGCCAAGGGGATCAGGGGCTGGAGCATCTCCCTTGTGAGGAAAGGCTGAGAGTCGTGGGTTAGTTCAGCCTGGAGAAGAAAAGGCTGAGGGGGTATATCGTCAATGCTTATAAATATCTAAAGCGTGGGTGTCAGGAGGATGGGGCCAGACTCTTTTCAGTGGTGCCCAACGCCAGGACAAGGGGCAACGGGCACAAGCTGGAACATGGGAAGTTCTACCTCAATATGAGAAGAAGCCCTTCCCTCTTGGGGTGCCAGAGCAGGGGCACAGGCTGCCCAGAGAGGCTGTGGGGTCCCTTCCCTGGAGACATTCACACCCCGCCTGGACGCGGTCCTGTGCCCCCTGCTCTGGGTGTGCCTGCTCAAGCAGGGGGGTTGGACAAGATGATCTCCAGAGGTCCCTTCCAACCCCCACCAGTCTGTGATTCTGTGATCGTCATCTCCTTAGAAAGCTACTAGTTGAGTCAGAGGTAGTGGATCTCTTATTCATCAAAATCGCTCTAAACTTGTTGTCTTTTTCCAAATAGAAATTTTGTTTCCAAGCTCAACCTGAGGGTTTTGCACTTGTGTTGAGAAATCCATGATGTCCATGTGGAAAGCTTTGCTATGTCCCTTTGCATGTGGGCCATATGTATTAGTCCATGCCCAGTCCCTCTGATGCCTTTCAGAAGTGCAAGACTGGCTGAGGATACACAGGAGACCACAAACACAGCTGTGGCCACACGAATTTTAACTCCAGGAAAAGATCTCATTTCCTTGCTTGTGCTTCAGCCCCCTGACCAGATTGATGGCCTCCATGGGACTTACTTCAGTCTGTCAGTAGGTTTCCCCTTCCAGAGCAAAAAAAGTACATCTCACACAGAAGGAAAACTGCTATATCTCTGAATAATCCCCAGTACACACATCTGCTAAACAGGCTGCTCTGTGCTTCAGTCTCTTTTCCTGTGTCCTTTAACCACTGTGCCTTGGGCTTCTTTGGAAAACCCTGTCACAAAGCTGCACATGGTTTAAAGAGCAGCGGTGCCGCGCCAGTGTCTTGTTGTTGGCAGCAACTGTCCAAGGGACAATGATGAATGGGCTGCCATAGATCTGAGTTTGCATAACAAATTTCCCTGGGAGTCAAGAGCATAATTTTTATTTCAAGAGCATAATTTTTTCTTTCTTTTTTCCTTTTTCCCCCCTTTTTTCTTTTTGTTTTCTTTTTCTTTTCTTTCTTTTTCTTTTCTTTTTCTGAGATGAGGGAGAACAAGCCATGATTAAACACTCAGAGCACAGGATACCAGGAGAGGAGCAAAATACTCTCTTCCTTTCCCAATCAGATTTTTTTTCACAAAATAAAAAGTATGTATACTGTTGTACGTGCCTGGATGACCAGCTGCTGGAATTTAAAAGCACTTAAAGACTTAACAGCTGACAGTTATTAAATTTTGCTTCCTTTTAACCAAGAAGACAGCAACTGAGCCTGACTAACAAGGGCCAATTCACTGGAAAACAATCTTAGTTAGAAAAGATGCTATGAGCAGTTATAGCAATATTCTCCATAGTACCTTAAAATAGTATTCCTTCGTGCTTTCTGCCTTCTTAACCCTGCCCCTTGGTCCCTCAGTGTGCAGACCACGGTACCTCTAACGTCACTAACTAATATCAAATGATATGAGAGAACCATTCACAAGCTGTTTTGACTAAAAGATTTCTCTAAAGGGCAAAATCCAGGTCTTTGCAGAAAGTTGTATTCAGCTTCTGGGGTATTTCTGGACTACATAGATCTTGTGCAAGATATTTAGCACGTAAATGAATTTAGCACCTAGAACATGACCATTACCAGCATCTTTCTGATGTTTTATGGCTATGGGTAGCTTTCTCATATTTGTGTGCTTGTGCCAAACGGGCTGTGGTGGTGCAGCCCCCCCCTCCACTCCGGGGCACTCTGGGATCCCAGTATAAGACTTATTGTGATTTTATCTTGGTCAAAATGACTTGGGCACTAGGCAATCTCCTGGTGGTCCACACCTGGGCCACCTTCTCCTGGACTTGTATACCAGAATTGTGGGCAGAATGCAGAATATTGACCAAAACCAATCATCTCGATCCTATAAATAGTGATCCAAGAGGGAGACTCTTTGCGCTCTCTGGGACTGCAGCGGGATGTGTGACCCTGTATCTCTCCCTGGGCTGGGACGCCTCTCAGGGTAGCTTTTGCGAGGATTGAAGGATTGTCTGTTGATGATTTCGCGAGGAATCAAAGACCTGATTTTGCAAGGTTCACCAGCCATGCGCTGATGAATGCCAGCACACAAAAGTGAGTAATTTATGGAACTCACGAAAAGGGAAATTTTATTCATGTGTTAACTTTGGGTGGTGTGTGTGTGTACGTGCAATTGGACTATAGATAGATAGATAGATAGATAGATAGATAGATAGATAGATAGATAGATAGAATCCCTATTCACATAAACCATTGACAAAATCTGAGACTAAGAATGGAGCTGGCCACACCTAGACTTCTCTCTCAAAGGCCTTTGGAAAGCAAGGGGGTCTACTCTGAACATCGTGACTCAATGGGAGGGTCCTCCTTATCCCCTGCATCCACAATCCCTCTGAATCATTCTAACACAAGTATACCTCAATTTTCAGTTGTGCACTTCTTCCATGTAAGTAACAGAGTGAATCTTGCCATTCTTAAATCTTTTACTAAGTCAGTATGTTGATTGTAAAAAATCCCAGCAAATCACTGTTTTAAATTGGCTGATGCTGTTGAGAATCATACAATCTAATACTGTGATCTATCTCAAAATATTAATAAATCTTAAATTTCTAACCAAAGCTGTGTAGTCAATCATATCCCCAGTAATTTGGTGTAGTCAGACATATCCACAAATCCGTATTTGCGACAATTTGGCATAGCTGACAGGATACACAAATCTGTATTTGCAACATAGGCACATGGAAGTTTTGGTGCACAGGCAGGTCAAGGCTAAAACATTTTAAATTTTACTCACTATAGCTATTTTGCTTGTTTATATTGCAGAGTTTGGCTCATGTTCCTAAAAATAACGTTAAGCAACCTGCAATGTTGCCCTTAAAGAGAAGAGGCACCAAAAGCTGTGGGAATGTGCTCTCTGATTCACAGGAGCATCACTTCTCCTGAAGGTATTTGTCTCTAATTAGAGGGGGCAAAAGAGAGGGTAGGGGTTTTTGGCCTTTAGACTTTTGTAAGCCAATATCTTTCTTTGATCTGTGGAGCACATTTCCAAAAGTAGCTGTTGGGTTTGATACCCTTATATACACAGACATTTCTACGTAGGGCAGGAGGATAATTAGATCTGAGGCAAACTAGAACAGAATATTTCCATGAAGGAAAAGGAAATGCTATTTTTTGTTCCTGTTGTTTTTGGAAAATAAAATAAACTAATTAACAAAAGTGAATGTGTCTCCTGACCCTGTAGTGATGACCTGAGTCACAATAGGAGAGGTCTTTCGAAAACTGGAGCTATTATACGAGAAAATGCCAACCATAGATCTGAGAAAACTGCCTTTCACATTGCTTCCATCCCACCTCTCTCTCATTTGTGCACCAGGGATCCAACACTGGCTGAAACTCCATGTTACCCACAGGGATACAGAGTGGCTGAGTAATAAACTATGTATATAAAGTTTGACATCATGGCTAACATGTCACATGCAATGAATATTGAAAAATATATCCTTAGATAATGAAAATTATTCCAGGGGGAAAAAAAAGGGGTTCTTTTTCAGCATTAATAATGTCATTGATACCTTAAGACACATTTGAGAGAAGGAAGTGCATTATGGATGTTATTTAGTAAAAAGAAGTATTAGGCTGTAATCTCTCTAACTATGATAATTTACGAGTATCAAAAATAGATGTGAAGATTAACCTTTGAGAATATATCACATATCACATATTAAGATGAAGATAAATGTACCTGTGTGGTACAAGGCCAGAAATCACTGTAACTATCAAATTCAGCTTATGAAAAAGCAAATAACACTTGGGATGAGAACATGAAGGGGAGTGGAAAGAGGAGCAATTTCAGTTGCCCATGAAGCCCCGGGGATCTGAGGGGCTGTACAGAATTTATGATGAATCCCCTTCTTTTCAACATGCGTTAAAATATATTCATGCATGGCAGGATGCTCTCCCAAAACCTGTTCTCTATAAGTATGTGTATGTGTCCTTTAAAAGGAATAGGAAGGCAAGAATCCAGCAGACAGACTGTTCTGAAAAAAAGTATCCAGAAAGCTTATTAATGTTTATCAGCAGAAATCAGGATGGGGAGCCAGTCTGGGCATGATGTTGAAGTCTTACCTCTGATATAGATATAGAACTGTATCTATATCTATAGATATAGAAACCTCTGGGGAATAAGGAGCCAGGGATAATTGTAGACACACTATGATAATAGACTGCAGTCAACTGCAATTTAGGTCAGATGATCAATAGATGTTTCCCTTTCTGTGTCTTGATTCAATGCCTAATAAACAGAAGCATAAGGTATTCTACTTCCTGTCAGGTTAGCATGCTTCTAAACCGGACAAATACATTAAAGAAAAATAAAAAGTCTCGGTTATTCTCTTTCCTATTGATTTTGCACTCACAAGGGTGGGCAAGGGTAAGAAATATAGTACCACAGCTTCTTTCTGAAAGGAAAGGTCCATTCAGCAAGCAGAGAGGTGGGCAGATATATAGGGAGAGTTAAAAGTGACTGGAGGCCAACACTGAAAACAGAGAGTTAAAAGGGGCTGGGGTATCAATGACAGACAGCCAAAAATACTTGGTAGAAAGACAAGAGAGATGTCAGTGGAGACTACCAGACATGGATATTTCAGTGTTAAATTGACCCAGACATCCTAATCTACACTCTTCTTGGAAATGGTTATGCAGTCCCACAAAATAAGATCAAATGCTTGGAACTGGTCTCTCCAAGAAGCTCATGAATGCAGGTTACACCTTAATGGGAACAGTCTATCAAATGACAAGCCCACTTAACCAGAGGCACTGCATCACAGTCAGAGCTCCAGATCTGAGATACCAAGAAAGCCTGAGCTTCTCTCGCACCACAACGTTTCCGTTCTTCCCATGAACTCTTTGCGGTGGAGTAGCAGAGTCAAACAGCAGTTCTCCATTAACTTGTCCCTCCCAGCAAGTTGACTGGAAGTTAGTAAAGGTGACACCCATTACAAGAAGGACCAGAAGGAGGATCTGGGGAACTGTCAGTGTGACCTTAATGCCAGGGAAGGTTATGGAGTACATCATCTTGAGTGCCACCACGTGGCATGTACAGGACAGCCAGGTGATCAGGCCCACTCAGCATGGGTTTATGAAAGGCACATCCTGCTTGACTAATCTCTGACAAGGTGACTTGTTACTCTGGCTACTGCTGTAAAAGACAATGAAAATACTTCTATAAATACCTTATCAACAAGAGGAGGGCTAAGGAGAATCTCCATCCATTATTGGATGCAGGGGCGAAATATAGTGAGAAAGGATGAGGAAAAGGCTGAGGTACTTAATGACTTCATTCGCCCCAGTCTTTAACAGTAGGACCAGTTGTTCTCCAGGTACCCAGCCTCATGAGCTGGAAGACAGGGACGGGGAGCAGAATGAAGCCCCCATAATCCAAGGGGAAATGGTTAGTGACCTGCTACACCAGTCTAGACATATACAGGTCTATGGGGCCAGATGGGATCCGTGCAAGGGTACTGAGGGAGCTGTTGGAAGCGCTCACCAAGCCACTTTCCATCATTTATCAGCAGTCCTGGCTAACCGGGGAGGTCTTGATTGACTGGAAGTTAGCAAATGTTGATGCCCATCTACAAGAAGGGCCAGAAGGAGGATCTGAGAAACTCCAGGCCTGTCAGTCTGACCTCGGTACCCAGGAAGGTTATGGGACACATCACCCTGATTGCCATTACTCAAACAGCACGTACAGGACAGCCAGGGGATCAGGCCCAGTTGGCATGCGTTTATGAAAGGCAGGTGCTGCTTGACTAACCTGATCTCCTTCTATTTACAAGGTGTTCTGCTGAGTGGGTGAGTGAAAGGCTGTACATGTTGTCTACCTGGACTTTAGTAAAGCCTTGGACACTTCATTAATGTTAAAACAACTTGTTCTATCACATTTGTAAAGGAAACCCTTTCCCCTATGACCAGCAACACATGCCCACTGGGTGGTCATGATGTGAAATGGGTGGATTACAAGCTCTCCAATTCCCCAGTAAATCTGCCCTTGAAGCTAACTAATCATCAGTCTTCCTTGTCATCACAAATGCTCTTCAAGTCTAACTGCCTTGCTGTTTTCACTGTGAGCACAGGGTAAGTCTGAGTGAATATTTACTTTCTGATAATTGCACAATATTAGTCCTCAGGCTCTCGGCTGCCTCAGGAACTGCAGTTAATTTTCATTATGTTCTGCTACCCTGTAATTATTTAAAAGTTGGCACTGGAATATCAATGCAATTTGGTTATTAATTGCAAAGTAGAATTTTTGAACATGATTTTGAAACTGTAAAGCAACTTGCCTGGGCAACTTACATTTTGGAGAGAGGAACAAACCCATATGAAAGAGCTCATGTCCTTTGCTCCTGTTTTCCTTTTTCACATTTTATATTTCAGACAGGTTGGATAATCTGTTCTGCCTGCTGATAAACACAACTTTCAGTTTATTAAAACATCCTTTGCTGCAAAGTGAAATGTAAGATGAAATGAATGTTGTGAGAAAGTCCACGGGGGATCTGCTGCAGGGCCATATCTCCCACTGAATTCTGGTCTCAGATTGTGAGGAAAGCTTTGCTTGTGGGTTGCTCACACTGAAGTAACTGTGTGAGCAGTGGCTATTTCACAAAAATGATCAGGTGAAGTGGCTGAAGTCCAGAGAGGGAGCTATTGATGTTCAAGGTCATCTTTCTGTATAAATCATGTTTTAGCAAATATTTCCTGTCTCATCTCTAGAATAGTAGATAAGAACAAAAGCTGATCTTTTAAAAACATTTTCTTTTTTTAAGAGATTTCTAGGTGGAAAGTTTCTTTCCTCCTGTGGCAAGTGGGTCTGGCAGGTAATTAAATTATCTGTAAAAATGTATTCTTTTCTTTTCCTGCTCTTGTTTCTGCATCCAGACACTGTTTCTTGCATCTCTTGCAGAAATTATCTCCTTCATATCGGCATTTGAAGACCTTATTAGATCTCTGACAAGATCAGAGACATCTAGACCTCAGGATGTCCCTCAAGCCTTCAGCTGCTAGTCCAGAAGAGGAGGTTATACCTATCCAACTCACCCTCAGATAATCATGGCTGAATTGCTATGAAAACAACCCTGTGGTCATCCCAGTTTACCAAGGTCTCAAATGAAGTGAATTTGATCTCAAATCCAACCTTAAGGCCGTTGCTGCCATGCAGAGTAGAACCGGCTTCTGCAATTAATCCTGAAGACGTGGAGTTCAGTGGGTTCTGTTAGTTCAAAGAAGATTGAAGCTGCTCAGGGTGGGCAGTCAAAATCCAGGTTCTTCTATGATATAAGCCATCCAGCAGCATTCTGAATAGTTAAAACTGAACAACCAGAGGGAAGAATGAAATAATCTTAACTGGGAGACAAAAACCTGTATTATGACTGAAGGCTACAGGGTTGTATCATCCCAACTCCTCAGGCTTCTTTCATCCACACATCCAACTATTATCAGTACCACTATAGTCCTTCACTACAGTGACCAAGTACTTCCCAGAGCAATTGCATTCTCAGGGTAACACTGTTCATGAGACGTGGGTTTGTTCACACAGAATAAAAATGAAACAGCAGAAAAAATAATGACATTTTAATCTTTGGAGATATTAAAAAGTTGACTGGACAAGTCCCCGAGCAACTTGTTCTAATTTTGAATTTGGATCTAGCTTCAAAGTTAGACCTGCTTTGAGTGTGGGGTTTGACCAGACACCTCTGAAGTCCCTCCTGACCTCAATAATTGCATGATTCTTCTGGAAAGCCTTACCAGAGTCTCACTGTGTTTGCATGACCAACGCCTGTGCGCCACAGGCCTCATGTCTCCCTATCTGCTTCTGAGTATCTGCCAACTCCAGTCTGGTCGAGCTTCATGTTTGCTGAGAACAAGCAATATTGGTGGCACAGTGAAGAAATCAGGGTGCTGTGTAATTAATTCCTAAAGCAGGTGTAATTCCTTTCCTTTTCCTATCCTTGCTAACCTTTAATCATGACTGGTAAGGCTTCAATGCAGCCAGGTTCCTGTTGTTGCAGTTTTTAAAATAATTTTATTTAGAGAAATAAAGTGCAGAAGGGTGACTTAAATGATGTGAGATATGGCTTTTTTTTATATATAAAATCCATCTTTGCTTAATGACAGACTCCTGCTTAAGGTAGATAAGAGCATGTGGTCTTCCCAAAATAACAGAAAATGAAGAGATACTTCAATTAACAGTTACCTCAAGTCTATGTGGTAATAAATAACAGAGGATCTCTGCAATGAATTAACAAGAGAACAGAATAGTTTAGGGCTTCTCAACCTCTGCAGACCCCTTCTGCTTTTTAGACCTACTCATCTTGAAAAAGTCTCCCTTGTTGGGGGGTGAAGCAAGATCATTCGTACATGCTGAGGGCTGGATGAAATCCTTGGTAAGTCTGCATTTACTCATCCATCTGTACACATTTTTGTGCATGTTGAGTATTCATTTCTATACTATCTTAGTGCAGTAAAATAGCTCCTAGTTCATTTGCTTTGCAAATGCAGAAGGCGGCCAATAGCTCTGAAGATGTGTCTACAAGTGCAGTATGAGACATTTCCAGTTTCGCTTCTTCAGACCTAAATGCTGTGAAGATCATCTCCTGCTTAAGCAATTAATGAAGTAGAAGGGAAACAATCTCATCTGTTTCCAGTTCTACATTTCTGTTTGTTTGTGGATTTTGTTTTTTCTCCTGGCTTGCAGGGCTGAATGCTGCAGCTGAATAGTGGCTGTGACTCATGCCTAAAATAGTATCCATCTCTGATAAGAAAAGCAGAATGTATCTGACTGTGGTAGATGTATGAAAGTCATTATAGGATGATGCAGCCTGAAACAGCAGATTCAGTGGAAAACAAGGTCAAAACATGTAGCCAGTATATCAGGAGTGAAACAGAGCAAGCCCATTTCTCCACTCTGGTTTTCATGGACTGCTACGGTCTGGAATAAAAGTTGAGTGGACAGCTTCTCTTTGGGACTCCATAGACTTAGCGCCATGCAAACCATAGCCACATTACTTCCCATTCACAGCTGGCTCAGACCCAGCCAGGGCAACGCACATCTGCTTGAACAGTTTGCACAATCATTCCTAGTCTATTGTCTAAGAGTCCTTTTTAGAGGGTTAATATAGTCCCATGCATTGAGCTGAACGTGGGCTAGGAAGGGAAGGTGGGCACTTGACCGAGATGGGCAAAGAACCCTCTTATTCCAAAGTAAAAGTGTGTGTATAGGAACTACTGCATTTTACCTCCTATCTGCTGTTACTCTAGATTATTGGCTACATTTATCTACACAAAGAAACCATACCATGAGCAGCTTCAGATACCAGCAGGGTAGCAAAATCACGAGTCCAACAGAAGGCAGCAAATTGGCACAGGGAAAATGTGTGCTTAAGTACTTTTGCTCTTCAGAACTATTGGACCAAAACAATTCAGGTCCATTTAACAGCTGAATTCCTCAGCTGGAAAGAAAAATTTCAATAGTGATAGGATACTTTGTGTTTCTTCATATTTAATATTTAATTCAGAAATAAAGCTCCAAACAACAAACCATTAGAAGGCAAAAAGCTTTTGATCCAGGTTGCATAACTGTTTCACTCAAGCCAAGAAGAAAATTTATTTCAGCAAAAGAAGTTGATTATTTTGGGTTCATTTAACCCAAGAGACTGTTTATCCTCCTCCATTATTCCAGTTTATCCCCTGAACAAGAGCAAATAAAGAAGAAAAAAATGGATGTGCCTCTTTCTTACATACAACCCCTAATTTGTAGTGCAAGCTGGAAACCACTGAAGTCTGATCTCTTACTACCCTAGGTCTTACCTGCAATCAGCAGCATGTGTACTGAAAGTTATGTGGCTGTTCCTTGTTCCCTTGTTTCTTTTTTGATAACTAGAGCATGGATCTGCACTCCCCCGAAGGTCTGTTTTCTTGTGCTGCCTCTACCCTTGCATTAAATCCAAGAGAGAGCTCCGACCCCAACTAAAATGCTTCTCTTTCCCTTCCCTCCCCATCTTGCTCGATCATGTCAATGGCACAGACATAAAAAATTCATAGTCACTAACAGCCCAATTGGCTCCAGCTTTATTATCTCATTTGGAAGTCATCTCTTTTATTTTACTTTTTAATGGGCTGGTTTTAACAAAGCGTGCAAAGGGGGACAGGTAGAGGCAAAGCTGCACACCCATAAAACAGGTCTTTATTGGAGGAATTGTTCTTTGCTGGCTTGGCTGAAGCCTCAGGCAGGTGGTGGCTGAGGAAGAAGACATGCAGGTTAGGGTCAGTCCAAGCAGGGATAGCTCTTTCTGGGAGACCAGCTGAGCCTAGGAAAATGTGGGGACTGAAAAACTTCTGTGTAAGTGAAGCTAAAGCAGTGTCTTGGACTTCACAGGCTCCCAGTAGTATCCCAGCACTGGGCAAGTTGAATTTGCATCTCAGAAAACCTGAAGCAGACCGGAGTTTTTTCCTTTCCACTCCTTATTTGAACCATATCCTGAATTCACACCAAAGGCTATTCCAGTGGATCACACAGGAAGCACATACAAGAGAATTAGGCTGGTGGAATATGGTTTTGCAATGCCACTCACCCGCATGATGTTCACCAAAAAGTCTGTCCCACCTTAGCCACACAGCCCGGTGGGCCA
Organism: Phalacrocorax aristotelis; assembly: GCF_949628215.1. Classification (NCBI taxonomy): domain Eukaryota; kingdom Metazoa; phylum Chordata; class Aves; order Suliformes; family Phalacrocoracidae; genus Phalacrocorax; species Phalacrocorax aristotelis. The sequence goes on from NC_134277.1 coordinate 166,421,341, forward strand.
TGTGGGTCTTGGCAGATTTGTGCCCCTGAGCCATCCTTGCAACTTCCTCCTCTCCAAGCTTTCCCCACCAACCTGCTCGCTCCCTTTCTGTCTTTGCTTTTTTTTTTTCCATGCAGCATCTGCTCCCCATTTTCCAAAACGCATCCCCATGAAACTTGTATGTGGAGGCTTCACTCCAAAGAGCATGGAATCCTTAACAAGTTCCTTTAGGGTTATTCAGAGGAGATTTTGCAAGCAACTATGTTGCCTGTAGACTTGGCACAAGGAAAAAAGTTCATGCTTTTTCAGGAAAAAAACTGAAATGCTTTCCCTGACCAACTTAGATGCTGAGGGATTACAGAGTGGGATGCTTTGACCATGTAATCACCCATGAACACACATGAAGATTGCTGTCACTTGACTAAGCTCTGTGGGTACTCTGGGGGAGCTCATACGCCTGCCCCTGCCAAATGCCCTGGACCTCAACAGCCATTATGATAGGAATGTGAGTGCAGCCAGCGTGCCTGAATTCAGCACATAAATATGTTTGAAAGGATGTTTTCCCATAATAAAATCAAGAGGCTGACCATCAGCCAGATAAAACCCTACCTGCACAATAACACAGACCTTTGAAAGACAAAATGAGTCAGTTTAAGAACCCTGAGGATTTGCAGGGGCTGGGCGAGACCTTGGAGTGGAAACAGCAGTGGTCACAACCTGGTTTGTCTCTGCCAGGAGTCATCCCACCAGCATCACAACCTGAGGCTAGGCCAGACACAGCATTGTCCCATGGGACACCATAAGTGTGGAAGAGCCATGAGGGCAAGGGGTGCAAAATGGGGGGAACCCATATCTTGAACTTCGTATCTTGAACATATCTGGGACTTCAAAGGGTGCTTTCCCACAGGCACGTAGATTGATGTGTTGTATGGAGTGATAAAGGTACACATAAAAGGCAGAGCACCTACATCCTAAACACATATACGAGTTGGGTGATGAGTGGATTCAGAGCAGCCTTTCGGAGAAGAACTTGGGGGTACTAGTGGATGAAAAGCTGGACATGAGCCGGCGATGCACGCTCACAGCCCAGAAGGTCAATCTTATCCTGGGCTGCATCAAAAGAAGGGTGGCCAGCACGGTGAGGGAGGGGATTGTGCCCCTGAACTCCGCTCTGGTGAGACCCCACCTGAAGCACTGCATCCAGCTCTGGGGTCCCCTGCATAAGAAAGACATGGACCTGTTGGAGCAGGTCCAGAGGACGGTCACAAAGATTATCAGAGGGATATAACACCTCTCTATTGAGGACAGGTGGAGAGATGAGGTTGTTTAGCTGAGAGAAGAGAAGGCTCCAGGGAGACCTTATAGCAGCCTCCCAAAAATCTATTAACATTTTCATGCATGTCTTATATTGCAGTTTATCTGTTGTATTGCTGATATCAATCTTGAATGTGAGGTTTACTTACTGCCAGTTAATTAGCTGTTGTTAATAAATCAATAAACTCTTTCAATTCTGAATGGTTTTAATGTGAACTGAGCGGCTTTTTCCCTGACACGGGTACTTTGCAAGGCTAGTCATGGACTCAAAGACTATTTGGATAGCGTACTGGTAATATCTGTGTACTGTTCCTGGCATGTTGTTGGCCACAGCAGTCTATGTGCTTTAGCCTGTTGGATGTGAGGTGCACAGCAGTAAGGGTGTGGGGAGGATTATCCAAAATGCTCAGGTGCATAATGGAAAAATACTGGGAAAATTGAATATTGAATTGAATGTTTCAGCCATAGCTGAAACAACACTCAGAGCAGAATAGCAGGGAGCCAGCAGCCTACAACTCTCTTAATTACATTGTACTTCCACTTGATATAAATGATAAATTAACATCCCTCAGGCTATACTCTCCATAGTTCACCCCATAGGTGGGATGGGGCTCTAAGTCCTTGCAGTAATGACAACTTAATGGCTCGCTCACAGTGGGGCAGCTCAACCAGTAATAATTGCAAGGCTCTGGTTTAGAGTATCTTAAGCCTGAGGTCAGCACATGCTGAGCAAACGTTTAGGAAACTCCAAGTTCAGTCTTTCTTTTGACAGGTGCTTTCATACTTGAGCAAAAGTCCAACACAGCAGGTGACTGGAAACTTTGGATGTGTCAGCCTACTGCAGAATCACAGTCCATAAAAATGTAGGAGAGCTCCAGAGCTGTCACATAGTTAAACTGTTGCTGTTTGACTAGCTCTGTAATAGAGCTAATTGAGGTAGCCAGTTGTGGATTAGGGCTTGCAAGTCCCTAAGCAGAAGTGGCTGCAGAAGGCTGAGAAAGTCTAGGCTCACAGGTAGGGCAGGAGAAAGAAGATCAAGGAACCAGGACCATACCAAGGCATTTCTGCCCCTGTGAGAGCTTCAGGTGCAAGAGATTATACTGCAGTTTCAAAGCTGCTCTCTGGAATTCCTCCATTTCTCCTGCTTTTCCTCTACAGCAGTAATAATAGCATCCTATGGTGACGACTTGTTGAAATGAGTCATTTTCCTATTTTGATTTATCCATCAGCCTGTTGGCATTTGAGGGTCTGAAGGGTGATAACTGTCACCCCAGTACTCTTGTAGGAACTGGTGTCTTGCCTCAGAGTAGCCATAAAACCTGCGATTGACAGTAAGTGTGGCAATTACATGCAGCGTAACGAAAGCCCATGAGGTCTTTATGTCTCTTGACTTTTAACGGGCTGCCTCTGCAGACATTCATCCGGAATGAAATATGATGAACAACAAAGGAGACGCGGAGGGGGGCGGGAAAATCCCTGTGCAGACACAGAGCCAAGCTGCTTAGATCTATTGCAGCTCTCTTCTCAGAGCATCGATTGGGAACATTTGTTTCCTCTTTAACGTCACCGTTGGCATTTCATTGTTACAAACCTCGCTCCCTCCTAAATGCCTCTTTCTTTCAGGGAAACATTAATGGTGGCTAAGAGATTCTTTACATCCCTGGAGCTTTTTCGACTGGGAAACAGGTCTGTGGGCATGTTTGCTGTGTTTTTCTCCACTAATGCTTCAGCCTGTGGAGGGATCTCTTCTTATCATGTCAGCTAAAAGTTGTCTCATAAGTGTTCAGTTATCACTTAGACTAAGTCCTGACGTAAATTCCCCAGATCTTGGTGACACTAGTATTCGGAATCAAATCACAGCTCCCCTCCCAGGTGCTTCTCCCAACCTACCTTTACAATAAGGAACCCCTTGTGCTAGTCCAGGATGCCAAGACTTCATTCAAGAGCTGTCCCTTTTTCCCTGCCCATAATAAGAATGCCTTGGGCAAAGTGCAACCTACACATAAAAATAAAAGTCTCAGGCTCCAAAGGGCTTTCTTGTCACTTTGTGGTCCCCATGTTTCAGTCTGGATACATGTCCTTATTATCTTTGTACCATATTCCACAGAAGGGACGTGTGGCCTCAGTATCTTTGTACCATATCTCTTCTCCAGTTATTCAGTTAAATTGGTTGCAGTTAAAAATACTTGTATATCTCAGAGGATCTTTTATCTTCTTTTGAACAGACCTTCATTTTAAAAAGTGGGGTTTCCAAGTGAATGAAGTAAAATGCAATTCTACTTTCAGAAAGCACAAGAAAAGAGAAAGTTAAATGCTCCATGAAAGAGAGCAATCTCTCTCTTTGGCTGCACAGATCTGTTTGTAGACCTCTGTCAAGAGGAAGAGCTCTTCAGAATTTAGAGAGCTATTATAGCAACTGAGGCAGGCCTCGTTGAGTTATAGCTACACACATCTTAATTCATAAGGTTGGAAAATCTGTGTCCTTTACTTCTCTTTTATTTTTCACCCATTTGAACGTAGACAGGTCACATTGGAAAGACTGTCTTGGCAATTATGTGAGGCTTTTATGTATGAAAGTAGCAATTATCACAAAACTGCATGAGTCCAAGATGAAGAGCTTTAAAGAAAGTACTGGGCATCAGGAAGCTCTTACTAAAATTATGAGAGCTGGTAGTACTCTACTCTTAAGGAAAAACTACTAGACGAGCACAACTCACTCAGAAATTTATTTTAGAAGATACAGATATTCAGCATGCATGAGCTCAAGGGACTCACCTTTAGTCCTGGTTTCTTTGTCCCTCATAATGAAGCTGGACATGGTGGTAGCCTGGGCTGAACCTGGAGTTTAAATCTTTTGAGCTTGCCATAAATTGACTTTCCAGATTCACTGACACACAAGAGTGTCACACTAAAATCAATGTCACAGCTGAAGGCATAAGGAGGTTCTTAAGTCAGGTGTATTTCCTAGGTCTCCCATCTCAAGCAAAAGAATATAATCTCTTGCAGGCAAGTATCCTCCCAGCATTATGCAACTCACCACTTTTGCCTCAGTTTATCTTTTATGGTTATTATTTCACCTTCAGTTAAAGCTAAGTGCCAGCTGTCAGGTTTGGTCACAGTCCCAGCTGACCATGCAGTCAAGTAAATGCACAGAATAAATGACTTGACACAAGTCCCCAGTTTGCCTCCAACACCAGGAATTATCACTCTGACAAAGATTCAGGCTTCCTGGTAAAACCTGCTCTGTCTTGCTGTGTCTGCAGGGCCAAAGATGGATGTGTAAGGAGAGGGAAGGAACCAGGAATCAAAGCTGTGGTGTATCAGAGTAACTCAAAGCTCTGAGCTGACTGGAACAACACAGACTGGGAGGAGCAGCCTTTATTAATGACTGACTCCCAATGCCTCAGTTTCCCCAGCATTAGCAAGAGAAAGATTCTCATTTTTAATACTCACCAGCTCTTAAAACGCTGTTGATGCAGCAACTCTGGGCCTCCCTGTATTGCTGATAGTGTACTGAATCTCCCCAGAAAACCCAGGGCACTGGGAGAAGGGCTTGGTCGGGTGGTATGCTCTAGTCTGGCTCTGCAAGATCAGCCCTTTCTCCAAGACAGTCCTGTTCTAAACAGGAGCTAAAGTCACTATGCTGGAGAAACTGGGGGAGTTTTGCCTGGAGCCAGAGACTCCCCACACTCTCAGGAATGGTGTAGAAAATGCATAAGGAGCTATTTTTCCCATTAAACCAACATTGCTCACCCTTCTGTTTCATCTGCAGCTCTCCGCAGTCAGGGTTAGATTAATGAAGCTCAGGTAGACAGACTGGCTTAGCTCAGTTAAGGAAATCCCTTGTGTGAGCAGTATTAAGATGACAATTACATTCCACCCCATAGGGTAAGGCACCTACATTTAGCTGAGCAGCTACTAGCAGCACAGTTCATCTACCCATGGTTCGACAGGTGTCCAGGCCTATCAGAGATACCGGGGGTCCAGGATGTCCATGCAGGACCAGCATGTATGATACAAGACCTAAAGGAAATCAACACTCTTGTAGGCACTGGAATTTAGGCTGGAGCTGACACAAATATTTTCCCTTACCATGCTCTAACCAATGCAATGACTAACAGGATCCTACCCAACTGCCCAGTTAAATAAGTTCCCTTTCAGTCCTTCCCCCAGGGGAAAACTGAAACTGCAAAGATGGTCTAAACAGAATCCCTTTATTTCAATCAGACCATACTAGGATGAGCAGTCAAGTGCCACATCCTAGCTGAGAAGCGGCACCTTTACCAAATGCTAATGTCATTGCACAGGACTGGGTGACCATGCCTGGCACCTCCTCCATGATTTAATGCTGGCTCAAGCACAGAAGTGAAGTTCCTCCTCTAACACACAACCCATGGGGTGTACCTGAAGTTAGACACCTCTGTTGGAGGAGCCTCGTGGTCTAAGGCATTGCTATTTACACCACCAGTCGCCCTGCAAGGTCTTTCCTCCTTGCAATAGGTACCTAAGGCATCACAGAGAGATCCCACGAAAGGGAATAAGTCTGTTACCTTTCATAAATTCTTTGACTCCCATCTGCTTGGGGAAAATTAACGTTCATCCTGAGAATAGATTTCACTGTGATATTTACAAAGAGACTTTAAAAATAATGAAACTAAAAGAACACAATCCCTTACAACCTTTTAGCTCAATTGAGCTGCTCTATGGCACTAACAACAATAGAAAAATGAGTATTAATAGCTTGGAATACAGCATCTGGCCAAAAAAAAAAAAAAATTAAAACCACCCATATAAAAATAAAGCTGCAAAACAAGCAAAGAGAAATAAAAAATATAATAATAATTGGAGCAGCTTAGTAACACAATTCCAAGCTTTCAGCAGGTGCATTGGCAGAGCCCTGGAAGAGTTTTCCTAAACACCACAGTAACACTGCATTAATGTGTACTTCTTACTAATAGAGAGTTTCTGAAAACTGCCCAGCAGCTCAGGCAACGTTCAAAACAGCAGCGGTGTTCAAGGGGGAAAGGGATCAAGACTAAGAAGCCCTGTGAGGCAATGCTGACTTTTTGCAAAGGAGACAACACCTCTCCATCTGAAAGGTCAGAAAGTGACATCAGGCCTATTTACATCTATCTGCATCCCAGCGCCGCTTTGGTTCCAGTCCCGGCAGCATCCAGAGAAAGGCTCCTGTGGATTTAAGAGAAGCTGACATCGGGTGGCCTGCGTCTGGTTGCGCTGCAGGTCGGAGTGAGAAAAGTGGGCTCAGCAAGGAACTGTCACAGCTGAGAAATACAATGCAGTGTCAAAAATCCCCAGCTACTGATCTTCATTTATCTTGACCCTTCAAAATATCTCCCCTAATCGCTTTTTTTCCCCTCACCCAACACTAGTTAACGGTTCCAGCACAGGCTAACTCAAAGGTTTGTTGGAGGGAAGACCTTCTCCTTCCCTCACCAGAGAGCTATTGGTGATGATGCAATTGGTAGCACCTTGTTTCTGCATAATGCTGAAGCACCTGCCTCCAGTAATGTTCAACAAGAAATACCTGGAGAATGAATGGAGAATTGGCAGCTGTGGGCAACTGAGTCAAGGCTTTCATAGACACACTTTTTTCCACTCGGGATCCAGAGCCTAAAACATCTAAGACAAAGGCAGCTGAAGTAGTTTTAGAAAAAATGGAGAGTAACCTCTTTGGAGGGGCTGGTGTCACCCACATTTCATATCACAAAGCCAAGAGAAAGGAGATCCGCGTGGTCGTCTGCCTCAGGCAAAAGAAGAAACAAAAACGGTCTAACAGCGAGGCTGTGGGAGGCAGAAGTCCTTCGTCTTTGGTCCAATTAATCCAGCAAAACTGGGTCCTTAACGCTTGATGAAATGTCTCACAGGAACCGCTATCTAGACTGGATTTGCTTGTGCTAATCCACACTCATCACAGAGGAAAGAGGCAGAGGTCTCAAATTTACAATGCCTTAAAAGGCACAACCCACATCAGCAAGTAAAACCATAAATCCTTGGTGCTGACATCTTAAGACAAGGCAGCCTCCCACTCCTGAGAAAAACAGAGAAGAATAAACACAAAATAGCTATGACCATCCTTCAAACTATAGCTAATTACCTGATGTTTAAAGTTTTCCCATGGAGATAGTACCTGCCTGTATTTCTCTGGCTGCAAAAATCTTAAATAATCTGGCTGGATTAGGGTTGTGAGGAATATTCCATAGATATCATGAGGTCTCTCAGAGGAGAGGGGTGGTATTCCATATGCTGTGGTTATAGCACTAGAGGTTGTGAAACAGATTCTCTCAGCCCACATTTTCATAGCTACACCATTAGCAAAACCCATGCTACCTGGCTGACAGTTCAGTTTGGCCCTCTCCAAAACCTGTTATGTTGGAGTGAACCTAAAATCATAGGCCAGAGTTCAGTTTGGTTCTTGACACAGCATAATGCAAAGTAAACTTTCACAGATGCATGTATCTGTAAAGCCCTGGTACATAGGTATTAATCTACAGCTTCAAGAAAGAACAGTTTTCTTAGGAAAACAAATGGAGTTGTATAAAAACTATTGTAAACAATTCCTGCAGAACTGGAAATGTCAGCTATTATGCATTCAGTGTACTGTTACTCCCACAGGCATTCCCCTTGACTGATGTTTCCCATGGCTGCATAAAATGCTCCAACCCATTATACACACTACTTAAGTATTTTTCTTAAGCAATCTCTTCTAACCTTTGTGAACAGGTGACTTCTTGCACTCATGTTGTGACGAACGTGTAATAAGAGCAATAAAATGAATTTAAAACCACCGAACACACGGATATCAAGTAGCTGTCGATGGATAATCATTAATGAATGGAAAAGGCGAAAAAGCTCACAGTAGTTTCTGCAAGGATTGCTTCCAAACATGACATTATTTTCAGCAGGTTGCTAGAGGCAAGTATGATTTTAATGATGGTAAAACATATGAATGATGCAAAGACTGAGGAGGTGGTTAAGTCCTTGTTACAGAAGTGTGGTGGGGACCCGATAACCATTCAGACACGGAGTACAGCTAAATGAAATATGTGGGTTCATGGAAGCGAAAGATGGGGGTTAGGCATATGGAGGGAAAGGGTTTTGATAGAGGGTTGCTTCTGCAATCTGGTGGGGCAACAGCCCACATGCCATAGGCATGCCAAGAAGGCTTAGTTGATCCCTGGAGGAAGAAACGCTAAGCACGTGAAAGGGACTTTTTGTCTTCATGGATGTTAGTCTTTCTGATGGGATTGTGTGTACACTTGGCAAAGGGTTTTAAGAAAACAAATAAAAAAGGGATGTGGTTTTGAAGACGAGAGAAAATGCCCTGCAGTGAATGACCGAAGTTACCTGATTTCTTATTATGGCAATATGACAAATAGGTGACCTAATTATTACTGACAGATATTTTCTTTAGTACATCTTTCTTTTTTTCTCCTGACAGGGAATGTAACAGGAGCTAATGCCTCACAGTGCTGCCTGATACATTTTCCCTGGAAATAAAACCAGATTAAACCATGAGCCCGACTGATCATTTGGGTGAAGCACCAAAGGAAGAAGTAGAGCACCCATTTTTTGCTGTCTTCAAAAAAGACTTCATATCCTTCTAGACATTTTATCAAATGCAGTTAGACCCAACAGGAGGGGAATAGGGTTGGCTGGAATGTGAAATATATAGATGAAAAATTGGACAGAATCCCTGGTTTCAGGAGTTAATGAATCTCTTTTGTCCTTACTTAGAGCCTAGAGCTGATATAACATAAAACAATGAAGGCAAACAAAATGGCTTGTTCAGGTCCTGCAGCATATCTGCGCAGAGCAATGAACTGAGTACCTCTTCCAGGGCCAACCTTTACCATTACAACCTCCTGCCACCACACACGTTTTCTTACTAACTTCTTAATTTCCTTTTGTCTTAGAATTCAGGTGGTGAGACTACCAATCCTCCCTATGGAAAGAATAAAACACTCGCATGGCCTTCATGGCAGAAAGTCCGCATGATTTTGTAAACTCACTCGAAATTTGTTGAGTATTGCAATTCCCTGTGCACAATCCGCCCTGTAGTGAGAATGCAAGTTGAGAATTATCTTCTCCTCTGACTTTCTAGAGAACTAAAAAAAAATTCTAAATTTCTAAAAAAAAACTAACTAAAATTTGTAAACTAAAAAACCACCTTCCTTCAGGCTGCTGTACCAATCAGTTGATGAAAATAGCCAAAGAGACCCCCAAACAGCTCGTCTTCCCAATTTGCTGTTTTCTGTTTGCAGCCATGCACTCCTGGAAGTTGTGGTACCAACAGCAGAAACAAGTAGTGCTGGAAGAATGAATTTGCCTAATGACCAAAACCAATTATTCTGATTATAATTCACAGTCTTTCTATAGAAAATGTGGGTGTTCTACCCACTGAGAAAAATCTCACCAGATTTTGCTGTTGGCATCACATTAGTTATTACTAATTTTGTTATGAGAATGAGATGTTCCTCATGGCTAGGAAATGGTCAGCTGAAAGGGAACCAAAGAAAAGATTCAATTAACCAGGATCTTGCCTTTGTTGTTGAGACTAGGAATATAGCAGGGTTTACAAAAATAGTAGGAAAAGAATAGAAATATGCAAAATTCAAGTAGTGAATTTTGCCAAGAGGATAGGAAACCTGTGCCAGAAAAAAATATACATCTCCCTCTTAGGGGTAAGAATCACAGATTCAGAAGGAAGAGTATAAAAAACTACATGCATTAAGCGATTCTTCCCCAGTGCATTTCTCCCAACAGCTTGACAACCCAAAAGATTACGATTGCCATATTCAGTACCCTACAAGTTACAACATAGATTATCTGCAGACACCAAGAGATGAAAAAGTAGCAACAGATCCTTTTAAGTTCCCAGGGTGTGGTACTGGTATTAGCCTTGAAGAGGGTTTAAGGTGTTTTTTTTGGTCCCAGGGATGTAAGTTTGAAGCCTCGTGCTTTATTTGATCCAAAGACAGCTTGTTGTAAATCCAAGCGGTTGGCCCATGGACTGAAGCATGAGGATGGTCACGGGTATAATGCTGACCAATCCTGATCTGAGAAGTTGGCAGGAGAAATAGCAGCATGTTACCCATACTACATAGGCTTTGGTGAACCGTGAAATCTTCTGAGTCCATGTATCTTGATGGCAACACAGCTGAAATAGGAAGTGATTTCGTATGGAAGCTTCTTGCAGAAGAATTAAATGGAGATCTTGTGTGGGGTTTGTTTGTTCCCTCCTCCCCTCCCCTTTTTCTAAATGAAGCGAATTACTACGCAGGGATTTTGGTAAAAGCCTTATTTGCTTTCACAGAGATTTCTGGTGCTAACACAAACCGAGGTCACACCCTTGGCATCCCTCCAGAAGTCCATCTCGTAGGTTTCCTATCCCAGCTGCAGATCTCTCCCTGTTCAGGTGGTTGTATCTCCCCAACTGTGCCACCCTCGGTATTGTCTTCGACAGGAAACAAACTTGAACTCCTGCTTTTGCAGACTACACAGAGCTCTTCAATTGCTGTTGAATTGCCCTGGAACGAAATGGGAGAGAATACAGTGTATTTGCGGAAAGCATTAATCAATTGATTACAGCCCAAATTAATTTTTATGTGTTTTTCATCTTACCCATCAAAACACAAAGCAGATGTTTTAGTGAAAAGAGAGTCTACTCGGATTATTATCATACGATGTGAAGGGAAAGCGTGGGGAGATGGCAGGCTTTCACGGGGTAGTTTTTCAGGTGAAAAATTATTACTGAGAGTCACACAATGACTTTCTCTCCTTTAAACACAAGCCTCAGCAAATTTAAATTATATATTGGAAAAAAATATAAAGAAGTTGAGAAGTTGAGCATGTTAGCTATATTGTTTCTGACTTGTCATTCTTTATCGGGCAATTAAGTGCAATGTGACATTTTCTTGACAAAGTAGCTCTGTACAGCTGTGTCTTTCTCCAGACAAAACATAAAGCAAATTAGAATGTGTGCATCCATAAATCTCTGCGGCTGCAGATGTAGCAGGAGAGGAAAGAGGAGGGGGAGGGACTGGTGACGCAGGGAGCTCTTTACAAAAGATCAGTATACTCTCCAGTTTAGTTTTCCTTTTGCTTTATTTTCTTTTTATTATCATCCTCAGTTTAAATGATAAGCATTATGTTGCCCCCCCAGTAGTGTTTCTGTCTGAGGACTTCAGCAAATGGGAGCCTGTGGGCATCTCACAGCTCCCTGGTTTTTGGTAGCAAGCCACTGTTCCTTGATGTGAAACTGATGGGCAGCCTAAACCCTCAGTAACGAAACAATTTAGATAAAATTAGAATTGGGGGTAGGGGGTGGGGTGGTGGAAATCAACACAAAAAACCACAGGAAGACACCTCAAGTACATCCTGCTGCTCCAAGGAGAGATTACCTAAATCTTAATCCTTCTCTAGGCAGAACCCAGTCTTGTGCACCCAGGCCTAGTTCATTAATTCAAAATCCATCCTTCCCACCTGCACCAGATAAGTGTGTGCTGGCTACTTTCCATTCAATAGACACTCTCTGACCCTGGCAAACATAGGGTTTCTGTGCTAAATTGGTTTTCGCCTAGTGCAGATGCAGTCACTCTCTGGACTGAGCTGTTTGCAAACCTTAAAGATAGGAGAAAGTTAGGAGATTCAAGGCCTCCCCTGGGTCTGTTTTCCTGAAGCAAAACTGATTAGCCGTTTCCCTGTGCTAGCTGGCAAACCATCTCAATGCTGTGTTTACATAAATCACAATAAGCCTAATTCAGGCAGCAAGCCATGTGCAAACAGAAATCATTGCCAGATGCTCCTGCAGACGAGGACACTGAAGAAACCATCAGCTAATTCAGTCACCAGCTCCCATGATCCCAGATTTTGTGTTGGTAAACTTGGGGTAATGGAGCCCAGGAGATGTGGGTAACAAGATTTGGAGATTTGCAGCCGTTAAGTGCATCCACAATAGTATGTCAGAGAGTACTTAGAGCAGTAATGTTTTGGGAGTGAATACAAGTGTTTCTCACTTATACTGCAGTTATCTGAATTTTATCCTATGCAAGGTTCATAAGGTCTTGTCCTAAAGAGACTATTCTACCAACAGTTCACCAGTAAAACAATGCTAGATTTCTTAAAAGTAGGATTAGTAAATCTAACTGGTGAGCTTGAAGGAAGGAAGCCCAGATTCATCATCATCAGCCTTAGGGTTATCTGCATCTCTCCCTTGAGCTGCAATAGGGACTGCTGAGTTGGGGAGAATTTAATCTTCACTGTGATTCTTCCACTTCCAGAAACAAATACTGCGTCTTAGAGGTGAAGACAGTTGAGCTGTTGTGTCAGGTCCCCTACATCTCTGCTAAGGCCCAAGCATTTAGCAGTACCTAGCAGTCAAGGATCAAAATGCTGGATCCTGCACCTAGGATGGAGTAACACCGGGCACAAGTATAAACTGGAAGAGGGGTGGGTGGAAACCAGTCCTGCAGGAAGGGATCTAGGGGTGCTGGCTGACAGCAGGCTCGATAGGAGTCAGCAGCGTGCCCTGGCAGCCAAAGGGACAAACCGCATCCTGGGGTGCATCAATCACAATATAACCAGCCAGTCAAAAGGGGTGATTATCCCACTGTATTTAGCATTGCTGCAGCCTCACCTTGAATATTGTGTGCAGTTCTAGGTCACATCACTTAAAAATGACATGAAGGTCCTTGAAAGCATCCAGAGGAGGGCAACAAAGCTGGTGAAAGGGCTGGAAGGCCTGTCCTGTGAGGAGCAGCCAAGGACTCTGGGCTTGTCTAGTTTGGAGAAAAGGAGTCTGAGAGACAACCTCATTGCTCTCTGCAGCTTCCTGAGGAGGGGAAGGGGAAAGGGAGGTGCTGGGCTCTTCTCCCTGGGATCTAGTGACAAGATTCCTGGGAATGCTTCAAAGCTGCACCAGGGGAGGTGTAGGCTGGATATTAGGAAGCATGTCTTTACTGAGAGGGTGATCAAACACTGAAACAGATTTCCTAGAGCAGTGGTTGATGCCCTTAACAACATGTTTTAACTTTTGTTCAGCCCTGAATCGGTCAGGCAGTTGGACTAGACGATTGTTGTAGGTCCCTCCCAACTGAAATAACCCTATTCTCTTCTCTTCTCTTCTCTTCTCTTCTCTTCTCTTCTCTTCTCTTCTCTTCTCTTCTCTTCTCTTCTCTGGGCCCTTGGCAAATCAATTTTGTAAAGATATTTACAATATAGGCAGAGATACATAACTCCTTACTACCATGCTCAACTGTAAACAATTTTGGGAGGCAGTTGCTGCTTCTTAAATGTTTCAGAAGGTAAAACTTCTGCCAACTGCTGGCAAATAATCACACTAGTCTTAATCACTGATATCCCTGAACAGATATTTGGTTTATGGATTAACATTGCTTTGGATCAAGCAAAACTGAGGTTGGAGTAACTCAGACTGCTTTGAGGATTTCTGTACCCTCAGTCAAGGGTGTTGCTTGTGTTTATAGGAAGGATCTGTGAAAACCTGTACTCTGCACACAGATGGATGAGAGAATGTCATCAGCTATCACAGGACAGTGCTCCAAAAGATCACTCCATCTCCAACTTCTTAGTCTTGATCCTTTAGGAAGACCTGTGAAACACTGCCACAAGGCTGAGCCTAAGAAGGAGACTCCATAATCTAGAAACCATAGGTTCTTTCCTTCCCATTTCTGTATCCTGAACTTTTTGGACTGTAACGTATTCATGGTGTGTTCAGTACAATGCCCTGAGTCATGGAAACCTTGTGAGATGAAGCAATGCGTATCAGCACATACTAGCTCCTGAAATTGTCCTGGCCTGCTTCACCCCACTGGTCAGGCAATATTCAAAAAGAATGGAAGGTCATACCCGTCAGACCTAGGTGAAGGCTGAAAATCAGCCTGCACATAGGGAGCAGAGGAGAACAGCATGTGCACAACACTAACTGCAGGCAAAGAGCTCATAGTTTAACACAAGAAGACAAAGCACAGGCCCTGAAACAGAGGCGCAGTGCAACGAAGTGTCTGGGACAAGGACATCTGAGCAGTCACGGGAAGAAAGCACCTGTGTCATCTCCAAGGTTTAGTCCCTGAGACCACACTATCTCTAGCCCACCTGCTGCTAAGGACATTAGGCCAGGAAAAAGAAAAGCCCTATTTTCCCCCAGGAGGGATAGAGAAGAAAGAATTTACCTGACGTTAGGCAGAAGCTAGACATGACTGTCAAGGTTGTTCTCACCTACAGCCTTGCTCAACTCTGTGCTAGTAATTGTAAAGGCAGGAAGGAAAACAAAGTTATGCATCAGTCTCTGTGATTAAATGAAACCATGATGAGTTATGTTCAGGAGCCTTCATTAAAAAATGTTATTAGATGCTAAAATTTGTTCTCTGTTGGATGCCACATGCATTTTAACAACTACGGTCAGAGGAATTAGACTTCAAAACAGTGGATTTTAATTTGAGTAGGGAATGAAACGTTTTTCTTGAGGAGGAAAAAAGGAGGACGAGAAAGAAAAGAAGAGAGAAGAGAAGAGAAGAGAAGAGAAGAGAAGAGAAGAGAAGAGAAGAGAAGAGAAGAGAAGAAGAGAAGAGCAATAAACGAACAAAGGAAGGGGGAAGGAGCTTAGTTCGAAGGTGCAATAAACACTTTGCAGAAAGTGTACTGGTGTTTTCTGATTTTCCAGTGAAAAATAAAGATTCAGACAAAAAAGAATTTAAAATCTTCAAGTTTTATATCAATTTTTAGTCATTGCTGGGCCTATTTCATCTTAGTCACATTTGTTTCACCAATTTAATTCCACTGGTTTCAGCAATATACCTTTCCTCAGTTTAAAGCAGTGCCAGGGAATGAGAAACATGCTCTGAATTAATCTTGGGATTGAATTGATGGCAAGTTGAGAGAGAGAGGAGGGTGGTCCCAGAGGGCAAAGGACTCAATTTCTCAAAATGTAGCTCTAAATAATTAATATCTTGTTTCAGGGCCCTAGTAATATACCATTGCTGTAGGACTCATGCTTTCTATTGCTATTAAATGTGTTACAAGCGCTCTGCATGAGTAACACCAGCTCACTAAGGACCTAATCTAAACTCTGCTCATCTCTTTGGTATGACTGCATTTTCATTACAAATCAAAGAAAGGCCTCCTCTTGCTTTCTGTCAGCTTTGGAAGAAAAACTAGAAAATTACACTGTTTTGCTCTTTACTTTTGAAAAATCCATCGGTTCCAGCACAGAAGAATGGTACAAAATAAAGGTATTGCTTTGTAGTTTTCATCCAAATTAATAGGACACAGCAAGCTTCATCGGGTTTTGGGCAGCGGGACATGGAAACCAGGACTTTTACTTGATCTAAAGAAAATAAATTTAGGAATGACAAAGGTCAGAGTGGGTGCCAGGGCCCAGGTGTGCTGAAAACAGTAATGAATAGCAATAGGAGTTCTCAGCATGAACGTTGTCTCATCCCCACCTGATTCTTGTCAAATGGGCACCGAGGACATCTGAGCAGCATTTCTCTCCCTGGTGGCTCCCCTGGATTTGCGTTAGTCAGTACATGTTCATCTTTATTCTACACAACAAAAATGTCATCTATTGAAAAAAAATCCCAATATCTGTAACCTTAGCAAGTGCAAATTGATCCTGCCTGGGTTGGAAAGAGCTGTGGCAGAGTGAAGAAAGGTCTGACGGCTTCAGGGCTGGTCTGGTACTGGGAGAGGTGTCTCATGAAGCCACGGGAGGGCTCAGCCCAGATTGTCGTGTACCTTGTTTCAAAGAGGACAGCTGGGTGGGACAGCACGTGTTGTGCAACGTGCATCTCTGCAATGACATTCAGTCCAGGAAGGTCCAAAAAACCCCTTCTGCCCACCTCAGCTACCACAAGCCCCTATCAGAATTATGAGTCTTATAATAAAAGACATAAAATCACAGTTACAACAAGGCACAGCAAGAGAGCAGAGGCACTGCTCATATCATCAGAGCTCACCAAAATGGTTTGTTAAATCTGACTCCTGGTGACCCCAGGAAAAAGGCTTAGCTCCAAAACATATGAAGGAATGCAGCACCCCCAGTAGTCTGAGCTGGGAGAAAAGATCCCTTCTAACTAAACTCGGCAACTGGTTTAAAGACAAAAAAGACTGCAGTTACAGTATGAAAAAAGCACTGGGACCACTGCTGGACAGTGAGCCCTAGTGCCCTGGTGTCTCTGAAGCAGGTGTGGGCAGTCTATGCCCTACACTGGAGCTTGGTCCTGTGGTTGATGCTTCTATTTCTGTCTAAAAGGCAGAAATAAAAACAGAAAAGGTGTTTGCAGAAAACTGTGTTTGCAGTTCAGGCTTCAGTGATAAATGCGGTTTGCCTTTGATAGTCCATGGCGGGAGAGAGCCCCCTGCCAGACAGCAGATCAGTGAATTGCCAAAGACTGGTTTGGACTACTTTTCTGCAGGCCAAGAAGTGGATGTTACATCATGCAACGCTCCAGGCCTGGGGCAGAGGGGCTGGGAAGTGCCCGGGGGAGAAGGCCCTGGGGGTGCTGGCTGACAGCCGGCTGGGCATGAGCCAGCAGTGCCCAGGTGGCCAAGGAGGCCACCAGCCCCCGGGCTTGTGTCAGCACTGGTGTGGCCAGCAGAAGCTAGGCAGGGATGGGGCCCCTGTGCTCGGCCCTGGGGAGGCCCCACCTCGAGTGCTGGGCTCAGGTTTGGGCTCCTCGGGACAAGAAGGGCCTTGAGGGGCTGGAGCGTGTCCAGAGAAGGGCAGCGGGGCTGGGGCAGGGTCTGGAGCACAAGTGTGCTGGGGGGCGGCTGAGGGGGCTGGGGGGGTTTATCCTGGAGAAGAGGAGGCTGAGGGGAGACCTTATCGCTCTCTGCAACTGCCTGAAAGGAGGATGTCGCAAGGGGGGTGTCAGTCTCTTTTCCCAAATAACAAGCGATAGGAGAAGAGGAAATGGCTTCAATTTGCACTTGAGGACGTTTAGATTGGCTGTTAGGAAAAATGTCTTCACTGAAAGGCTTGTCAAGCATTGAACCACGCTGCCGGGGTGAGTGTTTGAGTTACCATCCCTGGAGGTGTTAAAAAAAGGTGTAGATTTGGTGCCTAGGGATATAGTTTCGTGGTGGGCTTGGCAGTGTTAGGCTAATGGTTGGACTTAATGGTCTTAAAGGTCCTTTTCAACATAAATGATTCTATATTGCCTTGCTAGCTGGAGATGGCTGCAGTAGATATTTTGTCAAGGTATCCAGAGATGTAGATGATGTCTACAGAGCCATCAGCTTTTTTCAGGAGCTGTTCAACATGTGCATAACCTGGGCATTCTTTGGGGGAATAAATCGTAATTTTTATGGGCAACATGCAGGATTCTAACCAAGCATCCAAAAATATATCTTTTCACTTTTTGCAAGCTAGCTGTGATCAAGTCGCTAGTGGAGGTGCAAACAACTACATATTGACAATGACATTGAAAAATTTGTTGACTCACTGGTCAACACAAAGTCTATTTAGAGCTGTTTGAGATATCATAGGAGGCCTCCCCAGCATCCAGCTACCAGTCCAGAAGGGCATGGGTCTCCCATTGGCCCTGTCCAACTCTGAGCCTTGTACAAATATTTCTGACACTCTCATGTATCGTTAATGGTGCCCCACATCCTGTGGACTTCCTTCAGTGGGGTAACTTGAGGAGGAACTCCCCCCACCCCGGTTCTGACTGGTTTGGCTTTCTTCAGATCACTGTGCTGGTTTTGGCTGGGATAGAGTTAATTTTCTTCACTGTAGCTGGTATAGTGCTGATGGGACATTGATGTTTTAGTTGTTGTTAAGAGGTGGATAAGTATCTCTAAGTAGCGTCTATAGTAGTCTGAGACATTTCCAGCTTCCCATGCTCTGCCACATGCACAAGAAGCCTGGAGAGGAGTGGCCACAGCCAAGACAGCTGACCCCAACTGGCCAAAGGGATAGTCCATATCATATGACGCCGTGACCAGTATATTAACTGGGGCAGTTGACGCGCGGGGCAGAGCAGTTGCAGCTCAGGGACTGGTGGTGTCAGGCCAGCGGGTGGTAAGCGGCTGCAACACTTGTTTTTTTGGTTGTTTATTCCACAATCCCCTTCCCCCCCAGTTTCCCCCTCTCTCTCGTTATTTTCCTTTTCATTATATTATTATTTTATTGTTATTAATATTATTATTATTATTGTTTAATTATTAAGCTGTTCTTATCTCAACCCACGAGCTTTCTCACTTTTACCCTCTGATTCTCTCCCCCATCCCACTGGTGGGGGAGTGAGAGAGTGGCTGTGTGGGGCTGACTTGCTGGCTGTTGCTAAACCACAACATTCACCCAGAATCTTCTGCACAAAGGCTGCCATTCTCACCATAATGGACCAAGGTCACCAAGCTGTCCATCCCAAATGCAGAGACCCTGTATAGAGGTGATGCTGGGACTGCCCACCTCAGGCTCAGCAACCCTTAGGCTCTCTACAAATTCTCGTCATTAATTCATGCTTCCTTATTGCCTTTTGCACCCATGGAGGAGGGACTAAAAAGATAATATTGCTTAGATTTCCCACAAAATCTAGGAATCAGTATTCAGACCCATTCTCAGAAGGGTGGTCCAACATTTGTCCATTCTTCAGCAGTGACCAGGCTACAGAGAGACAGTATTTCTTAGGTGATGCTTTAGAAAGATCACAATGGCATTTTATCATGGCCCACTTCCAGAAGGCTGAGTACCTAATCAGTGTCTCAAATAGTGAGATGCTATAAAGCATAATCCAGAAGTGACTAACAGAGCCAGAAAATGGAACTGGACACTCTTATCACTGTGTTTTCCTTTCCCTCATAGCCCGGCTAGAGAGATCTTGACATCTTGACATAATCCTTGCTCAACCTCCTTCCCTGAAAACCATAAGGGGTTTATGAAGAATAGAGAATTTCTCTGCAGGAATCCAGAGCCCTTTAATCTCTTCCTGAACATGATTTAATCTTTAATTTTTAATAGATGATGGCTGGTTGCTTTGAGGATTCAATTTTCTCCTTTTTATTAAAAGAGGAAGAATGGCTGAAATTCAAGCTATTTCTCACTTTGAGATGAGGAGTGGAGCAGGCGGTTCTCAGATGAGGCACAAAGGGCAGTTTAGAGGTCCCAATTCTAATCCAAAGACCTGCAAAACCACAGCACCAAGTCTCCATGCCTCAGCTTCC
This sequence comes from Phalacrocorax aristotelis, assembly GCF_949628215.1. Classification (NCBI taxonomy): domain Eukaryota; kingdom Metazoa; phylum Chordata; class Aves; order Suliformes; family Phalacrocoracidae; genus Phalacrocorax; species Phalacrocorax aristotelis. The sequence continues at coordinate 166,440,835 of NC_134277.1, forward strand.
CTCTTTATGATCATGGCCATGTTATTCAAAGGTGTACAGTGAGCCTCGGTTCATTAACAGTCCTTTGGGACCCAAATTATTATCAGCTGGCATAATATGATTCTAATCTGTCTGGGAAAATTAGAAGGCAAAATCATTCTCAAGCTATTGATCTGTTTTTCCCAAGTGCTGTATCATTTGTTACTGTGATACCTGTGCACCTCCTGAGATGCTCAAGTGCAGCACTCAAGGTATCTCTCTGTTCTTCTCTTCCAACCTTTCACTTCTTCGTTCCCTTGGTCTCCACTGTATCACCTAATGCCCCAGCTCCAGGAGGAGTCTCCAACTGGACACACCTGAAATTCTTTGCAAGAGTGAATAAACCAATGTAGCCTGTACCTGCCACGCCCATCAGACACACAACTCAACTGAACCTGACAGTGCTTCCAATGGGAAATTAGAGGGTAGGCACTGGGGTGAGGAGGAAGGACAGGTCATTTGTGAACTGTACCATACAAATTCAATATAACATTGCCCCAGCTGAATCACGTCATCTCTGAACTCTTTTCATAGTGATGTCTACACTAGGGTTCATGGATGCAAGAATGTGTACTGAAACAGTACTTGGTGTGTGATGAGTACATAAGTAGTGATGTACGTGATCCACAGGGTGGGGATTTCCACTGAGCCCCATCCAAAAATTACGACGCTATGGTGGGATTTACCACAACATTCAAGAGTTTGCCTCCCACATGGGAAATCTAGAGAATTCTATTTCATTCCTCCCTAACCCTGGAAGTATCTGAGCTCTAAATATGTCTCAGTTCTTGTCTTGAAACTGGGGTTTCATACCTCTGCTAGGGAAACCACATATCCCATCCCCCAGAGAGTACTTTGATCCCCTGGAGGAATAGCACAGAGGGGCTGAGACTCCTCCAGGCATTCATTTTGCTGGTCAGTAGCTGCAATGTACAAAATTAATTGGATTTTGTAATTTTAAAGAAATGAAGGTTCATTTTAGAAGTGAACGGCAGACTTTACAAAGCTTGGCCGTGGGGTCACAGGTGTGAGGCTATTTCTGTATCCTCTTCAATTTCTTTTTAAAAGACATCAAGAAACTTTCATAGAGAGACCAGAGTTCAGGATATCCTTTCTATGACAGTTTTTGCTAATGATGGAATTAATAGAATCATTAGATCTGATGGCTGTTAGACAAATGAGGTGTGTACGGGCAAATGAATTCAGCCAAGTCCTGTCCCCCCAGCATCTTCACATTGACCCCAGGATCTGTTCTATCAGGAAATAAAACCTTGTGCCAACAGACTGGGAGGCTGGAGACGAGACACAGGCTGGCAAGATTATGCCGGTTCCTCTGATGCTGGGCAGTAGCTGTGTCACCCACAGGGGACACTAAGCAGCCCCTTTCCACCCCACAGCCTCTTCCCACAACCTCCAACGCCGCTTCTCTCCATCAGGACTCTCACGTTCCTAATGGCCACTCTGTTTTGGTGCAGACAATAAGGGAGCAAGGGGTTCTGGGTAGCAAGATTTAGTCAAGGCCATTCTGTCTTCCCTTGCACTAACTGAATGCCTGAGGATTCTCCGTTTTCTTCCAATTGGATCTGTCTTGCTTTACAATGGCGTTCACATTTGCTTGCACCTCCAGCTGCCTAGTGACAAGGCACAGATGCATTTTGCCCGTTATCCTCCAATCTCATGTTGTGACAACTCAAAATCACATCGTCAGAAAAACAGCTGTTAAACATACTGATTAACCACAAGCTTAAAAATCCTCTAGAAGGATTTCTTAGGAATGATAGGACAAGGGGGACAGTTTTAAACTATAAGAGGACAAATTTAAATTAGATATAAGGAAGGAATTCTTTACTATAAGGGTGGTGAGACACTGGAACAAGTTTCCCAGAGACACTGTGGATGCTCCACCCCTGGAAGTGTTCAAGGTCAGGTTGGATGGGACTTTGAGCAAACTGATGTACTATAAGATGGCCCTGCTCATGCCAGGGGGCTTGGAACTAGGTGACCTTTAAAGGTCCCTTCCAGCCCAAACTGTTCTATGATTCTATGACAGAAGTTCTAATACTATTCATGTTCTGTAACTTCTCAGGGATGATCAGCAGTGCCTGAATTGAGGATTCACTCCAAAAAAGGCAAGAGTCCAGCTCACCTACGTGGAGGAGATCTTCACTCCCTGTTGCTTCCAGCCAGCTGTTTGTCCACACTCCTATAAACATGTCCAAGTACACTTCTGAAGTGTATAGCACTAGAATTTTTCCGTCTATCAACTTTCCTTACTTTTTAGTCATATTTTTTCAGATGAATCTTTGTCCAGTTTGACATTTAAATCAATATATATATATAAGTTATAAATCATCTGGTTTGTGTGAAATGGCAACCTTCAGCATAGCCCAGAGAGCAGCCCAACAGAGGAATACTTGAGAAGCAAGAGGGAGAGAGAGGAAACCATTTGCAGTCATGGAGGCAGAGCTGGCATTACTTACTGGTTGACAAGTTGTTTTCACATGCTAATTATATTAGTAAGTGCCTTATCCACAGTACCTTATATGCTGCCTTTCCATCATTTGTTTGAAAGGGAAAAAAAAGAAGAAAAAAAGAAAAGATTACATTCATGTGACCCTAAGGTGATAAATTAGAATGCATAAAGCTCGATACAGGGAAAACAAGCAAACCAATCTTGAACTTACACTGGAAATGTGTTTTATTTTCCATGGATGGTATGGATAGAAAAAAAAATCTATTTCAAGATTTTGGAGTTTCTGTTGAAAAAACACACTTTTTTTTTTTTGACAGTTGAATTCTAAATAGTTGGAGAAAAGAAAAATCAATGAAAGTAGGCAATGTGTTTTTAAAAAATATATATTGTATTTGAAGCCACATTTCTTCAGCAATACTTTTCCAACAACACACCCTTGTGAGCACAGAGGGGAATCCCAAACTCTAAAATTACTTTCCACAACATGATGCATAGATTTAAAATATTTTGTGGACAATGAACATGTGCTGAAAGCTCCACTCAGCTGCTCACGCAAGGTGTTCCATGCAGTTTGGGATGCTCTGGGGTATTAGAGACATCCGCCTGGGGTTGGAAGCTAGGAGTTACTCACATCCTTGCAGAGCAGCAGTAGGAGACCAGTTTGGAAATACCAGGACATCTGAAAGGACACATTTATGTAAGTAGAAAGAGAGAAAGGGAGATAATAGAATGAGGGGTAATGGAAATGGTGAGATTTAAAGCTGCATCCAATCAAATACACACGTCTGCTCTAGGATAAGATGACTGATGCTTTGAACAGCACCATCCCTCTCTCACAGTGGGTCAGCATTGCATTTCCTACAGAAAGGTGTCTGGCATGAGTTGGTGAGATGGGCACATCTCTGTGGCATGAATTCAGGGCTTGACTCTCTTTCCCACATTTAGGCATCGATTGATGTTTAAGGGTGTCCACAAGACATACACATGGGGCTGACCGGTAGTACACAGGGCTCACAGGAGCCTGTGACCTTCTTTGTTCCACTGTGTGGAATTGCTGTGCATAGAAGGTGCGTGGGATTCCCTAGAGCATCTCCAAAGGCTCCAGCTGGCTACGTGCAAGCAACGGCATAAAACCCATACACATAATCGTATCAACCCCTTCCTGCATTGCTAGATTTGACTGAGTCCCTTTCATTCGGACAGCTAAAACCTGGTGAGCTGAATCCTACTTATCCTGGCCTTGTTCCTCCCTTAATTTTGACATCTACATCCTTACGCAATAATAACCTTTTCAGAGTGGTTTTGGCTATGTGAAATATTCCACAGACCGACTGCTACGGTTTCATTATGAGAACAGTTACCTTCATGTTGCATCATCTGTTGCATTTTTTTTTCACGTGAATATATGCGTTGCTTCAGTGTGATTACTCATAAAAGAAAAAATGGAGACAAGTAAGTATGGAAAATTTTAGATTCTTACAGCTGCTGGGGTTATAAATATGATCAGGAAAGTTTGTCTGGCCACATGCTATGTGAAGTGAGAACATTCCAGTTATCAGACAGGTTGTTAAATGACCTTTAAGTTCTTTTTTTTTTCCCTTTTCTCCAGCAAGGCACATTTTGCATACACTCCTGAATAAAAATCTCTCTAATAATTACATTTTCCAGCTCCTGTGCCTTTGTCCCTAGATGACTCCTAAGTAAAGCCTGCAAACTGTAGGAAACTTGGTTAGTTACAGCCATTTTAGACCACAGACTTGGAGAAAAGAAGATTACGCACCAGAGGTGAAAAATGACCTGAGGGTATTGGTTCTCGAGCGGAACAGAGGACACGAGCTGACTCTTTGCACAGGACTATTATTCTCTTTTACTCTTAGGCTTCAGATCCAGTTTTTGCTCTTCCCATAACACTAACCTCTTCCTCACCGTGTATGACAACGACCTCCAAGCCTATATGGGATTTCTCCAGTTACTGTGGCATGCGCTGCAGTAACTCAATAATCTTTTATAATCCTCCTTCCAAGGGAAAAGCTGCCTCTGTAAGACATATCAAATGGGTCCTAAAGATCCTTAAGTTGGTGCGAGACACAAATTCTCTGCATTTCCCAGCTCCATCCCTCATTACACCTGGAGATACCAGCTTCAAGAAGCTTCATGACATCCAGGTAATGAGCTTACCTGAAACTTTTAACTATCCCCTGCCATCATTGGTGCTTCTGCCCTTGTTGCCGTTTCCGCATGACTTACTCATCCCAAGGTGATTTTGCAAGGACTCAAGTGCCCCTATACACGTGCATGACATCAAGGAATATTTCAATATAGAGAGAGGTGGATCTTCTATTTGTTCGAGACTATTCTGTAACAGACATAAACTTTCTTCCATGAGCCATAAACAATGCTCCACTGACAAATTGTGAGATGACCATGTTGGACTGTGTGAGTGAAGATTCATCACCATAAACACAAAGGCCGAGGGAAGGCCACAGGAATGATAATAGATGGAGAAATCCCAGTAGCTTAATCAGGGAGCATCCCGAACTGGCTATCCCTAAAGCTATCTAGGACTATCTAACTAGACCATTGTCCCAGGTGGGAAACCTAGCAACTTGTAGGCTAAAAAGGTGTTTTTAAGCGGATTGTGAGAACACATGAGGGTTGTTTAGGAGAAGGGCCAACAGCAGGAAAAGTGAGGGATCAACATGAATTAGGTAGAAGCAAGCAAGGGAAACGAGAAGGGAAAGGGGGCAAAAGGGGCCGCTCTGGTGTAAACAGGCTACTGGGCAGTATGGGCTGATCTGGCCACCTACTGCTCCGATCTCTGCCGACTATGTTATACTCTCTCTAAATCCTATTTCTATCTTCTGGGTGAGTGTGCTTTCTGCTCTCGACGAGCATATGTGAACTGTAATGAACTGCAAGTTGAGGTAGCTGGTGAGTAGGAGGAGAGGTGTGTCCAGTAAGAGGAGTGAAACCATGAACCATCAGGGTTCAAATGTACAGGTGACACCAACTGGTGAGACCTGGGGATTTGAGGGCCAGCTACTGCATAGGCCACCTAGACTACTAGAAACCATATAAGAAGCAGCTAAAGTCATTTGGTTTGTTCAGCCTCAAGAAAAGAAGACTGAGGGCAGACCTCATTGCAGCCTACAGATTTCTTACAAGGGGAGGAGGAGGGGCAGGGCTGGTCTCTTCTCTCTAGTGATCAATGACAGGACCTGAGGGAATGGCAGGGAGATGGGCCAGGGGAGGGTTAGGCTGGGCATTAGGAGAAGGTTCTTCCCCCAGAGGGTGGTGGAGCCCTGGAACAGGCTCCCCAGGGAGGCATCACAGCACCAGCCTGGCAATATTCCAGAAGCACTTGGACAAGGCCCTCAGAGACACAGTGTGAATTTGGGGTGTCCTGTGCAGGGACAGGAGCTGGACTCGATGGTCCTTGTGGGTCCCTTCCAGCTCAGGGCATTTTATGATTCTATAATGGGAGAAACCTGTGTTGTGTGCATGCGTATTCCTGTAGCAACTTCAGTCCTGGTCAGCTGGAGAGAAGGAACAGGATCAGCCCATCAGTGCTGTTCTGGTTCTGGGAGTGCTGTGTATTTAAATGGATGCTGGTAGGGCATTGTTTTGTGTTTTCTGTCTGTATTGACCTGTGTGGCTGTCCATGCATGTACATATATGCATACATACATACATACATATATGTAAGTATATATACTTATATATACTTCTAAGTATATATACTTACAAGTATATATAAGTAAAACATATTAGGGGCACCCATCTGGAAAATACACTCAGTTTTACCACTGGCTGTACCTGGGGAGATGGAACTACAGCAGCTTCTCACATATTGGGTTATTGGATTTAACAACCTCTAACAGACCATAAGCTAACAAATATCAAGGATAATAAAAGTGCTTTATACCAGGCTGTAGAGAAAAAAGCAAAACAAAATAACCGTTTATGGTACAATCAGAGAATGCTTGTGCGATAGTCAGCTATCAGCAAAGTGTTTTCCATCTTCACCCCTCTGCACTGAGTGCTGACTGAATTTTTAATCACTCGTCTCATGATTACCAGGAGGTAGATGACTACTCTGTGAGTGAGCGCTGTATCCCTCTCATGACCTGGTCTTGTTACCTCCAGTTGGTTTGGTTCTCTTGACTCCAGCTGGCAGGTTGTTCCATGATCTTACTATTTCTTAAATTTATTTTTGATCCTTTTTCCTTTTGACATTTCCTCTACGCCAACACTGGCTGTGTATTAGACTGGTGGCTTTCAACCCATGGTCTGCCTTCTTTACCTAATGATTCTGCAGGTGGTGCCTAAGATTAATCAGTTCATGAAAAACTGTGCTGCAATGGGTTTTAAAGTTATTTTAAAACTGCATTAAAGAAAAAATGGGTCCTCTTATCCTATAATTTTCTAACCTGCCCAAGGTCTCTTCTCATAAAAGAGGTTCCCCTTAAGGTTTTGCTCTGCTCACTGAAGTGCTGAGCTTGTCTTCCTGAGCAGGAGTATCGCACACAATTAGGCCAGGTGGGATCTTATTAGTACAAAAGCAGGAATATCTCCTGATTTCTTCTGTAAACACCTTACCAAACCCTCTGTAGGATTGTGCTCAGGTCTCATTTGCTCTGACGGTTCCAATGAATGAGTCCTGATATTAGAGGACAAGTTATTTTTATTATTTTTCCAAATGTACCAGTTCACTCTCAGCCCCGTTACCTTCCTTGACATATTGACGGCTATATTTTCCAAGATGGCACAACTCTTCTGGTGTGATATTTTCATCCTCTTCTGAACTGACATTTCCCAGCTTTGGCACAGAAGGCTGCCTTTGTTACCAGCAGGTTGCTTAATCCTTCTGTTCCTTATCTAAGAAAAAGAAGAGCCTAATGAGGCATCTTATAACTGTTCTTTCTCACTAAATTATCAGATCTTCAGAGCAAAGACCATCTTTCCCCTGGTGAATATTCAGTGTCTAACACGTTGCAGCCTTGACTGAATTGATGCCTTCAGGTGGTGTTCTCATACCAATGAAACACCTACACCAGAGAGGACAGTAGAAAACATTTCTGGTTCAGGAAAAGTTTCCAAGTGATCTTGAGTGAAAAAAGGTGATTAGAAGCTCTGTTGATTTATCTCCCATGAGAAAGGCATGGACACTACTCTGAAGTCATAAGAAAAATTGAGTTCAAAAAGCCACAGATTTATCCAGCATCTACAGTTTTCACCGGTATGATAGTTTTCCTTGCAGAGCCCTTTGTCAAAAGAGAATAAAATTATATCCCTTTAATTAAGTATTGCTAAGGGTACCATGGTATGACTTTCCTATCCTATATAGTCTCCTTGAAAAATGCATAACATGGGAGAAGGCTCAGCATGTGTCTTGGGTCTGCCAGGGACACCAGCCCCAAGGGAAAAGACCCTCTTAATTTACTGGAAAATATACTGCCTTGAGGCAGGGAGTTGGAAAAACATACAGAACCTCTGCCACTGCCTCAGGCACTCCAGATTGTTGCACCTGCCTCTCAGAAATGTTCAAAATCTGCTTTCCTCATGGATATGCAATGAGCATTTGGCAGAGCAAGAAATATCTCTCCCTTCTTTATTTATCAGGCAGCCTTGGAGTTCCTGCTCTGACAGAAGAGGACACATGGAGCCAGATTTTCTCTGTGCTTTGACCCAAGGAAGACTCCTGATGCAGCTATTAGCTAGTTTTTTCTGTAGGATATTAAGCCCATTTTGCAGATGATAAATTGAGGCATACAGAAATTAAGTGTATTTTCAGTGGGCTTGACTGCATTTAGGGATCTGACCATTGCTGAGACATAGCTTCTTAATGCCAGGGGCACACAAAGCATTTAGAGACATAGTTTTTATTGAAGAGTTAACAGTTTAGGGTCCAAGGGTATCTCAGTATTTTGCAGGAGGTAGATAACCCATTTTGAAAACTGGAACTTATTTTTCTAATTCCCTGAATATCTTTTGCAGATTTTAGCCATTACCAGGAGGTACAAGAATCTACATGACAGGTATCTGGAGAGTGCTGTTTGTATAGTCCAGGAACTGTGTGTGAACAAATCTACTCTGCTTTCTTCAAGACAGCAGCAGCACTGGGATTCTGATGTACGTAGGACAAACTTTTCAAGGGCAATGCCTGCAGTTTAGAAGGCAACATCAGAGTTTTGAGCTGAGACTTTCGTCTTGAGGCAGGAAACTTCAAAGGAAGCAGGCAGCACTCACGGGAGGCATCTTCATCTGGGCAAGACCCTTTTAGAGTAAGCAAGCAGCTCATCTCTAGGTGTGATGCTCACACTGGTCAGACAAGTCACACCTTGAGCTCCACAGCCTGTCTTGACTGGATCTCCACTGATTATGATTGGATCCTGGATATCCATGTGAAATAGAGACACTGACACGGTAGGCACAAAGTTATGGAGCGTAAAGCCCATCTGTAGCTGAACTCATAGGTATTTCTTGACTCTTCTGTTGCAATCAGCTGAATGCAGTCCAATGTTCAAGGAAAAACACTCACCCCAAAAGCTCACAAGGATGCAAACTGAGCTGAGGCATCCTAGGTGAACATCTTTGGGCCAAGCGTGAAGTGAGGGTCAAGGGCAGCACAAAGAATAAGATCTATCTGACATGCTCTGTTACATCCTGGGAATCCCTTTCCTCTGCCCTTTCTCCTCTGTGCTGCTCCCCACAGCCCAGACCTCTTGCAAGTTAACACTCCCTGCATTCTTCCTGCAGCACTGGAGCAGTTCCCACCTCCGCTATCATCTTGGTTGCTGCTCCCCCCATCACTCCATCTTCTCTGCACGGTTCATAGTGACAAGACTTTTTACAGTGCAGTGACTGCTTGAAGTTGTTTTACCACCAGCCTTGAAAGAGAGCTGATTTGTAAGGCACGGACACCCCCTCCTGGCTACAAAGCTGAAAAGAAGAATCCCAGATACCAATAATTGTGAGCATGTTTCAAAAGAGGCAGCCATGCATGCAATGATCGTGGCAAAGTAGCTCTCATGAATACATCAGAAGAGCATCCTGAGCATTCATGAGAGGTGCTGGCACAAAAGAAATTGCTTAATGCAGCAAGGAAATCATTCAGTCATAAAGGCAGTTTATACTTTGTATATTTCATTTTTATTTATTTTTTATTACTGCCTAAAAAAAGAAAGAGGAAGAGAGAGAGAAAACAATAATAGTGGCATTACATAAAAGGGTAACAGATCAGAACATGCTGATCCATCAGCCAGGATGACAAAAGACGAGATGACAGCAATGTGGAGACAAAGAAATCTGTGTTGAACATTTTCATCTAATAGGAAAATGTCACCCTGATAATGAGACATCCAAAGTGAAACTAACACTCAAAATTAAAATCTACAACCCAGAGCAAAACAAACTAGATTCTGCTTTCAGGTATGGGCCTGGGAAGGATCATTATCTGTAGCGAATATATACAAAGAAACAAAGTGTTGCTTTGGACCTGCTGTTACCATCTGAGCACCTAGGGCCAGGTCTGCCAAAACTATGTCGGAAGTGATCCTTCATTCAGTGATGTGACACAGAAACTTAAGAGTGGCCACTCCAAGTTGGTCCATGGATCTGTGTAACCCCGTATCTGCTCCTTATTAGGATGTTCTCCCCGCTTCTAATGACCTCTGTGTGAGAAGCTCCTGAGCCAGGCATCTTATCTTCAAACTTTAAAGATTTGAATTATTTTTCTTCAATGGGTTTGTCCCACTGCTTTGTGAACTCTTCTAAATGTGTGTCATCCACAGCTCTCCACAGCAAAGAGTTCCACCGCTTGATAAGGCTTTGTGAAGAACTGTCGTGGTTCAGCCTCAGCTGGCAACTGAACACCACGCAGCCGCTCGCTCACCCCCCCACCCCTGTGGGATGGGGAAGAGAATCGGACGAGCAAAAGAACTTGTGGGTTGAGATAAGCACAGTTTAATGATTACAATAAAATGATAATGATAAATTATTATGATAATAATGACAATAATGTTAATATAACAAAGGGAAAAGGAAGGGAAAGGGAAAACAGGAAAAAAAACCACGGAAACACAAATGATACAACTGCTCACCACCCGCCGACTGACGCTGCCCGTCCCCGAGCCGCGATTGCTCCCTCCCTCCCCCGGCCAGCCCCTCCCAGTTAACATACTGGGCATGACGTTACATGATATGGAATATCCCTTTGGTCAGTTTGAATCCGCTCTCTTAGCTGTGCCCCCTCCCCTCCCAGCTTCTTGTGCACCCAGCAGAGTGTGGGAAACCAGACATGTCCTTGACTAGTATAAGCGCTACCCAGCAACAGCCTAAACATCTGTGTGTTATCTCAGCAGGTTTTTTTTTCCATGCTAATTTCAAAGCACAGCACTATACCAGCTAGAGTGAAGAAAATTAACTCTATCCCAGCTAAAACCATGACAAGAACCAATCTATTTTCTTTGTTCCAAATTTACCACCTTCAAGACCTCAGGTTTTGAACTGGGAGACACTGTGGACAATTTTTCCCTCTTTTCTCTGGGCCAATAAACAGTTTTATAGACTTTTTTCATACCCTTTCTTAATTGTTCCTTTTCTGGGCTGAAGACCTCTGAGCTGAAGACCCCTGAGCTGAAGACCCCTGCAATATGGGATGCACTGAAAGGAATCCTCTGTCCACTACTTCTTCTTGACAAGAAGGTGTTAATTTTTTCCTTTTTCATGGTCTGTAATGGTAGGTGATGGAGACAGATGTCTACACTGATGAAAAGGTAGTAGGAGGCAAAAAGCAAATTTGCAGATATGAAAAATTTAGTATCCACGTTCATTCTCTCCTGTTAAAATCAGCAAGCATAACACATCTCAATCGCCTGTTTTTTAACAGTAGATAGGGGAAGAAGTAGCAGGCATTCCCGCTTGTCCTAGCAAACAGGCTGAAACTAGGGCTGACATATTTCCCATACAAGGGCTTAGTTGGCCTGAAATAGGACCCAATTTTCCACACAGACATCTGCTGTGGTTGCTTGGGGTAGAATTTGGCATATTTACTTGATGGGGTCCTGGTACAGAGAGCTATTTGACTGTTGCCTTCAGTGCACAAAACTTTCCCCCCAGGCAAACACAAAGCAATGCGCGCTGTTGGTAGTTTTAGCAAGAGGAAAATGATTCTGAGAGAGACACTCTCTGCACTCAGTGTTCACACAGCCTCCCTGGCCTGAGAAATGTTGCGTTTAGTGATGATAAGAGTTGCACGGGAACTCAGGAAATTTATACTCCAAGTCTTGTGATGGTTTTACATAGTATGAGGCATTGGAGCCATTTCCATAACACCATGACTTAGTCTAATCTAAAAAATAGACAGCAAAGATGTTATCTTTTCTCTTGTCTTGCTGTGTAATTGTAAACTCAGTTCAAGTAACAGGTTCAGAGTTTACCTGCATTTGTAATACCACTATCTACTAGCCCACATCGTGACCTTCTTTCCACAAGCTGTGTATAGTCTTGAGGCTGAGCCATTTATATGAAATTTTGAACTTTAATCACTACAGTACTGCCACCTGCTTGTCTTAGACCAAGCCTGGGTCATTACCTGTTTCTTCCTTTCACCAACCTTATACAATGCATAGGGATAAGTCAAGTAGAGAAACCCTTACCAGGCCTGAGTGGATGTTGGCTCAGATGAGCCTGATCTCCAACCTATTCCTATCTCTGAGCTCCTTTCTCACCCTCATGACAAGAGTTTCATTAGCCTAACCCTATCCTGCCATTAATGTACTCTGAAAAACAGAAATTTTCCCTAGAAATTCAGCAGTTGCAAAGCAATCCCAAGGACTGACCGAAACTGAACGAACGCTGCAATCAAGACATTTTGTGGTCTTTAAAATGTCAGGTTTATCCATACTGCTGTCAGCATGGTCAACTAATGGCCAGCTGCCCAGCTTGCTGCAGGACCGTGTTATCGTTACAGCACCCCAGCGATGGCATTTTGCTCAGGAGGCGTTTGTTCAGTGGCTTAGTGCCACAAGCTGGCGTACAGCCTGCCCCAGCCTCCAGCTGCGTTGGAGTCTCCCACACACCTGCTGTAAGCCTGTCACATTCCTCACCTGCTATTACCTAACAAACACGGTTCTGGGGTGCACCATCTCTCCCTGCCTGGCAGTGATCTTCTGTTTTCACCCTAACGTTTTGACAGTTTTTTCTAATGCTGATTCCCATTATGATAATGATGAGAATTACCTTGGTATATACAATTCCTCCAGTCTACGAGGCTTATTCAGACTTTATATTTCAAGGCTGAGGTACTCTTTGTGAGCACAACTGAGGTGGAACACAGCAGATATTTCACAGAACCCTACAGCTTCAAAAAGCTGTTGAGGACAAGACAAGACAAGCACTGCCAAAGGGAATTTAAGGTACCAGAATTCCAATAAAATGTTCACACTGGGAAATATGTGTTTTTTAAAGAAAGAGCAATCCATCACTGCAGAACAGCTGACACCGAGGAAATGATAGATGTGCTGTCATTTGGGATGTATAAATCAAAACTGTGGACACCCTTGTAAAGATGTGACAACTGATAATTGCTCTAAGTGCCAGAGTTACAGGCATGAGGTTCTGGTACTGCTTATACACACAGTGTGTCCTGCCAGGACACCCAGACTCCCTCACTATCAAAGAGATCCAGAAATCAGCCAACACAAAACCGCCAGAAGTTGACCTTCCTCACCCAGGTATTGCAAGATCAGCCATAATCTTTGTTCACAGATGCCTTCTAAAGGCCAGGCATGCAATCATGTGGTGGGATGGTCTTGTACCTCAACCCAAAATAACTTCTGAGCTCACAGACCAGGAGAGCAGATGTGCTATTGTTAAAGCCCAGTAAACCACACACATAACAAGGGCATTGATATGAGTGGTTAGTTCCTTACTCTGCCAGGACAGCAAAAGGGTTCATAGAGGGAAAGTTCCTCTTAGCCCCACTGATCCTTCCCCACAGTGGCCAGCAGGTCTTTTCTAGGCACTGATGTTGGCAAAGTGCATTGCCACGGCTGTTTCACTGTCCCAGGGATTGCTCTGCCCTGCTCATGTGCCTGTATCCTTGTGGTGTCTATAAAGCTTTGATTTGAATATTCAGGAACGGCCTCAGAAAAAGCCATCAACTCTCCTCCAGCTGCTCTAATTTGGAGTCTGCAAGCTTCAAGGCACTCCTTATCAATGTTAGTTAGTGCCAATCAGCCTATAAATACATCTCCCAGGCAGACCAGCAGTGACCTAATACCCTTTTTAACACTGTCAGACGCAATCTCTTCTTATCTTGACTGCCCTGCATTATTTACTCACTTTGGGAACTTTGGTATTCTCAAGCAAAACACTGGGATTTGCTCTGAGTGATGAACGGCTTATAGACATTTAAACCTACATTTGCTTTTGGGGTCATAAAACACATTGAACATGGTAGTAAGTAGCCTGTTCACAGGCTAATGTTTTTTTCTAAATAGGCTAACGAGCTGAACGATTGGAGCTATTCATCAGCGGTAACTTTTGAATTGCTTTCTATTACAATATCACTATATTCACAGCCAGGGTTGAAAATGCATTTACATATTAATCCCGATTCTGTTTTTCTCAAGGTTAGAAGACAAAATGAAACACTGAAGCAATCCAATCAGTCCTAGTGCTGTTGTTTGTTTTATTAAAATTCATGGCCTACCTTATCATTTTTGTTAAGCAAAAAAGCTATGTTAAAACTGACAGCTCTATCAAAGGCAGACAAAAATTAGAGTATAGGAGTTTTAATCTCTATTTCCTTGTTTTTTTCTACTAAAATTATTGCAGAATGACTTGCATCTTTTTTTCCTCCCTTCCTTCCGTCTCACATATGTTTTATCTTCACAATAGCAACAACAACACTCTATTGACTTTTAGAGCAGAAGACCCAGCGTATTCAACTACTCTGACCACCTGCCTCATCCAGAACTCAGATATCCACTGGCAACTCCCTGTAAGAAAGAGCTACGACATAGAATTTAGGTCTTATTCCAGATGTCATGTTTTTTTCTCGCTCCTGTTTCCTAACTTGGATATTTCATGGTTGGATTCCCCAGAGGAAACTGGAACTGAGAGCTGAGATCCTCTGTTATTCCCAGTCTCTTTGAGGTTAGCAATTGTCTCAATCTAAGTATATGTTCTCTTAGCCCGCTCCGAGATAATATGGGCTATGTCTTTACAAACTGTTTCCTACCTCTGGGGAACTATACACAGTAGGAAAATTGGGATCTCTAAGACAGCTTTGTAAAAGCTGCCTGATTTATGCCCTCTTTGGGACTTTCCCCTTTGGGCTTAGATTGATATTCCTCTGACAGCAGGACAGTGCTTCCTGAAGGAGGATCAGCAGGAAGCTCCCACCTACTCCTGTGGTGTGAATTCTCCATGCAGCTGAAGCATCCTCAGAAAAGCAGCATGTAATCCTGTATTTTAGATAGCAGCACTGTTTTTTTGGCTGCACTAAATCTGTTCTGTGGCTGTGTCAGGCAATCATATCACCTTCAGCAGAATCAAGGAAACAGCTTCATGGTTGGGGCTATATTAAGATTACCTCTGACAGTTATTGAGTTGGCATGAAAACTTATGGCCCACGGAACATCACGTAGTGAGTAGTATGGGAAGAGGTCCTGGCTTGAGAAACCTCTAAAATACCATAGCTGGTGCATAATCTTAGGGAGTTGACGCAGTAAATGGAGGAGGCCTTCAATGTCTTCTCAAGACCAAGTCTTCAGCAGTCATCCCAGAGATGGACTTCAATTCAGCTGAAGCCTGGTTGCCTCTCAGGCCAGCGATGTTCCTGTTGAATGCAGAAGGGCTCAGAGACCTTTCCAGCATGTTCCTGGATCCACAGACTGTGTATGCAGTGAATGCACAAGCGCCAGCAAGATGTTTCCTGCTGTCATTATCTTCAGTTAGGATGCTGCTGCCCTGCTCCCGTTGGCTGATGATTTATTAGGAGCTGCTTATGCCCGAGCCAATATTTCCTTCTGTTACCCTATCTGTTTGCAGTGTCCTCTGCAGCTCCACTACACTGCTTTGATTTATGATTCATGCTATTTTATTTTCTTCAGAGTTCTGCTATATTTATTTATGTTGCCCTGAAGAGCCGATTTGCAAATGTAGCAGTCCCGGCAACTTCATTCTGGTCCCCTCCCTGCCTGCACACAATATCATCTCCTTCTTTTGAATAAGTCATTGCTTTTATAGAGAGTAATAAATTTTCATAAGAATTTTTCATATAAGACTCAGTGTGGCGGTCATTACTAAACATCTCTCACCTGTTGATGGAGATGATTTGAATTTCTGTAGTGTTTCTGTCAATAGGCAAAGATGTAATTGAGACATTAATAAAAAATAAGCTGTTTTAATTAATTTTCCTTAATGGGGAGGGGAATATATTGTTCTGTAATTTTATCAGATTAAAATAAATTTATAGACTTTGAAAAAAGCCCTGTTTCTATTGTCGTACAGAAAGAAACACTTCTGAATATGCAAAAATCCTTGCTATCTGAGCTGGAAAGAAATTACTGGACACTGAGACTAGAGAGGCAGCAAAGACTTCTTTTTGATCATGGGTCAGTCGACACCAGGCCTGCTGGCAACAGACTGGCTACACCAGCCTCGAAGGGGAAAAAGGATCATTGTGCAGGAGATAGCAGGGCTCGTTGAAAGACCTTTAAACCAGATATGAAGGGGGAAAGAGATAAAAACAGGCTTGCTAGAGATAAGCCTGAGGGCAGCATGCCAATGTTAGAGGGACAATGTGCTAGCAAGGTCCGTCAGCCTGTTGTCTCGGTGGAAGTAGGGGATGGAGATCCACGTGGCAGCAAAGACACAAGGGTTATGGATGGGTTAGAAATCATGGAAGTGCCTGAGAACTGAGGAATTAGGGCATGTCCCTGCAAACAGGTGGTGGGATCGATAGCCCAAATGAATTGCACCTACACCAATACACCCAGCATGGGCAACAGACAGGAGCAGCTGGAAGCCATTGTGCAGCAGGAAAGCTATGATATGGTTGCCACCACGGAAACATGGTGGGGTGACTTGCACAACTGGAGTGCTGCAATGTATGGCTGTAAATGCTTCAGAAGGGGTAGGCAAGGAAGGAGAGATGCTGATACAGGTAGCCCTGGACGTTAGGGAGTGTTTGGATTGTCCAGAGCTTCATGACAGTGATGACAGCGTTGGTTGTTTATGGGTAAGAACTAGAGGGAAAGCCAACAAGGCAGATATCATGGTGGGATTCTGTTACAGACCACCCAACAAGGGTAAAGAGGCAGATGAAATACTCTATAAGCAGCTGGGAGAAGTCTCACAATTGCTAGACCTTGTTCTCTTGGGGGACTTCAACTTACGAGATGTCTGCTGGAAATACAATACATCAGAGAGGAAACAGTCTAGTTAGTTTTGTGGAAGATAAATTCCTGACACGGCTGGTGAGTGAGCCATGATGAGGGAAGGTGCCCTGCTGGACCTGTTGTTTGTGAACACAGATGGACTTATGGGTGATGTGATATTTGGAGGCTGTCTTGGGCACAGCAGTCGTGAAATGATAGCGATTTCAATTCTTGGAGAAGTAAGGATGGGGCTCAGCAGTACTGCTACCCTGAACTTCCAGAGGGCAGACTTTGGCCTGTTTAGGAGCTCGGTTGACAGAGTCCCGTGGGAGACAGGCCTGAAGGGCAAAGGAGTTGAGGAAGGCTGAGCATTCTTCAAGAAGGAAATCTTAAAGGCGGGGGATCAAGCTGTCCCCATGTGCCAAAAAATTAGCTGGCGGGGAGGAAGACTGGCTTGGGTGAACAGAGAGCTTTGGATGGAACTCAGTAAAAAAGGAGTTTATGATCTTTGGAAGAAGGGGCAGGCAACTCAGGAGGACTACAAGGATGTCATGAGGTTATGCAGGGAGAAAATTAGAAGGGCCAAAACCCAACTAGAACTTAACCTGGCTACTGCTGTAAAAGACAATGAAAATATTTCTATAAATACATTATCAGCAAAAATGGGACTAAGGAAAATCTCCATCCATTATTGGATGTGGGGGGAAACATAGTGAGAAAGGATGAGGAAAAGGCTGAGGTACTTAATGCCTGCCTTTGCCTCAGTAAGGTAAAAAATAGTAAGACCAGTTATTCTCCAGGTACCCAGGTCCATGAGCTAGAAGACAGGGATGAGCTGCAGAATGAAGCCCCCATAATCCAAGGGGAAATGGTTAGTGACCTGCTACACCAGTCTAGACATATACAAGTCTATGGGGCCAGATCGATCCATGCAAGGGTACTGAAGGAGCTGTTGGAAGTGCTCACCAAGCCACTTTCCATCATTTATCAGCAGTCCTGGCTAACCGGGGAGGTCTTGATTGACTGGAAGTTAGCAAATGTTGATGCCCATCTACAAGAAGGGCCAGAAGGAGGATCTGAGGAACTGCAGGCCTGTCAGTCTGACCTCGGTGCCAGGGAATGTTACAGAGCAGATCATCCTGAGTGCCATCAGGCGGCATGTACAGGACAGGCAGGTGATCCAGCCCAGTCAGCATGGGTTTATGAAAGGCATGTCCTGCTTGACTAACTTGGTCTCCTCCTATGACCAGGTGACCGGCTTCTGGATGAGGGAAAGGCTGTGCATGTTGTCTACTTAGACTTCAGTAAAGCCTTTGACACCATCTCCCACAGCATCCTCCTGGAGAAACTGGCTGTTCATGGCTTGGACAGGCGTACTCTTGGCTGAGTAAAAAAGTGACTGGTTGGCCCAAAGTGTTGTGGTGAACAGGGCTAAACCCAGTTGGTGGCCAGTCACAAGCGGCATTCCCCAGGGCTCAGTACTGGGGCTACTCCCGTTTATTACGGGTCTTTTATTTCTCACGGTGCATTGCCATAATCGATCTTGTTGCAATCCTTGTTACCATATGCCAGGCAAGAAAACCAAAACATTGAACTTCCGCTGGATATGACCACTATTTGTCTTGACTCTCCTTGGAGTCAAAATATTTGTCTGACTGAGAAACAGTACACTCTAGGGGGCCCCCCAGATCAGCCCCACACATGAAATACATTGTCCCTTCCTACCATACAGTTACAGACATCCCATGATTCACTGGGACCACTAGTTTCCACTGCTTTGCCATGCTTTTCCCATTGCCACAAGCACAAATAAACTTCATGCTACCCCACTGTATGCTTTTCTTACGGCTTGTACTGACTGTACCCACTGACCAGCTCAGCTACACTCCAAGCCTCTGGCCTTCTTGTAAACCCTCATTCCTCTCGCCTCTGCTATATAACAAATGATTGTGTCATCCTTCCACCCCAGGGTCCTGATCTGTGTGACAAAGAGTTTCTAATCTCATCCCATTGTTCATCTCTTTCTCCCCTTAATCTCAATCAGCTCAGTGTGTCAACAGCACTTGCTCAAAATCACTTATCACACAGGAAAGTCTGTCCTCAAATTTGTTTAGAATTAATCAGAGACAATTTGAGGAGTTTATTAAAGCAGCAACAATCTCAGCTTGACCTTGCGACTAGATTTCTGTTTCAAAGAAACAACTTCTTTTTTTTTTTTGCCTGACATGGAGTTGAAAAACTTTCATTAGGGAACTAACGAAGGTGAAACCAGCTGCTGCGCTTCAAGGAATTGCAAGTGGCAAATTCTGCTTAACGGACTTGACATTTTCTTTCTCTTTCTTTATTTTTTTTTTTTTGTTTGAGAGAATAACGCAGAAGCCTTGCAGGAATCATCTGCCCCAGGCCCTGCCTGAGCTGAGAAAGGGTCTCATTGTTCCAGGTTCCCTCCACAAACCTCACACCCTCAGAGAGCAGACGTGGTAAGGCCAAGGTCACATAGAAATGCTGTTCTGTTTCTCCTTCCTTTCTAGAACATTTGTAACCATTGGTAAGAGATGGTTGACTCTCTGGTACTAAAAATGTGCTAATTGAGATGGATTTACCAAGAGAAAACATACTGTCTGCTGGGAGCAGACACACACTTCAGATATCTCCCTCTTCAGGTGAATGTTTACCTCATAAATTGAAACACAAAAATTAGAAAGGGATTCTAAACGACAGTTGAGTAATTAGGGTGTAGCTCCCAACTGCAGAGAAAGCCTCGCACCCAGCTCTGGGCATGGGCTCTGACCACTAATTCCTTCTGCAGAAGTTGGACCCCTCAAATCAGTAGTCACTGTCAGTGCCAACGGATGTTTTTGTTATTAATGCTTATTTTTCCTCTTTCATTTGCCTAAGCAATTCAGAGCTGTTACAGATTTGAATGACCCCATGTATTAATTCTGACCCACCAATAATTTGTGGACCTGGTCTATATGCATAATACAGAGGGTCTGCTGCGTTCAGAAGAAGAACAAATTGAAAATCAAGTTGCTGGGAATGTCTGCTCCTTTTGAAACCTCAGCATCTGCAAAGACCTGTCTTTTTGGGAGTGCAGAAAGGCTTTCCAAGCTGCCAAGCCACTTGGCAGCTCCCTGTCAGCCAGAGACGATTAAGCATCTCTTGTTAACAGCTCTTTGCTGTTACGAGAGCCTCAGTGCACGGCACAGATCTGCTGGCTCTCTAAATGAAGTAGCAGCTTGGTCAGAGCCACTGACCCCATGCTTCCAAAACGATTTCTCCTTTAATCAGGCTTGTCAGAGGAGACTGGCTCTCCTGGGGAGATATCTGAGCTTCGGTCACTGCCAACCACAGTTCCCTCACTCCCCATCTTTTCACCTCATCCAACCAAGGGCTCATCCCTTCTTGCATTCAGAATTATGTTCATCAATCAAGAGGATAAGATGGATGCAAGCTCCTGATTACACTGTAGGCAGAAAATTATTAGGTCCCATCAAATCACAGCGCCAGAGGACAATATATCAAATCCTACAGAAATGCTTTTTTGTCCTACTAGCAGAGGGTTTTCCAAACTCAGAGATTTCTCCAGAGACATCAGACCCTTGGTTTAACTCAGACCCTACTATAAAAGGTAATTCTTCCAAATAGGAAGCAGAAAGGGAGCCACCTGACCTAATGCTGAGCCTATATAGCATCAGTTCTAGAGAACAAAGAGGGAACATCTGTTCCCTTGTTTTAGGAATCTTTCCCCAAAATATTATTTTCTCCAAGTTACTGAGTGGTTTCAGGATAAATGAGAATATTTTGGGCAAGTCATTAATTTGCTTGGGAAAAATAATTTCCTAGCTCTTTCTTTGTGCATATTTAGCCTTTGCATCCATCTCTTTATCTTAAACTGGCCAAGCAAATTGCATAATAATGTTATGTTCCAGGAGCGATGTTCCAGCTAGATGCTGTAGGGAGAAGACAAAGAAGGGAAAAAGAAATTAATACATACTTGAAAATTTAAAGTTGTTGGAACAAAGAAGTCCCAGACAGTTACTTAGAACCCAGTAATAAACTGCTAAAATCCATGAGCATGGCTACCTGTCTTCATAATATCCATAATAAACATCATAATTAAAGTAGGCAGAATATGTGAAGAGTGACCGTGAAAGCACGTTTCATGCTACAGCAGCTGTAAAATGAGCACAGGAATGCCTGAACCAGTGGATACATCATCTTAACCATCAAATGATGTGCCAGGAAAGATCCTTGAGAACTCATGGAGCAGCTCTGCTGCATCAGAAGCTCTCTGCTCCTTGAAAATTGATTATGCAATTGAGATTTATAAATTAACCCATGAACAGCTTTTATTTGCACACAAATATTCTGCCGGACTGTGCAAATTAAAAGTTTATGTATGTGTGGAGTTATCTCAGTTGGAATTATACTTCAACAATCTCATTTGCATAAGTCAGAGATTGTAATGACTTACTCAACTAAGCATACCCATGCAGTTAATTACTTTTTTCCAAATGAAATGCCAAAATTATTTCCCAGCAGAGAAAGGCAATCGTTCACCCAAAGCAGCACAGGATGCTGTCGGTCTTAAAACAATTAATATGAAATTAATTTCAACAGATCACTGAACCATATTTAGTGAGCAATGCGAAGCATAATGTGACCAAATACAGCAGCTCAGCTGGCAAGTCTACTCCTCTGCTGTCCCTCACCAGGAAATTCTGAAATGAGGAAACACATGAAGCACCTTAGTGGTTAGAAGACAGCAGTCCTGGCCAGGCTGAAGGGGAAAGCAGAGTCCCTGAAAGAGCAGAAGTTATCTTTGGAAGCGCATGTTATTACAAACTCAAAGATTAGCAAAGGCGGATTCTTCATGTTCCCACCTCATATTCCCACCACACGAGGGACTGGGAAAGTATCCAGGGCTTGGAGAAGACAGAGAAAATACTGTGTCCTTGTTGAACAGTCAAGACAATAATGTCACAAGCGAGAAGGATGACATGACATTAGAAATCTGGGACTGTGTTTGCAAATTTGGGACATGTGGCCACACTTATTTACTAACTCAGATTTAGCTGCAGTTTGTCCTGAATTGTGTTGGTCCAGAATATCGTGTTGTCCCTCCTGGTGGGAATTGAGGGGAGGAGCTGCCCATGTCTTTGTCCTGAGCAAAGCACCTGGTAAGACAAAGCAGACTGATATTTCATTAGCACAGCCTGGCACAGCGACTCACTGCCCTTGCATTCATACTGTGTGCCAGCTCTTCCATGTCCCATGATTTTTGGACAGCCGTCTGCAGGAATTACACACAAAGGGATATTTCCAGATCCTCCAGTCCAGAGACTGGGGCAGCTTCTCAGGGTCCCTATAACTTCTGGCAGAGTTATACCAACATTAGAATGTTTTCTGTTTCAGTTTGAACTCAAATGAATTTTAAAACTGCCAAATACACTTTGAACAGATTGATCTTTTTCTGCCCTACTCAACTTTCAAGCAATATTATTTGGAACTATTACAGGCCCTGTATCACCCCTGCAGCCCATTGAAGCCTGTCGTCACCTCAGCCAGAACATATTTAAACTGAAAAAAATATTAGCTTGTGCCCTGCAGTCACTCAGAGACTCTTGTGAGAGGGGCCTTTTACCACAAGGCAACTTTTCTACAGTGAATCCAATTCCAGCAGGTTTAATAGAAAAACCTTCAGACTGGAGGGCATGTACAGAGAACAGCAATCCACGTGGATCATAGAATCATAGAATCATAGAATGGTTAAGGTTGGAAAAGACCTCCAGGATCATCAAGTCCAACCATCAACCCAACACTACCATGTCTTCTAAACCATGCACTGAAGTGTTTTGTCTACATGTCTTTTAAACACCTCCAGCGATGGTGACTCTCCCACCTCTCTGGGCAGCCTCTTCCAACGCCTGACCACTCTTTCAATAAAGACATTTTTCCTATCATCCAACCTAAACCTCCCCTGATGCAGCTTGAGGCTGTTTCCTCTCGTCCTGTCACTGGTGACTTGGGAGAAGAAACCAACCCCCACCTCACTTACACCCTCCTTTCAGGCAGTTGCAGAGAGCGATAAGGTCTCCCCTCAGCCTCCCCTTCTCCAGGATAAACCCCCGCAGCTCCCTCAGCCGCCCCCCAGCACACTTGTGCTCCAGACCCTGCCCCAGCCCCGCTGCCCTTCTCTGGACACGCTCCAGCCCCTCAAGGCCCTTCTTGTCCTGAGGGGCCCAAACCTGAGCCCAGCATTCGAGGTGGGGCCTCCCCAGGGCCGAGCACAGGGGCCCCATCCCTGCCCGGCTCCTGCTGGCCACCCCAGTGCTGACACAAGCCCGGGGGCTGGTGGCCTCCTTGGCCACCTGGGCACTGCTGGCTCATGCCCAGCCGGCTGTCAGCCAGCACCCCCAGGGCCTTCTCCGCCGGGCACTTCCCAGCCCCTCTGCCCCAAGCCAAAGCAAACTCAGGGACGGCCACAAACTTTGCGACAGGAGGTCTGTTCTGATCTCTGTTGGCGTGGCTTTATTTTCCTGAACATCCTGAACATGTGGACAAGCTGGGGGTGAAGCTGCTGTCACAGAAGGGGAGTTGGAGATCAGAGAACTGCTTTGTGATCTGAAGGTCTTGCAGCTCCACTGCATGAGCGTGTCAATAACTCACACATTAGAGATGTGGGCTGTGATTTCCTCTTTACAAAGTGCTTCTCAAGTAGTCTGATTTACTTTGTTTTTAATGCATAGACTATCAATATAATTTCTATAAGGTTTTTGAACTGAAATTTAATATATGAGATTTTTTCAAGTGATTGTTGAACTTTTGTCTGCTGGGTGTGCTCAGAGGAACTTCTGTCTTCCAAAAACACACTTCCTGGCTTTTATTGCTAAAGTCAGACATATTCTCTTACACCAGTCTAGACACTTCAGACCCCTGAGAGCTACAAAGGGTCTTTTCTGCTTTCCTCTCTGTGGCAGGAGGATTCAGGTGGAACAGCAAAGGGCTCTCCCCAACAAGGCTGCCAGAATGACATTCAGGTCAAGGGACAAGGCTGTGAAACACGGAAATGACTGTCTAAATTGTCTGTCTCACTGTTTATGTCTGCATTGCACAATAGAGAGTGGGACAGATAGATTGACCAAATCAAAGTCTGTTTGGCTCTGCATGCCATCCCTGACAGTGGTCAGAGGCAGATGCTCAGGAAAGATGATAAATACCACACATCCTAACAGTGATCCAAAGGCCATTGGCTAATTTGACACACAGATCCTACTTTGAGACCTAAAAACATTACAGCAAGCCTAAAGCCCTCCTTAAAAGGAGCGTTAATTAGCTTAAACACAGTTCCCGATGGAGGGAACATCTTCTGGGGCAGGAAAATATTTATTATCTCAAGAGAGGCTTTTGCCATATTAAGAAGTTGGTAAGTCAGGCTGGTTTCTGTTGAATGGAGGGTAGAGCCTGGGGCAACTGGGAATTGCTTCTGGTATAATAGCAGCAAATACCCCCACACACCCCTCTGCTTTCTCTCCTTCTCTCCTCCATCAGGAGCATTGGGGCAGAGTCTGACTGGAGGCCTGTCACTAGTGGTGTTCCCCAGGGGTCTGTGCTGGGTCCAGTCCTCTTCAACATATTCATCGATGACCTGGATGATGGGACAGAACGTAACCTCAGCAAGTTTGCTGATGATCCCAAGCTGGGAGGAATGGCTGGTACACCAGAAGGCTGTGCTGCCATCCAGTGAGACCTGGACAGGCTGGAGAGCTGGGCAAAGGGGAAAGTAATGAAATTCAACAAGAGCAAGTGCAAGGTCCTGCCCCTGGGAAGGAACAACCCCCCGCACCAGCACAGGCTGGGGGCTGAACTACTGGCAAGTGGCTCTGTTGAGCAGGCCCTGGGGGTGCTGGGGGGCAGCGAGGTGACCCCGAGTCAGCACTGGGCCCTTGTGGCCAAGAAGGCCAGCGGTGTCCTGGGGTGCATTAAAAGGAGTGTGGCCAGCAGGGCGAGGGAGGTTATCCTCCCCCTCTACTCTGCCCTAGTGAGGCCACATTTTGAGTACTCTGTCCAGTTTAAGAAGGCCAGGGACATGCTTGAGCAAGTCCAGCGCAGAGCTACCAAGATGATCAGGGGACTGGAGCATCTCCCTTATGAGGAAAGGCTGAGAGACCTGGGCTTGTTCAGCCTGGAGAAGAGAAGGCTGAGGGGGGATCTCATCAATGCTTATAAATATCCAAAAGGTGGGTGTCAGGAGGATGGGGCCGGACTCTTTTCAGTGGTGCCCAACGACAGGACAAGGGGCAACGGGCACAAGTTGGACCATGGGAAGTTCCATCTAAACATGAGAAAAAACTTTCCCGTGCGGGTGCCAGAGCAGGGGCACAGGCTGCCCAGAGAGGCTGTGGAGTCCCTTCCCTGGAGACATTTAAACCCTGCCTGGATGCAGTCCTGTGCCCATCATTCTGTGATTATGCGATCTCCCAACCCCTTCCCCACCCTTGCTATGCTGGGCTCTCTGAACGGCTCCACAGCCTTCCTCTGCCCCTGGCTTTTCCCCTCCATGTCCTAATCCTTTGGATGCAAAATTCGATTTTGCTCACAGATTTTGCAAGCTTTAACTACATCTGACTGATATGAATACATATAATTAAAGCCTGAAAAGAAGTGTCTGGATTGTATCAACCCAGTAGTGTAATACTCCTGCAAAGCTAAGATCAAAATTGGTGTCCATGACAAAAGCTGTGCAGGGGTGATATTTTGGTGCATTTAGGTTTTCAGGCAGTTGTATCAATTTGTTCATCATTTCTACCAATTTGGAGTTCTTGTATTTTCATTTACTACTTATCTTTTAAAGACAAAAGAGTAATCACAGGCAAATTTGAGTGATAGAAGGATGTTTCCTTCCCTATTAAATGGAAATTGAAATGTACTTAGAATAACTGCAGGTGCAGAGCTGCAACTTCTCCCATCCACTCCTCGAGAAATACACCTAGAGGCACTCCCATGACTCTGAACTCTGTCTCAACTCAGCAGAAGTTTCTGGGGACAGGGTGTGCTGCCCCTACCTTTCCTGCAGCAAGATTTACCCTTTTTAAATCTCCCTATACAGGGCGTTTGAGGGGCTTGAGGAAATGTGAACAACTGTAAGAAGCTTATTTAAATGAGAACATCCTCAAAGGCTAGGATTTGGGAGTCTCCAATATGGTATATCTCCTCCCAGCTGACTGGCCTTCATCTTGAGAGACACATCTCAGCCTCAGCCCAGCTGCATAAATGTAGGCATCGCTGGTCACCAATCTGGCTGTGAGCAACATGGAGCGGAAAACAGAGGCTGAGAGATGAGCTCTGGGACCTTGGTTTGGTGCCACATGCTCTTAAATGTTGAGGACCTGATCTGCATTTGCTGTAATGCCTGTGCCAATAAAGAGACAAACTCTTCAGCACAGGGAAGTGCCCTGGTCCTGTATCAGCTGTACCCAGTTGGAAGTTCTCTGTGGATCCCTATGGAAAGCATTAATTTATGATGCCTGGATAGGAAACAGTTGAGAACGGTTTCTTGGAGGAGAGAGGTTTTAGGTTGAAAATTGCTTTAGGGAGGGATCTAAATTTGGTGCATTTTTCTTATTTCCTGGTCAGTAAAGCAAAGGTGGAGGTGCGTTTGTGCTCTATGTATTTTTAGAATGGTTTGAGAAAGGAACCTGCTGACTGCTCCCTGTATCTCAAAACAGAAATGGCAAAGTATGATAAGACCTTCTCTCTTTCCTGACTTTGTGATACACCAGTGAAGGGTGTCCTACTTAAAGAGATTATGGGTTTGGAATGCTATTCCCATTGCCCTTAATGCCTTTCATCCTAACCTTCCTAGGAACTGGGTTTTTCACTATTTGCCGTTCCATACAAAACTAAGTAGTCTATTCCTATCTGATTTTTCTTCATTTCACTCCCAAGGTTTCCAATAAAAGAAACAATACCAGCATCTGACATTAGTTTTACTGCATGAATTCCAATCACTGGATTTATCTGAAGCAAACCAAACAGTCCATTTTTCTCCTGGGAACTGATCTTACTTAATATTACGCAGGAGCAACCCAAAACCTAGCAGGAAGGCCATCAAATTTCCTATTACCAGCACTTACCGAGGTGGTCTGGAAGGAAATTCCCACTGTGGTCTGAAGTCTTGTCCCTTTAAAAACCTTGATGATTCATGAACGTAGTTGGAAAACCCCTTATCGTGATCAGAAGACAGGAAGAAGCCCTGCATTGGGGAAAGTCTCATACAGACATACAGTTTCTTAACAGGCAAATTAGAAATACGAAGGAGAAGAATTGCATGACCTCAAGAGGTATCAGCCCCTATTAATCTAAGTGCAGGTGTTTTTTAAAGTCATTGTTTCTCAAGAGTTGTTGCAATTCTAACTAGATTGGACATGAGTGTAGATAACATCATGGGCCCTAACACCAGAAAAGTTAAAATGGAAGAAAAGTGGTGCTCTGTTTTGAAAACAACATGCTAATTAATTTCCCAAGCTATTACCAAAAAGTCATTAATGTTGTTATAACATAATTAAAGCACACTGTGAATTTCAGGACTGGTTTGTTGGTTTCTCTGGGGTTTTTTTCACTTCCCTCTTGCTATCTGCCCTTTAGAAAAACCCTGGAAGAAGGGAGACTCCCTTTTTACAGGAAGTCACATGGGAGAGACAAGAGGTAATGGGTACAAGTTACTCCTGGAGAGATTCCAGTTGGACACAAGAGGAAAATTTTTCACAATGAGAACAATCAGCCGTCGGAATAATCACCCCAGAGAGTGGGAGGATCCCCCAGCATTGGACACTTCTAGGATTCAGCCGGACAGGGTGCTGCGCCACCTTGTCTAGACGATGCTTTTGCCAAGAAAGGTTGGACCAGATGATCCCTGAGGTCCCTTCCAACATGGTATTCTATGATTCTATGACTCTAAGATGCTACACAAGTCGCATGTTTTATACTCAAGGGGTCATACTGGCTGGCCTTGAATTTTTTGCGTAAACACCCATATATGTGAACAGAAAGAAACATACCCTTAATACTAACACTAAAAGTAAATCTTTTATTGTCTACATTGTCATGGTTTAAGTTCTTCAGCAGTGTGCTTCCCTTATAGAGGGTATTAATCTTCCTAAGCTAACCCTGTGTACAAATAAACAGAGTATTATCCCATCGATTGCTGTCATTAAATAACTTAACCCAACCACTTGGAACTGAGTGTTCAGCTGAGACCTTCTGAGCCCCAAGCCTGCAGGTGTTCAATGGTCTATCCTTCTCACTAAGGACCCAAACGATAATCCTGCCTCCAGTGTTCAGCCATGATATGGTCCCTCAAGATTGAAAGTTCAAATGGACATAGGCCAAGAGTGGCTGCATTTCACCCATACTCAGTTTTGTTCCGCTTGACAGGCAGGTTTGACTGGGATGAACCCAGGTACAGTAGGTGCATCCGTATTTTGCAAAAGTCCCTCCACTTTCCCATGCCAAGATAGCCTTTAAAACACACAGAGTCCGATATTCAGAGGCATCATTCCCAGACCCATCAAATGAAGACAGCTGCCTCTACTCAGCACTCAGCCGCAGACAGCCAGGACCACATTTTACCTGGCTTTGCCAGCAGGAGAAAACCTCTTGCAAAACGCTGTAGCAGAACACTGCTGACTCAGAGAGAACATTTTTCATCCAGGCACCTATGTGGCCTGAAACTGCTTAGCCTGCAGAGCAAAAAATGATATAGCTTCTTTTGATGGAGTGGAGGTTGTGACAAGTCGTCAGCCTCAGAAAATATATTTAATGTACAGTATATTTAACATACTGGCTATATACAGAACTTCTGAGAAAGAGCTCGTGCTGGGTGTCTTCATTTTATGGTCATGTGTGTTTGCATGTAAACATATCCATATCCCAGTTATTGCTAGGAGACCACTGACACCCTACCAGAAAAGAGACACCAGGATTTGACATTTTTTCTTACCCCAAATTGGGTCAAAAATATAAAATAATGAAAGTGACTGTGGATCAGGAATACTCCAGACCTTAGAAGTGGGTGGGACCAAACTGAATGTCAGTCATTTTGAAACTTGTTTTTCCATCTCAGCTTGTAAAAAAACCCCACTATTTATTCTGTTTATATGAATTCTTTTCTATTTTTTGTTCTTTTTCTTGCTCTATTGACAAAACATGCAGTCATTTCAGTCCTGCAAATGGAGTTTTTATGTTTTCTCTAGGCACAGTTCCATTGGGTGTTGCAACATATAAAAAATAATCTTGCCCACTATTTTTTTTGCAATGAAAAAACTGCCTCTTCCCTGCCTGCCATTTCACTGTTGACAGATTAACATGTTTTCCTGCACAAACAGGTTCTGCCTGGAGATACACCACCCAGCTCTGTACCAGGGTTGCTAGTAACATTTTCCCAGCTAACACAGACATAGACATGCATGTTACTGGAAAAGAAGCTCTATTCCTTGTGCTGCAACATATACTCAAGTAGATATATTTAACGCAGGTTGGCATGAAAATGGCTTCATTGCAACGTATGTGGATGATAAACTCTGTATATTGCGGTAGTTAGAGTTTCACTGGAATGAAGCTGTGCAACAAGCCTTTTCTTTACCTAAAGGAGCTGGTAAAAACATTTATCACCTGCAATAGGTGCGCTGAGCACACCAGAGATCTTCTGGAGTTTCATGGCAGAGCCTCTCTGTGAGGAGAAATGCAATCCCATACTATGTATACATCCCATCAGTTAATGCTGTCTTCTATGAAAGGTAGCAGCTTTTAAAAATTAATCCATCCAGCATTTTAATCTGCTGTGCAGATGCAAATTAGTCTTTAATTGCTCTCTAGCTAAACTGATCATTTAGATGCCTATCAAATTAGAGGTACCACGGAGGTACAAATGATTACACAGTAGAGCTGTGCCTCGTTCCTGTTAATGGGAGATGAAATATGCTTCAACAAAGTAATTTCTTGTCCATCAGTCCCCTGCAGGGGTCTGGCTGAGTCCTGCTCATTTACACTCTTCCAGGCTTCTTAACTCTTTTGATTCCCAGTGCATGACATCAGGCGTGCTGGGTTTCCTAGTGGTAGGTGATCATCAGATCCCTCACATGCCTTTCTTCTGGGTTATAAATAAGAGATAGATCTGGCTTAGCCCAGGAAATATACCCTACAGAAAATGCCCTGGGAGACCAAGGGGAGATTAGTATGACGTGTGAGATAACAACATCCCCTGTGTGATGGCCATGGTCATTGGTGCTCATGGAAGCAGATATCCTCGTAAGCCTTTGACCTCTATTCCCAGCTGACGCTCTTCTAAGAGAGAAATACCAAGGTAAGTGGAGCACAGAGGCAACATGAGGACAGGAGAGAGCAGCCAAAACTCAATTACCTCTTTATTCTCCATGTGAGTTGATGAAATTGTTATAGTACCAACTGTACTTTTTAAAGCTACTCTTGCAGTTGCCAAGATATTGAATGGGAATGAAGGTGGCGGGGGCGAGGGGAGGGTGAGGTTGCTGCACAGACTTAAAAGCTGATGCATTTAACACATGACATAAATCATCAGTAACAGCCTGCAGCCAGGTAGCTCCTTTCATCATAGATTTCAAAGCAATTAACAAAGCATGGTAAGTGAACAGCAAAGTCGAAACCCAGGAGGGGAGAAATGGTTGCGCAGAAGTCACAGCTGAGCTCAGGAGTGGAGGCAGAAGTGGCAGCCACCTCTCCTGACTGATGTCATGGATCCATTGCAATTTCTCCACCTCCCCTACCCAACTATGGGGCCAAACTCTACAAAACTGCCTAGGGTCAGTTCAGGGCAGCAGTGATTTATAAGCATTAATTTGCTGTACCTAACCTTACAGGGCACTACTCCTGTCTTCTTGCGCACATAAAGCAGAAGCTTAACTGCATGGATTAACTTCCCAGAAGTTTGGACATTGCTGTAACAGTTGGGGAATGGCATTTCCTTTCACTCTGGAGAAGGATTTTACCAATATTTAGCTAAATTCCTGAGCAAGCTCTGTTTAATCCCCAAGCAGGCAGTACCTCCCTTTCACCACCGCCAAGGGACATGATCATTTCTACAACTGGAAGGGAAAACAGGGAACTGGCCACAGAAGATCATTCAATGTTAAAATTTCCAAGATAGGAAGTTTTAAACCAGAATAATCCCCAGACAGAGCAATATAAAGTAAGTTCCCTTATGTCAGATCCTGAGAAAGCAAAGGCCCTGACACCCCTCCAGAGGGTCTTTCAGCAAACACTTTTTTTACAGCGTGCCTATGAAGCTTACATTAGTATTATTTGTACAGATAATAGGAGAAAGGGAAGGTCATGGAAGTTACTTTGCTGGTCTCTCACACTCCATCTACCAAAAATTAAATCCTTTTTCTCTTGTGATCCTAGCAGAAAAGGGAATTTCCTAAGTATATACCACCCATCACATTCAACCTCTGCATTTCCTACAATGTGTTTCAGAGCAGATGGTTGAGCTGGGTGTTAGGTATAAATGAATGATTGGGGTAGATGAAGGTCTGATCAGTGGCTGGAAAATGAATCATTATTCAAAGTTGTGTTCATCGACAGCAGTTCTGAGTAGCTGAGAGACAACACTCCTGGCAGGAACATGGGTTGAATCTGAAAATTGTGAAGGCCTGTTTCATGGTCAAAAGAGAGACAGGATGTCTTTGAATTGTTTGGAAATAAAATTTCAGAAATCAAGTAGTTGACAGGTTTGTTTTGCATCTGGCTTTGGGTAATAATAACCATGGCCAATTTTCAAGGAAGGAAAATCCCAGAATCTGGTACATCTGGCTAGAAAATCAGTTCTTGTACTACAACAAATTATTTCAGTACCACAGAAACAGGCCCCAGAATCAGATGAGGTTCCAGCAGAATCATAGAATCACAGAACGGTTTGGGTTGGAAGGGACCTTAAAGATCATCTAGTTCCAACCCACCTGCCATGGTGTCACGGTTTAACCCCAGCCGGCAGCGAAGCACCACACAGCTGCTCCCTCTCTCCCCGCCAGTGGGATGGAGTAAAAGAGAGAAAACTCATGGGTTGGGATAAAGACATTTAATAGGTAAAGCAAAAGCTGTGCATGCACGCAAATCAAATCAAGGAATTAATTCTGTACTTCCCATGGGCAGGCAGGTGCTCAGCCATCTCCAGGAAAGCAGGGCTCCATCATGTGTAACAATGACTTGGGGAGACAAATGCCATCATTCCAAACCTCCCCCCCTTCCTCCTCCTTCCCCCAGTTTTATGTGCTAAGCATGACGTTATATGGTACAGGATATCTCTTTGGGGTCAGCTGTCCTGGCTGCGTCCCCTCCCAACTCCTTGTGCACCCCCAGCTTACTCGCTGGTGGGGTGAGGTGAGAAGCAGAAAAGGCCTCTGTGTAAGCCCTCCTCAGCAATATGGAAAACATCCCTGTATTCTCAACACTGTTTTCAGCACAAATCCAAACCACAGCCACGTACTAGCAACTGTGAAGAAATATTAACTCTATCCCAGCCAAAACCAGCACTCATGGGCAAGGATACTTTCCACCAGCTCAAGTTGTTCAAAGCCCAGGTTATCCCCAAAGATTTTCATAGTGGTCTAATGCTCAGCCCTAAACCAGGAGACCAGCCCCAGGCAGGATGCCCTATAACTGTATTTACAAGCTCTGGGCTTCTGCTAATCAGCCTGAGAAAACTGCAAGGTGCGTTAGCCTAGAGCTGACCCCACACTAACTCAATTACTTGGTTTTCATGCTGCGTTTGTTCACGTCAAGAGCAGGGTAAAATCCACTTCACATGCTCAGCACAGGATCTCAGCTTCCTAAAATCTAGCACAGATTATCTACCATACAGTTCCTCTCTCTTCATTCTGCACATAAGGGTGGGATCCGTATTCTCCTTGCAATCCCACGAGAGGGATGATGGCAGTAAAGTGATCCTGTCCCATTTTGCCATGGCCTCTGAGTGTTTCCTAGAGGAAAATAAAATGCCAATTAAAAAATATTTAAAGCCCTATTAAAAACAACTTACTAGCTTGCTGGGGGATAAAAAACAACATTGGATATATTTCATGACCTGTGAAATATACAGCACTGTCCAGTGGGCACTTGAGCTCTGCTATACTAGCTCCTGTTTTGAATGAATCACCACCTGGTGCTATAGATGATCTTGCTTAATTACCCCCCCTTGACATGAAGCAGAGCAGTTGCTGCAATTTTATGAGTCACAAACTGTGCTGGTAATAATAATAATTCTGCCACTAAGCCTTAACTTTATATCTTAATTGGAGAGAATGCTGCTCAATAGAGAGGTACGGTAGGATGGGTGAGGGAAGAGGTGTGGGAAAACTGATACTCATAAAAACTTCCACAAACTCCTTACAGTGCCTGAGGTCCACAATGCAACAGGAAGGGCAGACTTCCCCTGAAAGAAGTAGTATAATTTAATGTATAATGCCCCATACATGGACTTCGGCAAGCAAAAGTGGACTGAGGCATTCATTTATCTACCTCCAAGCACCTAGGTCGGGACTGTGCTCACTGTAATGTCCCTCTCTGCACAGTTGAGAGAAATGGCTACCCAAGGGGCTACTCGGTCTCCTAAGGTCCAAATCACTCTCTGAAGCTACTTCACTCCTTCTTGCCTGTAGGAGTAGCCATATCTCATTTACCTGTCCTAGACAAGCGCGTGAAGTCCTGTAAGGTGAAACTGGACTTGAAATTCAGATCAGATTTCTCTTCATGTCACTGAACAAACACTTTTCCATCTATACCTTTCCTCTATCGATCTGCCCCATCATGGTACCTTGTTCATCTCATTTTCCTGAGTGTCATTGGGTGGTAACATCTTTGAGGGGGATGGGATCCAGCGCAAGAAGATCCTGTTCCCTGTTAGGTCTCCAGATGTTTCTGTCACTTATAGTTGAATCTGTGAAGGTTTCTCTGGGCAAGGATGCATCACAAATATGGGAGAGGAGGAGGGTCCCTCATGGACCAGCTGCAATACAAATAAAGAAGAAATATATTTTTCTAATACACGAAGTCCAATACCTACGTGTGAGCTGACATTTGGACTCATGAGAGCTAAGGAGTGAATCAAGGATAATAGGGTGGCAACCTAATATAATCCACCTGTCCTTACTCCACCTAGCAGTGTGAAAACACTTTTTCTCCATGGCTACAAGATTAGGTAATGGCAAGAGAGAAGGTGAAGAACCGAGGGCCCCTTATCAGCCTCTCATCACCTTGCATGGTTATGCCAACTGCAGCCTGTGATTCTTTCATCCTGGATCAATCTCTTCCACCTTTTCTAATCCTCCTTCCTGAAGCCTTTCCTCCAGGTACACTTTAAAGCCTGGTTTCCCATGTTGCAGACAGCAAGGCAAAGAAGTCCCCATGCTTTCACCTCCCTTTCCCTGGTATTAGTCTGTCTGCAAGATGCACTTCTCCCTTCTCAGAAGCAGATGCTCTTCTGAAAGATACTGCTGCCCTTATCACAGGTTTCCCATTCACTGGCAGGTTTCCAAGGACAAGTTAGGAACGGGCTCATCATTTTCTTGGCTTAGCTGAAACGTATACAATAATGGCTTGGAAATAAAGACTATAAGGACAAGTTAATAGCATTCCTACACAGCTGCAACGATAAACCATTAGCCTGCTACTTAGCTCCGCTGTATGCAAGTGTTGCTCACATAGACCTTAAGAAAGCTTCAGCAGGCTACTGTATTCCTCCTGCTATAAATTATTTTAATGTTAAAGTCTATCAAAATAAGTGGATGAAAAGCAAGGAGTGTATCAAGGGATAGAGAGAAGGAATGGCAGGAGTTTCAGAAATTTTTTTTCTAATGAGAAAACCAATTATTGCTGGAAATCTTCACGTTCAGAAAGCGCCTGAAAATGTAAAGTACTGTCAGGGATGACTTTGCAAAGGACAGGCACTAGCTCAAACTTCTCCTTGTTCTCAGACTGATCAAGGAGAGAATGGGACATGGAGCAAAGAAGGTCTTGCAAGTCTGGGTCTGAGTTTTCATAATGATTGTTCATGATAGTAACCCCTGCTGTCTTCTTAAAACAATTCCTTTTGACTCGTGTGTGCCAGTTCATGAGACCAGATGGTCACTATCAGCACTGAACAACAGCTGAAGAACTCAGCGCAGGCTCAAGTAGGGAGAAGTTATACATCATAACACAGAGTGATTTAGGCACCTAATGTTTGGAGTGAAAGAGAACAGAAAACCTGTCTAGAAATCAGCTAAATTGAAAGAGCAGATTAGGTCTCCATGCTTTGTTAGATGGTTCATGGCCTAAACTCCACTGACTTACAGACTGAGATAATACAGACAGTAACAGCAACCAAGACAGCAGGCTCAGGTGGAGACCCTACTCTGTAGGTATCTGATGTAGGGAAGAGAAATTCCATCCAAAGCACCAAGAACTGGCTACACTGTGGTTTCTGTTGTGGACACCATGGCTTGTTCTCTCTCAGAAACATGACATGCATCAACAGACTTTTTTTTTTTCCCCTCTTCGTGCATAGTTACTGCCATACCTGCATGAGACAAGATATGTTGGTAGTAGCAACTGCCAAAGTTCACACCCTTTCACACCAGGAGATTTGCGAGTGTACTGGTGTCACTCAGAATAAACACCATAGCAGAGACAGACCTGTGTAGTGTGGACTCAACTCCTATTGGTTTGCACGTGGCCCTGGCAAGAAGTTGGGTGTCTTTAGAGCAGGGTTGCTGAAGAACTCTCTAGTGTTCAACCATGGGATTTAAGGACTTCAGGGCTGTGCTCTCTCCCAGTAGGCATGGCTTGCTTTGGTACAGCTGGAGCTATCCTCTCTATCGTCCCTCTGCCATATCTATTTCTAGCTGTGTATCTGAAGCAGCTGCTGAGCCACCCCAAATAACAGCCTGTGATGTCAAGGAAAGGAACTAGGAACCAGTTTTACTTAGTAAACTGGGCTACAAACTGTGGTAGGTGATACTCTGGAGTGAGCTCTCTGTAGAAGAAACCTCATGGCTGTGAGAAGGGGTCACTGTGGGAATGCCAAGAGCTGTAAGCTGATGTCCCTGGACCCTTGAGAGCTCTAGACAAGAATGCCTTGTCAACAATTTTGGAAAAGTATTGTGAAAGTACAGAAACAAAAGGAAATTACTGTCCGCTATTCACTGGCTAGCACTCAGCCTACCGGACTGTCTTTCCACATTTATTCCATGCTCACTCAAAAGCATCTTTGCTCATCTGGTACAGGCTGATCATGCTCTATGACTCTGATTTTAGTTCTCTCAAATGAAAGTTGCTCATAGGATTTTGCTGCTGAAATAACTGTTAGAGATTCATATTTAGGCAGCAACAGGTCTGTGACATGGATCTGGGCACTCGGCAACTTTGCATGTTGCCATGCAAAGGCAGAACTACCCCAAAAAAGTCAGGAGTAAAGGGCAATAGTTGAATGTAACGGACAAAAAAAAAACACAAGGAAATGAGAGACAAAAAACTACCAGGAGTATCCAGTGTAACATGCCGGTGACATCGCCAGTGTCACAGGGGCAGGTTAACTGGTGTCCATAAGGTGCTCTGATGTGATAAAGATGAGATGTCTCACAAGTTCAAACATCAATAAAGAAAGGTCCCAATGCTCCTCACCACTGAAGGGGAACTTACGAAACCAAAGCCGAATTTCAACATTTCTGATCCGTAGGAAATTTAAGTTTTCTTAGGGAGGAAAATTAATTTCGGAAAAGCAGAATTTTTCAGAGCTGCTGTCAGAAGGGAGAACTCCATATGCTGCCCCAGCCTACTCTTCCCTCATGTGTTTTTTGAACCCAGACTTAACAACCAAAACCTTCAGGACTTCACAAGCCCCTCCAGCCTCCTCAGTGTGTCCCAGAGCTCCCAGCTCCTCAAGGGACCATGTAAAGTCTTCAGAGATAAAGGACTGGATTCTCCAGCCTCCATCTTCAATACAGAAATGTCAACATATTGAAAATCCCCAACACAAGTTATTAAAAGGGCAAGACTTTGTAAGAAGTGAAAAGGCTTTATTTTTTGCGTTTATGGCACGGGAACAGTGATCGTGCCTTACTCCAGTCTCTGCTAAGACCTTCCTGCAGACAGGATTTTGTTTGAACTTCTCATAAAAATGAATTCACACCAGGGATGTCTATTAATGTGGTTCAGGCATCTCAAAGGCTGGCATTTCCCTCCTTTTGAATGTTCTTGGCAACCTTATCTTTCCCTTAACAGAACGTTTTCATTTGATGAATAGGGAACGTTATTTCAGGTTTGCAACACCATCTGAGGATGGAAAATGTTCATATATGGCCTCATACAAAGAA
The DNA here is from genome assembly GCF_949628215.1 of Phalacrocorax aristotelis. NCBI lineage: Eukaryota > Metazoa > Chordata > Aves > Suliformes > Phalacrocoracidae > Phalacrocorax > Phalacrocorax aristotelis. The sequence continues at coordinate 166,478,103 of NC_134277.1, forward strand.
CAGCAAAGTGAGTGAAATGGCTTTGGTTGTCTTCAGAGTGCTTTGATCCAAGCCCTGAATCTTAGTGGCTGTAATTAGGTATAATAAAAATGTGACTTTTGTTACTGGCGGGATATGTAGAAGCTTTAAAAAAATTCTGCTTCCAGAAATTAGTAGGTGTTTCCTATGCTTCTCTCAATTATACTTTGATTTATTGCCAGAAATGCGGTAGAACAGGCCTCTTCCTTAAGCTAAAGAATTTAAACCTGAGCTCAAGATTTGCAATATGATTTAATGGCACTACAACTTGGTGAATCAGATATTCTGGATGTTGCTTGCTTTGGCCCTATTCCCTCATGCGCATATGTCTTCATTCAGCAGCACGTTCAGGACTTTAAATGAGTATTTCATGCATGGCTGACATATTTTCAGAGAAAGTCGCCAATTAAAATTTTCTCCTACATTGCCATAAAATACCTTTTTTTAGAGTGCTACATGGTGCCAGAAAGGTAACATAATTAACTGTCATATTTTATTAAAACCCCCTCCTCGCATATGTCCAATAGTAGAGGCAAGATGTAAGACAGCAAAAGAGATGTTGATAGACATTTGTGGTTTTCCTAGTTGGATTTTGTTGTTGTTGTTTTGTAGTCTAAAACACATCTACTTGCAGAGGTGGTACTCATGTCTTTCTAAACCAAGTATGTAGAAAATGAAGACTTCTCCCATTCCTGGGTCAATAATGTCAGTTATCTAAAATATAACCAAAGGTCCACCCTATTCAACTGCAATGGATGGAATCTTATCGTCCTAAAAAGAGCAATCTGGAGACAGAGAAATGGAGAGGTATCCTGGAAAGGAAACAGTGGACCTTCAAGAAAGCTCATGGGGTCTGGCAACATCCTTGTGAACACGAGCATCCCATCAGTCTCTGACAACCTGCTGCCATGCAGACACTGAATGAAGCCGTTACAGGATGACAGCAGCTCTCTCACAACCCATAACTGTTTTCTACCCTGAAGCTGCCTTTCCTTGATCCTCCACTTCCATGTCCCCTCCATGCTTCATAGTTTATTAATGGCTTTGTCAGGCAGGATGATTCATCCCGGAGGAAGGCATCAGTCTGAGAATACATATATCAAAACAAAGTGCAAGCTGTGTAGCGCTGGATGAACAGCGTGTGGAACAAGAGTCGAGAGAAATCAATAGGTTATTGAAATAGTAATTGGAGGAACTTATTTGTTTTTAATAATAATGCTATAAATCAAAAGGTCCAGCCTGAGAGGTGGGTATAAGACAGGAGGGAGAGAGGAAAAATCAATTATTGTGGTGACTTGATTCTCAAGTCACGCATGGCCACAGTTCTGTCATAATCCTTTCCTCATAAATTAATGCTTTTATCACTCCCAGGAGTGAGAGGGATGAACACTGTACTGTCCTGGGTGGAGAGGGAGTCACACATAGTGATGAAGTGGGGATTTATAGATGAAATTGAGCGATATTGTTTGGATTTGTTTGACAAGGGAAGAAGTCTGCTTCACTTAAAGGATAATGATCCCTTTGGGCCACATGGAGACATCTACCTTACAGATTGCAACGATGGGTTGATAGCAAGCTGGCTTTGAACTAGCCATTGCAGGCAGAGGCAGCAGGGAGACTGTGATTATTTGCACTGGTCTGTTCAGTGATAACTGGGGAGTCCACAGCATGCTGAATGAGAGACCATCAGCTCCCTACTGGCAGGGTATGAAGGGGAACACTATGCCAGGGAATCTGGGAATCCACTTCTGATTCTCCATGAGGGCACGGAGCAGAATGAGAGGTCTCCCATCTCCATGTAAGCAGCAGGGAGGGTGTTGGCTGCTCAGACATGACCCCAAAATAAACATGGGGAAAATGTTAATCAAGTAGAGCATGGAGAATTTCCTACCCATCTGAGCTTGACAGCTTTTGAAATGCTTCTTCCCACACTGAGCACATGGCTCCTAGCAAGCTCAGGTCAGACAGCCCACAGCAGTGTGAACCAGCATGGCTGCAGGTCATGGATATGCCCACGGCATATGAAGCTCTGACTGCCTGATCACTTGTTGATGTCAGGGTAGTTTCCATATGAGATATTTCCTAGATGATGAAGGGGTCAGTCTCCGGCACGGTCCACTCAGTTACAGGCACTGGTGAATCAGAGAATGGTCTGGATGAGTAGGTCTACATGGTCTTCAGGACAGGCCCAGTCTGACCTGGAAGTCCAGATTTTTCCCAGTATCTGTTGTTTTCACTCAGCCATGCCCTCCAAAGCTTTCTTGCTCAGGGCAGGGATCAGGTTAAACACACCTTCTTACTCACTTTCCTGTCTACAATGGTGCTGCCTCCATGTGATCCTGTCACCTCGGGATTCCTTTCTATGGGAGTGGAGCTTAAGCAGCGTTTCTTCTCATCCTAAAATAAGCACCTACATTTGATCTAACAAATTGTGCCCCTAAAGGCCACTGGCTGTTTTGAGCACTGTCATATGAGAGCATTTCCACTGCAAACACCAAAAATATTCCTCTCCTCTAACGTTAGAGATCTTCAGCATAGAGATCTCCAACTGAGTTGCTTCTCCCAGGGACTATTTTGCAGTCAGTGGAGAGAAACAGGTTGGAGAGAAACAGGTCCTTTCAGGACCTGATCTATCTCAGCAATGTTGGTCTGGCACATCACACCCAACGAAACACTGATAGAATTATCTCTTGTCTATTATCTCTTATGTTTGTGGAGACACATATTCAGTCAGTTGAGCCCCACCATTGGTACCTATGCCACAGCCAGGCTGGCAGCCACAACAGAGACAGAAAACACATAGGTCATAAGGCTTCCAGCAAATCTCTTGGTCTTTGTTGATCCTTTTGCTGATGCGGAGAAATTTTTGGCTTTTCTGCCAGCAGCTGTTTCCCAGCAGGCAAACCTGAGCTCTTTTTCAGTGAGCAAATTCAAACGGAAGAAGAGACCCATCCGACACCAAGCCAAAGCAAATAACCCATCGGTTGCTTCCATTTGAGGGCTGCATCACTGAGAGCCTGCAGAGTACAATTTTGGCACAGTCCCAAGGTGACAACCATGTCAAATAAGGGTAGGCACATCGACCACGCTCTTTCTTTAGATGGCAGGCTGCCCGGCAGCTAGGCAGAATTGCTATGTGGGCTTAGTACCCTCCTGCATTTGCCGGCAGCAGAAAAATAAGACCTGATGCATCTTGGCACCTAGTGAAGGATTTGTGGGCTGTGCAGTTCTCTCACCTCCTGGCATGTCAACCTCTGAAATTCAGGGAGACGGCAAGCCCCAGGACCGGTCATTGGGTTTTTTTTTTTTCCCCCAGATATTTTCAGCACTCTTAATGAATCATTCCTCATTGACCTTCCCTGCCTTGGCTCCCCTTCCACAGGCCAATGGCACTAATAAAAGCCTTTGAGTCAAATAAAAAGAATGCACTCATGCTGCCCAAAGAGGTTCATGGATCATCTCAGCTGTGGGCTCCTATTCCCGGATGCTGAATCACCTCTCATAGCAACACGCTGCCAAGTCTGATGGGAAAAAACATCTACAGGGCAATTTGCACCCGAGAGTTTGTACCTTTCCAACTCCTTAGTAAACAGATTAGAAGGAAAGAGGTTCTGTTTTTAACCGCAAAAGTTTCATCAGCATGCTGCTGTGAAGTCCTTTAAAAATAAAAGCAAAGGCATTGGGACAGATCTAAAATAGCAGAAGATGGGCACTTTTTTCTGCAATTTGCTGCCATTCACAGCATAAGAGTCTTGAAAAAGAGTTAAAAGCAGTGCTGACAGCTATGACCAATAACATAAGACACTGTGGACACCCAGCTGGCAAAACCAAATCCAATGTTTGACCCTTAAACCTCTTTTCACTCACTTTGCCCTTGCAAATATTTCATAAAGGATGAAAGTCCATGCTCTGGTCTCATATTAGTCAGCTCAAATCCCAGATACAGTGAAGCAAGTTTCCCAGATTGACATTATTTTAACTGATGCTTTCAGCACTCCAGATTCCAGCTCTCAGGATGCTTTCACTCATTGTTAAGGAAGCTTTGGAAATCAAATGCAAAGATGCCTGCAGTGGACACACCTTTTTGCTGGGTAACATGAACACCATGCTCGATAACGAGCTCAGATGTGGATATCAGATGTACAGGCCTAAATCTCCTCCTTTATTCTGTCCAGTGCAGCTCACAAGAAGTATTTTCTTCCCCTAATCCACCATACAGACAGTGTGAGCTGCAGTGGAATTAATTATCTATGTAAAACTAGTCAAAAAAACCCCAACCTATTTGCTTCCAGGATCAATCTGGCAGCCACATTTTTATGTCTATGCCTGAACCCGGTTATGCCCAGGTCAGGGTTTTGTGTAGGACCCATGCAATCAAACAGCTGCTCATAGAGGAGGATGGCTCTGAGTACAGGAGAATGGTTATTTAAATGGTAATAGAAAGCCTTTCAAGAAGTAGATAAGAGAAAAAGTCAAGCCATTAACTGCCCAGAAACTTCTCTCATGGCTTAACACCGCTTTCATGGGATAGCAGCACAGCCTGGTATGTTGTAGAGGAAGCATCTGGACTCTCAAGTAGTGAACTGGGAAAAGGTTAGGGAAGTATTGCAGGGATTAGGTGTTCATTTAGCACAGCCCTCTTCATTATGGGACCAGTGAGCTCTGGGGTCTGGATCAGTTGCCACCAGCAGACCTCAGCCCAGGAACCATCTTTCATGGAGATGCTTTGCATCAAGGGTAGGGGTAAAGTACACTTAAGGGTAGGGTAGTTTGTCTTTTTTGTAGTAGAGTTCCTTGCTTGGAGCTAGAAAAAGGTGATTCAGTCTGCAATTTTTTAGTAATGCCATAAGAACTTTGCCATCTCTCATCATTTTTATTACATTTCATGTTTTTATCATGAGTTTTGCATTACTTATTATTTTGTCTTAAAGCTCTAGCTACAGAATTTGAGTCTAACATCTGTTTAATACAGCCTATGAAATTTCCTAGCTGTGAAAAGAAACTTGGAAACACAAGACCTCCAAAACTGGATGGCAGATAAAATTCACTCAAAGGGTATTCTACTGTTATAGATTTTATTTATTTGTCCTACACCTTGATTTTCCAACCTGACCCAGGATTTACGAGTGCTTTTCAGATTGTGTATGGCAGCAGGTTATGTTCAGACTTCAAGGACTTTGAGTCTGTAAAATCAGCTAGGTAGGGTTTACAGGCTCCCTCATCCTTAGCAGGAAAAGAGAGTGGCTGAATAAAATAATTAAAAAACCAAACAAACCAGAGAGCGATGTCAGATCTGCTATCCAGTGAGAAAAAAATGACTCACGCTAAATAGATGCTAGCTAAATTTCCTTTGCTGGGTCCTAGTAAGACGAAATGTCGTGTTCAGAGGAAATAAGAAACAAAGGCATTGATATTCTGGGCTGCAGTTCTCTCTCAACTGCCCACTTGCACCAGATTTCAGCAGAGCACAAGCTTCTAGGACAGGGAAAATTCTCAAGTGTGCTGCAGCATTTCTGCTGCATTTTTGTGCATTCCCTGTTTCAAACATATCCCCCTCTGGCACATGCACGGGGCAGCGCATTTACGTGCCTGACCCAGACACACTAATGCAAGTCCCAAGAGGAGAGGAACGATGAAGGAAGTGTTTAGCTCTTCAGAAGGAAACTCCTGACTGGATTGAAGCGAGTGGCAAAAATCTCAACAGTTTTAGTAAGGCCAGATATTCAAAGCTAGTTTTTAATCACATTAGGAGTATGAGTTTGAATTTTTAACACATAAAAGAGTGTGTACAGAAATGACAGTGGTAGGTACAGAGATAAATATATATAAAAACGTATATTGTTAGTGGGTATATACTCCAGTTGTAGGCTGATGCATATTATGCAAACAGATATTTATACCACTTGTAAAGATACAAAATACATTTTTTTTAAATTTGTTTTGTTATACAATGAGCCCTAAGAATCATCCAGGGTACCTTAATGCCACTATTGCTCCAAACACAACCACGTAACCTCTCTACAACCCAGCAAGTTACAACCAATTTTAAAGCTTTTCCTGTATCCTGTAGAAACAGGAACAAAACTCAATGATCTTCAAACAGAGCACAATCCAGTTCTGTTAATCAGGGGTCTGGTTTAGAGAGGTCTGTCTCCTCTCTGAGCTGAGCAGAGGTTATTTTGGTGCAGAAACGAGAATCCCATTTTGCTGCAGAGGACAGAATAAGTGAGCCTGAATATGAAAATAGCCAGAAGTCCTGAACAGCATTAATGAAACATCTGTCCATACCAAGCATATCCTCCCAACGAATCAAGGGTTTAAAGGCTGCAGGAGCTGTTGTTATTTTTCAGTTGCGCTAATAAAAGGAAAAGCATTTCCCACTAATGGCTTCATTCACGTGAGGCCAAATAATCTACTCAGAGCTGCAGAAAGCCGAATCTGCATGCTGCAAAATATTTTCCTGGTATTCATATTTAGGATGCTTTCCAGGGTAATAGCCATGATGGCACTCAGTTAATAGCAGTAATGACACTCATTGCAGGTGTTTCTACTTAAATACTCATTAACACTCTAATTTTGCCTCTTTTGGCTTAAACAATATTTCCATTCTGTCGTGGGTTCCAGGGAGAGCAGAAAGTGATTCCAGAGAGCACCTCTGTGGTTCTCACCCTGACTGAGGAACAACTGGGCTTTCCTGCTCAGCTAAGTACTGAGGCCCAGCATCTGTGGTTTAGGCCTGGGCTAAAAATGATGCTCCAGAACTGTAGAGTCCTACACATCATTCACTTTCTCTGCAGCCAGTGGTTCAAGTGAATAAAGACCATGGGATGACTGCACACATCCTGACTTCTTCCCTTGGATGAGGTGAGGAACCAATGTCTGAGTAGGGAGTAAGTCCTAGAAACTAAAAGTTCCCTTTTCTGTATGCAAAAGCTTGGGGAGGTGATTTGACCATGAGGTATCTGTGATGAGTGCTTGTGGTACCAGTATGTCTCCTCTCATAGGTGACACATCCAGTACAAACTGTAGTTACTTCTATTAACTTGATGAATTGTGAGTGTGCATAGGGATAGACTCTGCTCTGAGACCTAGCTATGAAGGTTCAATTCCTTCATCCAATCCATGAAGTCTTAATATGGATTTTTCTTACTATTTTATTACAGTTCTCTATATCACAGAGAAAGAAGTTTCAGGGCTCAAACTTGCCATGACTCATACATTTAAAAGAAAATAAATGGCTAGTAAAGTCAGTCGTAGGTTTACTCTAACCCCCCTGGTAACCTCCGTGCAGCTGAGATGATGGAAAAGGACACCTAAGCACTCTGCAATCTGCTTCAGCACTTGGCCGATGTGGTTAATGGAGGTGGTGCAAGTTGCTTTGGCTGCTGGAGGTGGAGCAGATGCTGCAGTCCATCAGCTTCGGGTGCAGAAGCATTCATGCAAGAGAATATGTCTTCAGCGTGTAGAAAATAACATCTTCAACAGGGTTCCAGCATATGTGTATTTGGGCCCTCGTTTGGGGTCACCCAGTCCTTTCGCAACAGAGACAAGAATAGGACAATCCCACACCCCATTCTAGTCCAGGCCACTTTCCCGCTCTCATAGCTACTGGGGTGCCGCAGCCCTGTCTTCCCAGTGGCACAGATTTCCCAGGCAATTGCTAATTGAGATTCCCAGCAACTCTTTCTCCTGCTCATTCCACATTCATCCAGAGTTGCTTCTTTTCAAAACCCATTAGTGGCATTTATCCTCATTTAAATGAGAAGAAGCCACATAGGTAAGATATACAGATGGCATATTGTCTGTGGAGAATCGTTAAAACTTGGAGAAATTGGGGGGGAAAAAAAGAATAGTATGCTGAGGAGATGAAAACTCCGGCAGCAAATTATCTGTGGGAGAAAGAAAGACAAAGGTATGCTGGAAGGCAGGGCTGGCTCTTGGGAAGGAGTCAGGCAATCTCAGAAGGAGCAGAGACAATTTCTCTGTAGAGACAATTTCACCTCTCAAAATGACAAAAAAATGAAAAAGCAGAACAAAGGTAGGCAGGCAAGAGTGAGCTGATCAGCTGGTGAACAGAAGACCTATGCAAAAGGAAGAGTGTTCAAACAGCAAAGTTATTTCTAGACATGGGACCTAGAAGTGTTCTGCAGAGCTCAATCCTGCAATCTTGGCCATATCCTTGTTCAATGCCAAAGCAAGGCCAGGAGGTGCACCACCTGTTCCCTTCTGCAGGGGACAGGACGCTGGACATTCTTCAAGGGATGCTGTTTCATGACCAGAGACCTCCTCGTTTACAGCATAAATGCACTTATACCATATTTCTACATTTTTCTTGCTCTACTTTTGCCTTTTACACTAGTTTTTCTTTTCTTTTCTTTTCTTTTTTCTTTTCTTTTCTTTTCTTTTCTTTTCTTTTCTTTTCTTTTCTTTTCTTTTCTTTTCTTTTCTTTTCTTTTCTTTTCTTTTCTTTTCTTTTCTTTTCTTTTCTTTTCTTTTCTTTTCTTTTCTTTTCTTTTCTTTTCTTTTCTTTTCTTTTCTTTTCTTTTCTTTTCTTTTCTTTTCTTTTCTTTTCTTTTCTTTTCTTTTCTTTTCTTTTCTTTTCTTTTCTTTTCTTTTCTTTTCTTTTCTTTTCTTTTCTTTTCTTTTCTTTTCTTTTCTTTTCTTTTCTTTTCTTTTCTTTTCTTTTCTTTTCTTTTCTTTTCTTTTCTTTTCTTGCCTTGCCTTGCCTTGCCTTGCCTTGCCTTGCCTTGCCTTGCCTTGCCTTGCCTTGCCTTTTCTTGCCTTTTCTTGCCTTTTCTTGCCTTTTCTTGCCTTTTCTTGCCTTTTCTTGCCTTTTCTTGCCTTGCCTTTTCTTGCCTTGCCTTTTCTTGCCTTGCCTTTTCTTGCCTTTTCTTGCCTTTTCTTGCCTTGCCTTTTTCTTTTTTCATATGTTTAACCCCTTCACTCTCCCTGAAGAGTATTAAACAGTCAGTCATATTCAGTGTTTACTTTTGCAGGATACCTCTGCCCACTGCAGGTACGTACTTGAATTGCACAATATGACTCCATCAGGTAGCAGAGACATGACAAAACAGGTTAATTCACCAGTGAGAAAGCAGCACTGAATTTCACTCCAATATTAGCTTACCCAGAACAGCTTTATTAGCCCTAAAATCTGGGTGTTTCTGCCCTACAGGCTCCAAGAGAGACATACCAATAGCCTGGCTAAAGATCAGCTCCTACAGGCAAAGGGAATGAAGACATATCGGTGCCAGGGCTCGAATATGCTCCTGCATGGGTTTGTGAATCAATTCAATGGGAAACCCATCATGCCCTGTAACGTCTGTATCAGCTAGGATTTCCTGTATGTGAAGCATCCCACAGAATTTTTTGCCTGTTCACCCATTGATATTTATTTTGGCCTTAGATTCAAAGCCTTAATTTATGTAGCACAAAATGTACCTACAGTAGCCTGTAATCTATAATTGGGACAACACAAAATTTATATTCCTACATAACATTATAAAGCCTTTAACAGGGATCTGTTAGTATTATTATGTCCACTTTGCTCTTTATGTGGTTATTATCTCTCTGGGATAGAAGCTATCTTTTCTCCACGCATGTGTGCACAGCACACTTGCACAATGCAGACTTGGTCCATGTTTGGAGCTTCTAGATATTTCCAATAAATCTACAGATTTATTGGATAAAATTATTTATGCCAGTTAAGATGATTTATTGGGATTACAGCATCCATGTGGTTCACTTAGCAAGTGCTACATTGTGGGTATCTGTCCCATGGTGCAGTCTTCACGCTAAGGGGGGCTTGCCACAGCGAAACCAGGGCACACAGAGCTTGGGATCCAGCTGTCGGATTCCTCCTTTCTACCATCCTAAATACACTCTGCCTTTTCCAACCCAACCTTATCCTGAAAGCAGCATCAGGCAGTGTAACAACTACATGGCTAAAGATTTGCTCGACTAAAGCCATGCTCTTGGAAGGTACCTCCTCTCACAGTACAGATGTACATGAACTGCATGAAATAAGTCAGTCAGATACCAAAATTGTCCAAACATGGACTAATTTCATAGCATCATAGAACGGTTTGGTTTGGCAAAAACCTTTAACGATCATCTAGTTTAACCCCCTTGCCATGGGCAAGGACATGCTTCACTAGATCAGGTGTTTTAATGCCCCGTCCAACCTGACCTTGAACACTTCCAATGGTGGGGCATCCACATCTTCTCTGGGCAACCTATTCCAATGTCAGACAACCCCCATCGTAGAAAATGTCTTCCTTATGTCCAATCTAAATCTACTCTTTTTTTATGCAGTTAAGGAAGAAGGTAAATTAATCAGCAGTGTATTTCACACCCGTGTTAGCTAGAACAGCTTGCCCAGCCCTAACATCTGGTTGTCTTTGCCATTGGTGTTCCAGAGGAGCTTGGTTGGTGAGCTTTGTTCCTACCAGCAGAGGGAAAGCTGATGTATCACTGCCAGGGTAAACTCCAGTTGTTTCTGGCACTCCTGAACCTGAGCTCGGTGCTCAGGTCCTTGTGAACATAGGATGCGATAGAGCGGCACAAAATGGAAGTGAGTGACCGCTGGTTAAGCTGGTGCATCACGCAGCCACCCCAACCTGGGGTCCTCCTGCTGCATGGCTATTTCTGCAGGGGTTTCTCCCCACAACAAGACCCTTCTCAACTCAGCCCAACTGAATGAACAGGGGTGAGACTGAGCTCATGGTGGAGGTGTGTGATGCCCCAAGCTGCCAGCAGAAGTGCAAGACTAAGGACAATATCTTTTCTTGAGATCTGCTTACAGGTGCACCAGAAGAGCAGGTCCTACACATAAACCACCTAGCACAGCTCTTGTAATCTAGGTCATGTCCTTCATCCTTCCCATTGCTTAACTGCAGCTCTGTAGCTTGCTGCTTAGTAAATTTGCTGTGGAGGTTTCCTGACCATGAATCTATGCAGTACTCGAGAGGTTATGGTAGGGGCTGTAGTCTTACAAACTGCTCAGGGCTCACTAGTGGCTCTTGACTTTGCTCCATTTAGGCCATTCTTCACTCTGTCTCGGAGCCTGACTGAGGACTAGGAGTGTTTAGAATATTTTGGCCAGAATATGGGCCAGGATGTGGAGAACTTGAATCACAGAATCGGAGAAGGGGTGACTTCATTAACCAGGACCTGTGGGGACCATCTAGTCCTGCTGTCCTGCTCAACATCACATCAGTTGGAGTGGATTGCCCAGGGCTGTGTCCCCTGTGCATATCTTCAAGGATGGAGGCTCCACAACTTTCGCCAGGCCAGGACCTCTCCAGCACCTCCTTCATAGTACTCCTGCATTAGCACACTGAACAGAGTCGGTCCTGTAATTTTCCATGTTGTTTAACTATCAATAGCGTTCCAATGCAGTTTTCGGTCCAGCCCACCCAGAGCTTCACTAGCTGGTACCTGGGCAGAGTTCCAGGGACAGCATGAACCAAGACAGCTCCCAAAAACTGGTAGTGGGATGGAGACAAACCAGAGCAGCTTCCACAAGGGTACTGACCACCCACATACGTACGGCTTTCACAAAAGTGATCAAGATTTACTGTTTCAGGGAAGTCCTTTTTTCTGTTTTTATGGGGTTTAAGAAGAATCACAACAAACATCAGAAGGCCTTCATGTGATTCTGAAGAAAAATAGAAACAAAAAGCAGAAAATTAAGCTGTGTCTTTTTCTCAGCGCATTAGATTCCCCCGTTACTGCTCACTATCATTATCTAGGCAGACTGGGGAAATGGGAAAGCAGGAGGGTGCAGTGACTTCCCCAAATTCGAACAGCACGACAGTAATTGAGGTTTACATTCCAATCTTCTGAGTACTTAGTTATCATCTGTCTTTTGGACTCCACTGCATTATAAGCTTACTGCTTTTTTTTATCAATTCATATAACTTCTATACCCATCCCCACACCCAGTGCTAAAAGCAGACGAAGGAATAAACAAACAGGGTGGCTGAAAGATGAAGTCAAACACATGCAGCTAAGGTTGAAAGTCCAGATTCTTAGCAATGAGAAATTAGTTTGATGGAAAACTTATTTAAGGGAATACTGGATTCAGGAGTCTTATAATCAAGACCAGGAGAGGATAAAGGTACTTTTCACCTCACCTTATGCAGATGGATATCTCCACCCAACGTGTCACCTCTGTGTAGCCAAGGACAAAAACAGATGTTCTGAGAGGTGGTTCATCTCACTTATTGTAGAAGCTGACTTTTACTACTATTTCTGTCTCTATAGGTGATGAAGACAGCCTAAGGTCAGCTTTCTTTGTCCTGAATATGGATTTCTCTGCTGTAGACACCTGTATCTGAGAAAACCACCCTTTGTAGTCCCTGTGCATTAGCAGCGGTGAAGTTTAAGGCACAATCCACTCATGCTACAATAATTGTCAATGTTTCATCAGATGATTTGTGCCATTTGCTCCATTTACTGTATTGGCTACGTCTCCTGTGACTGTAATAGCAGCCAAGCAACTCAGAGCCATCAGATCTGTCCCACCATAGGATATAGATATTTTCTACATTAGGCAGAAATCATTGGTTTGGCAGCAGAGCTGAGGCTGTCTGGACTGGTTTTTTTTTCTAGAAATGATCACACTGGACTTTCAAGACCTTAAAAATATGCAGAAGCATTATCAGCATCCTGGTACATAATACAGAATACAATGAAAAGCATCTTGCAGTTAGAAGGGGTCTGTACAATGAATTTTTGAGCCCCAAGCTTCACCCAACCAACTTCTCACCTGTCTGTATATCAGAAACTAATAAAACCCTTCTGCTCACACCTCAGTGTCTCATTTCAGTCAGCCTGACTTGGTGCTTTGCAACTCCACCGTGATTCTGCCAGTGTTTTAAAACATATGTTTTTTTCTGTGGGCTCATCCACCTATCAACTTTCAAACGCTATCAGTTACTCTGTATTCTTGTTTGCTCTCCACAGTTTACTCTCTGTGATTTATATGCTCATACTGTTCTTTGCAGCTGGCAAGTTCCTGTTATCTCTCAAATTGTTTTCAAGAACACTTTTTAAACGACATGCAGAATAAGCAGCGGATCATCCTCCACTGTAGAGGAACCGTTCTAGTCGGAGTCCTTACAGCACTCAGACACTTCGCCATTCCCAGCAGCTACATGAGGAATCTAGGAGGTGTGAGCAAAAGCTGTCTGCTTACCCTAATTAAAATATGTATAATATTTGTCTATTAATGGAAATTGTTTTTCTAATGGCAGGTTGATGCAGGAACGCTCGGCTGGACCAGCAGGAATGACAGTCTGAAGAGCTGATGCATGCCGGTTATTCATTGCCCAATGAACATTGCTAGGCATTTCTCAAGCTCTTGTGATGCATTAGGGAATTACTGGTCATGCTCCCACATTTTGATAGATGTAAACAAGGAAACTGAGGCAGAGGGAGGTTAAGAAGACTTCAAAAGTGACACATGGGAGAATCAGGAAAAATGTCTGTTGTTCTGACCCACTCTGCTGCTACAAGTAAAAGAGCATTTTTCTGTTTGTTTTCAAGGACTAACAGATTCCTTATCATTCTTGTTCGGACACTTGCATCAGGTTTTCCAGCTCTGGGGTCCCTGACCATAACAGCTTCTACATCCATCACGAGACTGCTTTGAAATGCGGGGGATGTTACTACTGAGATTTATACACCAGGCGGTCTCTTTACCTGATTCTTCTCTCACTGACTTCACATTTTCAAGCTATTTTCTCCAGGCGTAAGGGTGAGAAACATCCTTTAAAAAACCCCAACTCAGATTTTTGAGTAATCCCATGTCTCCAACAATTAGTGTTTACAAAAGAGCCAGGTGAGTACCATCAGGCTTGCAAAAAGCAAGCATAAAACCCATCTATACCTCACTGAACATACATGAAAACACATTTGGTACCAGAGAAAAGCGTGTTCTGTCCAGGGAAGCCTGGCTGTTGGGAAATTTTTCAAGAAAACAAAATGACATGAAGAAAGGCAAAACTGAAACACGAGTTCTCATCCATACATTATGCTAAGAGGTCATTTTCAGCAGCAGACTCCTGAGAAAACTGGTTTTTGTGCAGTGGAGTCAAGCTATTTTACCCTCTTTTATAGCTAATAATCAGCTGCAACTAACAATCAGCTAAACTGTCTTGTCATCCTCTGTCATTCATTCTGCCCACATCCAGCTAGAACCATTAACTCTATCTTACATGTTCTTTAAAAGTAGAGAAAGGTGAAATCAGTCATAGATGATTGGGTAGAAATTCTAGAAGACATTTTATAATAAGATACAGCATTGCATGTATCTGCTTGGAACAAAACTGCTCAGTATTATAAGTAATAAGCATCTTTCAAAAATCTTCATGTAAAAATGCTATTAAATACTAAATGTGTATAGTTGGAAAATATTCATTGCGATGTTTGCAAAGCCAAGCGCTTGAAATTAGGTCAGCCACAAACATCCAAAAACTGTGAGATAAGATTAAAAATGACAGGACTTGAAAAATGCAGTATGGGTTCATTAAATAGCCTCCCTGGCTTCCTTGCTTGTAGGATATGCTATTTTCATGCAATTCTCCTCTTCCATGTGGTCTGGAGTGCACCGCGTGAAAACCAGTTAAAACCAGCCTTCCTTCAGCCCCAAAAGATCTTCATTTAGGGCAGAAATCATCAGTGCAGCAAAGGGACTGTTACCAGAAGTCACAGCCCTCATGATGCAATGGTGAACGCCAGCAGTCCTGTGATCACACAGGTGAAATTAGGACAGGTGAAATTAGATCCTGGGAATGGAATGATCTCGAAGTTAAGATGTATATTAGGTACCATTTTAATTAAAAGTCTGTAACCAGTTCAAATTTTCCAGAGTTCACTGACCTTTTAAAGCACCCAAGGTACCTTAAGAAGATATTCCAGTGTAGACCCAAAACAGGAGGGAACCCTTTAGGGGTTCAGTGCTTGCCACAGATCTAGGAGCCCCTTTCCAAGTGAGAAACATATTTTTTTTTGTGTGTGTGTGATTTAAAGGCTGCAATGTGGCACTATAATTGGGTTTCCTGCCTTGCAGTTTAGAGAAAGAAAGTTTCATCAACTATTACATCCACTTTTACTGAAAATCAGTCTGGGCTGCTTCCACTATTTTCCATCTGTAATTAGCAAGATAAGAGAGCTGGGGTTTGATGAGGAGGCCATCAAGTCTCAGCCCAGTAACAGGCATTCAGGACTAAGGAGATGCTGTCACCTTTTTGGCTAACAAGTGCATCTCACTGTGAGCCAGTTTAGCAGTCTGAATTAAGGGCTACTGAGCTGGTCTAAAGCCACTGAGCGAGGCTGCAAGGCAGAATGTGTGTCCCCCATCTCAACCCCGACACTGCTGTGAGAGACTGAGATAGGGAAGACTGCTCTGGAAGAACAGCCCAATTTTGCCTTTTCCCCATTCCTTGCATTCAGGATTCAGAACTTAGTTTAGAAACCATGACTAAGTACAGATTTCCAGATAAGCTTATGCACTGCTGCGTGCAGTCATGATGGACAGCCCACCGTTTTTCTCACCGACCAAAATTTTGGTTTTTTTCTTCTATGTCTACAGAAGTAAACTGAGGCACCCAAGAATTAGTCAGTGTAGTTTGCGTTATTAAACGTGGTTGGTGACAAAGTCGGCATCGAAAGCAAAGTGATCTGATAATCAGCTCTGTGTCCTCGGCACTGTGGTTGTCCATGTCCATCTCACACGGGCTGAGCCTCTTTCTTGCACTGACAACTCAAAGGCAGTGATGAAGCACACATACCACCGCTCCCAGTGTTTCCCTGGTGAGGGCCATCACTGCACACTGTCATCTCTAGGGTAAAAATAATCTGCACATCACACCCACAACACCAGCAAACCTTGTACGCGTGGAGGTGGTGGTCAGATGAAATAGCCCCATCAGCCACATGGAGCTAAATATATCACCCAGGCCTGAAAAACATTGGTTGGTGGTCAAGATCTGTCAGTGTCTTCAAGCAGCAACAACAAAACCAAAGATTGTCTAGGTCACGCACATTGCAAAATACTTTCCACCCTGGCAAAATAAAAGTCCATTTCAGATTTTTGTATGCAGCCCTGGAAATAATTTGCTGGCCCTGCTCAGCTCCTCTGCCGCTGTCGCATCTGTAGCAGCCGTGTCAGGGCGTACTCCGTCGCATGTTTATCCTCTGTTTGCACAATGCCCCACTGGCAGCTGAGCTGAGCACGTTTGCAGTGCGTTAACATAGGAGAGTTCTTAAGCACGTGACATCACGCCCCTGCTCTGCAGGGCACGCTTTGTCTGAGCCTTGTCTGAGCTGGAAAGTTTGCAATATAGCTGCTGGATTATCTAATTTTAAGAATGTTTGCAGAACCACCTTTTATCTGAAAATCTTGGCAGAGCTCCTAAATCCAGCCTTCCTTGAGAAACATCAAATTAATGACTAAGCATAAAAGTTGTTAAACCTTTCAAACTCTGTTTGGTTGTTGACTTTATGTTCTCCTGTGAATCAGTCTTTATGGGCAAATGCACAGACAGCATAAACCCCTTGTGTTATTTCCAAATAGAAAAACAGAAGCAACTGCGATCATCTTTGAACATTTCATAAAGGGAGTGTGTGGAAATGTAACATCATTTGCTGACTGCATAAGTAATTAAAGACACAGAAAAGATCTAATTCTCTCTAACACTGATCACAATTATCCATTATTCTTCTCTCGGTTTAATGAGTGTTTATACTAAAAGCCTGTTTGGAGTTTTAACTAGAGTGCTATGACTGACATCTAGATAATGAAACGCAGTGATTTAATATCCTTGAAGTTCCTGTTCCCAGAATGATCCCAAAGTGCTCTGTATTTTTTATAATTCTGAGCAACAGCATCCAAAATATTTGATTTCCTTTTATTCGTCTCCCTTTCATTACTCTGTCTTCATGAACTATGAAGCCATGACCCAACTAGGACAGGAAAGCAAATAATTATATTAGAAGATCAGAGCAAATTCTTTGTCTCTTGAAAGGATCCGTCTTACGAAGCTTTATCCTACTTTCTTAAATAAGACATCTAATTTCACTAATTTGTGAGCTCTCGGTGCTTAAAGGAGAGATATAAAGGCCTTCAGGGGAGGATTCATCTCAGATACCTTAGCCACTAAGTTAGTATAAGATAAATCACCATCTGGAAGAGCCACTTTCTCTCTGCCGACTACAGAAGGAGCCTAGACGCTTATGCAGAATGAGTCACCTAATTTATAGATGGTAAGTTAATTAAGGTGAACCCAGATCTTAGAGTTTAGGACTATATCTTCTTACCTGTATGGTAGCATGATATGGTAAAGTACTGTCACCTCATTTGCCCATCATCAGTCCTGTCTTGTGAGTTTGACTGAAGCTGATCTATAAAGGCACTTCCCTTGACTTAAAAGCATGAAGAAACAAAAAATTCATTACTTCTCCTGAGAACCTTTTATTATTATTATTATTTATAATTAGTCATCTCTACACATATCTTAAATGTTTGCCTTGTTTGGTATTGGAATTTTTCTAACCTTGCTTCAAACCATTGGCTGTTGTTACACTTCTCTGATGGATTAAAGAGCTGTTAGCAATTGTGTTGGGTTTTTTATTTTTTTTTTCTCCTTTCGAAAGGCTTTATTTGCCTAATCAAATCACTCTAACTCATTTTGTTCAGATAAACAGACGGAAAGCACTCTGCATAAAACCAGAAATAAACAGGAATGGCAACCTCAAAACAAGGTAGATTTCTCCCAGCTTTGGGAGTTCAGCTGTAGATGACATGAACTTTTCCACTTGCTTCCTGTGCTCCTGGGGCAGAGTGAATAAATATATGGGGTTCTGGAAGTAACGGTGGGATGCATTTCTACCACTTCTCTTAAAGGAAGTTGCAATCCCTGAAAATGTATTATAATGTGGAATACAGAAAAATATTCTGACAAAAAATTTTTTCCAGTGTGATATTAGCTTTTGGGATGCTTCTTTTATTTCTTTATTTCTTTATTTCTCTGCAAAGTTTCGGCATCCCCATCTAATGACTCCTGTGTGGCCTTGATAGCAAACCAGTAGCAACCAGCCAGAGAGGTTGGCTGCTGGGCTGTGGAGGGAGGACCATGACTGGAGGTGAGTCCCAGGCTGAGATTACCACGTCTGCTGGAGTACAGGGGGGAAGAGAAGGATGTCCTCTCACTGATTCGTACATGGCTGGAGATGTTCCCAGGAGATGAGCAGCTCACAGGAAGAGAAAAATTCCCAAAGGCCATTTAAGAACTGCCTGATTTCCATGGTCAGTCTTCCCACACTGCATCCTTCACAGCTCCAGCTCCAGTCCCTACAATAACTGTGTATCTCTGAATATTTTTTAAAAGATATGGTGGAGCAGTTTAGGGAATTAGCATTATTTTTTTTTTTTAGTTAATATTTCAAAATTTAGAATTTCCTAACCTTTCTGAGTGTTCAGAATGAAGTGTTTCCACTTTGAAAACACCATTGGAAACAAACACATATTCATTTTCTTTGAAAACTTAGGCATTTTCAAAATAAAAGTGAATTTTATAGAGGCTACCTTAGGAACGCATTCCTACTGAACAAGTACTTAATGAAATGGTTCCTGCTCTACTCTTCTCAATATCACTGTGAAATAGGGAAATGACATTATCCCATTTTCCTATTGTGTCACGGACATCACAGAAACCAGGATTTTGAAGAAATTCTCATGACAGCATGGCACTGTGGGATGCTTACAGGCTGTATTGCATTGCAGGTAATACATTCCAGCTAAGGAATCAAACCATCCTTGTTAAAAGAGAAGCAGGAGCCTCCTGAAACACACATTTCTTCTGGCAAGGCAGCAAGGTATGAAAATGTACTCTTGGCTGCTGGACACCTGCAGCAAGCAGAACTCATGACTTTTCTGAAAAAGATTGCTTTCCTTTCTTTTTTTTTTTTTTTTTAACTGAAAAGGTCCTAAGTATATTAAAGCATCTCCTGGCAGACTTGTGGCCTCAGTAGTGAAGGCAAAACATCCCTTATGAAATAATCATCAAGTATCCTTTATTCTTAAGCATTACACCATGATTTCTCTACCTTGGCCTTTGCCAAAGTAGAGTAGAAGATGCTCCCAAGCTCCTAAAAGAGTTGCCAGGCTGTTTTTCAAAGCTTTGAAATCCATCTTCATATCTGCAGCAAAATCATTCAGTCTTTAATCATTCAGTTATTCAGCAGCCCTGAAGCCAACTAGCTTGTCCCAAGCTGGCAGGTACCTGCCGACCTGTCGACGTGGACTCCTGCCTCTCTCATCCTGCGTGGCCATGAACATCAGCTACTTTCTGCCAGCTGACTCCCCCAGCAGAAAGGCTCAGGAAGGGTTAAGCAGAGGCTGCTGGCATCTGAAACACACATCATGCATCTGCAGTTCCTCTGCCTACCTCGTTGGTGTGCAGGTACTTGAAAAAAAGGAGCCGTGGGGACCACGTTCAGTGTTTTAAGTCTGTCCTTAGTTGTCCAGGTACATTATGGGGTGACAGAGGACTCAGACATCTACTCTGAAGATTATATGAGAACAGACGTGTAATAAGATAGTCTAAATATTTCAGCTATAATAACCTTCACCTTTCTCTTCTCCCCATCCAGTACTTATACCTTTCCCTTCTCTCCTTCCAGTTCTTATACTCCAGTACTATCTTACCATTACATTTCTGTGTATCCTCAGGGGGCTCTGTCTGCTTGTTACAGCTGGATAATTCTTTTATCACTCCAAGGCTGTCTATTAGATCTCTCCCTCTCTAAATCTTTGTCCTTAATTATTCTCACACACCTTCTCTTTTTTATTACTATTTTTGAGCTGGAGGTTCACTCAGCAGGCCCTGACAGTCCCCAGCGAATCCCTTTCTCACTAACTATCGTTCTCCCTCTGATAGCTTTGAATTGGATAACTCCTTTCTATTCCCATGTCACAGAATACTCCAGAGGGTCTGAGTCTGGGGAGAGCTGTGCTGGGTGAATCAACACTAACTCAATAGAACATGCCAGGAAGACTAGTCTGTAAAATTACAGGGCCCCCAAAGACTGGCCTTGTTTTCTGAAATGTTCTGTAATAGAAAATACCTGTTTTAAAAAACTTGGTTTGTGTGTATGGAAGGGAAATATTGTAAAGACCCATCCATAAATGTTCAGAGAGGTGAACAGTTTGGGTGTTATGGATGCAAGGATGGATAGACGGGTGGATGGATGGATGGATGGATGGATGGATTGGTGGATGGATGGATGGATGGATGGATGGATGGATGGGTGGATGGATGGATGGATGGATGGATGAAGTTACTGTTTCAGTCTCAAATCTGAGATGTGCAAATATATATTGACCCTATTCTGGCCTCTGCCATTCCTTGTGTCTTACCTACGGGCAGTGAAACAAAATGGCTAAGCAGAAAGTACTGTCCCTTCCCATGAAGTGTTGAGAAAAGCAGATCCAGAGCAGCTCTGTTTCTGTGTGTGCAGAGTGCCTGCCCAGAGAATCAGGCATGCTGAGCCTTCTCGGGAAGCTTAAGGTGGCTCCCTTAGCTAAGGAGTCCAAGGCAGATGACCGTGGGCAGCATGCTGAGATCCCTGCAAGTATGCCCTGCCTTTGAATACACTTTTTCTTGGGCTGCCCTCCTGCTATGACCTGGCCTGTCACGATAAAATCTGAGCTCTGCCCCGCCAGGCTGCAATCATTGTTGTGGTGCACAGTTCGTTCTTTTTCTATTTCTCTTCCTCTGGTTCTTTCATAGCTGCATTCAGACACTGTAGTAATTATTATCTAATTCCTCCTTCAACGTGACGGGCTCAAGAAGATGGACACAGAGCCCCACAGTGGCTAGTATTGCTTACACATAGAAGACAAGTTTGCAATCTCATTCTACACAAAATACAGGAAAAACTGCATAAGAAAGGAAGGTAAGGAGAAGGTGGAGAACATAGCAGGAATAGCAACATGAGGTTAGCAGATTCCAGGGTGGAGAACTGGCAAAAGTAGAAACACTTACTTCCCCCCCACCTTGTAACCCTCCTCAAGATCTTGCTCTAAGCATGTTTCCTCTGCACCCCCTCCAGCCTTGTGGATGTTCAGCTTTTCTTCAGTAGGCAGGTATGAGTGGACCTTATCTACAGACAAGCACGAGTTAGTGTGACAAGGTGTTTTCATGGTGTTATGCAGGGTTTCAAACTTTGCATGCAGAGTTGGAGTGCCTTCTGCTGGTGTGGTGGGCAAGTTTGAAGGGTGGAAACAGCGAGCTGATATTTGCCTGGAAATTTCCCAGTAAAAGCCCTGGGATGACATCCAGCTGGGGCATCTACAGCCCTGTGGTCGTGCCTGGCATCATAAAAATTGTAGTTAATCACTAGCCCACATCTTCAATGTCAGGTGAAGCGTGTACAGCTCCTGTCTCTGAATTCTGCCCTCCCACGATGACTACACTGTATCAGACCTTCCTATACAAAAGCAATAAGCAAGTGTTCTTAAGCCAAACTAGTTTCCTTTTCTTAAAAAACCTCTTTTTTTCTGTCTTAGTTCATTTTTTTTAGCCCATATGGATTATCTAGGTTTTGCACACCTCCTGCTGTGACACTTAAATACCACCTTTCTTTCTGTCCCTCTGTGCAACTGTAGGCTTGATGGCTAGACCACAGATGGCTTCATGTTCTTCATCCCCACTGTCAAGTATCTCATAGTTTGGTTCACTGAATAATGCTGACACATATGTGCCATGTGGGGTGCTGTGTTGTGTTTGAGGGCTGGCACGTCCCCGTGGCCCAGAAAGGGAAGGATCATTACCACGGGTGCAGGTAGCATGCAGGATATGAGGACAGGCAAGCAAACATCTGCAGTTTATTATCACTGTCCCACACGTGAGACGCAGTTTGAACTGCAAAATATCAGGCAAAAAAATAATGACCGGGACTCTTTTGCTGAAGACATCAGATCGACAGGATCAAGAGCAGAGCAGGAAGGCTTTAAAATAGTGGTGGCGAAGGGCCGCAGATTAGCTCTGTTTCTGTGGGACACAGAACAAGGGAATAATTTTCTTACCCGCTTCTTGCCTTGGCTGTTCTTTCAAACTCCTTTGTTGCTTTTTGTTTATGAGTGTTTCAGCTACCCTGTAAGAAGCTGGGATACACAGGAGTGGCAAAACCCAGACCTGTCAGTTAGTGTAATCATCTGGAAGGCCTGAAAAAAAACACTGTTGACAAAGACAGAAGACTATAAGTGGTTATTAAGTGATCTGTGTAGGTGCTAGGACATGGGGAACCTCATGAGGGAGAGATTAAAAACAAAGTGATTTTGATGATGAAAGATTTGAAGTGAAACACATTTGTTTGTGTTTGTGTGCATGCACAAGGAGCATGTGTTTTTGCAAATGATCATTTTCCAGTTAGCAACAGGAAAGGCTGGAAGGCTGTCTTGACGCCAGGACTCTGGGCTGGTGATTTCTGACAGCGCAATGTTCATTTGGCTGAAACCCTGTAATAGCAGTTTAACAACCTAAATGGTCGTCCTGGAGGAGGAAAGCCACCCCCCTCAACTCAATGTTTACCCAAATCAATTGTGCTCATTCATTCAGGATATCGATTTTGCTTCAACCCTTCACTCCAAGCCCTCCAGGCAGGTGTGTAAATCAGTGCAGCTGACGGAGTCCTGCTGCATCTCCTTAACACCAGTTCTGACAAGGTGCCTGTCCCGGCTCGGGGAGGCAGTTGTGCTTTTATAGTCAGCCTTGTTTGGAAAGCAATCATCCAGTTACATCCTGCCAGAAGCAGGCGTGTTCATCGGCACATTCTGCACCCACCTTTTGTCAACGGCTGACAGGCAGCCCAAGACACCGTGCAATTAAGGCCCTCTGCTTCGAAGCCTGCTGAACACTGTTAAAGGATTCTCCCCTTCACTGGAAAGTTTGCATGCCTGAGATCTGATGGGCAGTAACAGCAAGGCTGGGAACAGGAGCAGGACCCAAGACCTCCTTGACCTCCTGAATACCAACCCACAAAGATCTGCACTCTGCATTTGACCCCGCAACTCTTTTCCTGGGACAATAAGAAGGTGTTTTTCTCTCTTCCATGCCAAAACAGGAGATTCAAATATTTTTTTCAGGATGCAAAGCCACCAAAATCCAAGCCTTCAAATGTCTGACTGCTCTGACAGAGCTTAAAACAAAGGTAAAAAGCAGTAATATCACATCTGTGTCTAAAGAGAGGCCAATTTTATCACTCATCCCCAAGTGGGGGTGTGGGACACTTACAGCTCAATGGACGTGCCATCTTATTAGCTCATGGTTTCTGCTCACAGTAGAACCCAAAAATAACAAGGTTACAGGTCTTTGACATGCCCTGTGTCCATTACAACTTGCCAGCATCTCCATGATTTACTTTCCTGAGGTTTTAATCTGAGTTTGCGTGTTTTCATGGTAAGCTGTTCAATCGGCTTCATTAGGTTGACTCAGAGCTGCTGACAAGTATGTTATTTTTTAACAACTACAGCTTTCCAAATGCCAGTCCTTTACATCAGAGACCCAAAAAACATATTCTGGCAGGTAAATAGGCACTTGATTGTCACCGTCATATAGTTTAAACACAGATATATTACTTTTTAATGGCAGTCTGGATTGTGTTTCCCCAAACTCCATTTTTCCTTGCAAGTTTCTGCTAGTATCTCTACATGCTACCAAGTCTTCACAACAGGGTTTTCTGGGAGCCATAGGAAAAGGTTTCACACAGAAAGCTCTAATGCACTTGCCAGGCTTGCAGGGTTCACTAAGCAAATGATCTACCAATGTGGAAGTTATTGTGTTTGATGGAGTATATCATAAGTGGCTTTGAGACAGCGGGTAAGGGTTAATTGTTCTGTTTCCTCCAGTGTGATGATGACAGGTCATCAGGCAGAAGAATCAGAAGAAACAAAAGCAGGTGGTTCTTCATTCAAAATGTAGTTAAGCTGTCCTAGGATATGATGAATGCTAAAAGCTTAGTTGAGTTCGTGGAATAAATGGATAGCTCCTGGAAGATAAATCTGTCAAAGGCTGCTAGGACACAGAAAGCATCTCTGTCTCTGGAAATCTCAGGGATAAAAATGACGGAACGGTGGGAGACTGGAGGAAAAAAAAAAAGGTCCTTCTGTGTTTACTGTCTACTTATGCTCTTCCCATGCTTAGGGTCACTCAGAGACAGGATAGTGTCTAAATGGGTCTTTATCTGACAACTTATGGCTGATTTTATGCTTTTTTGGGGGTGAGAGAGATAAAAGAAGTTATGCAGAATTTATGTGACAGAGGAGAACTGGGGTAAAGAAAAGAAAGAAGACTGAAGAACGTGAGCAGAGAAATCATCAATACAAACACAAAGCTTGGGGACCCTTCTGCACCAGGGCCAGGTGGGTCAGAGAACTTCCTAGATGTTTGTAGCCCATATGTTTCACCCCGACCTTTCTCCATCTGTGCTATGTCTGACTATTGAACTGGTTCCAGGTCACAAGCCATGACAGTGCATTGCCAGTGCCTGAACAGCACATGCTGAGACCCTGTATGAAAGCCCATCATTCCCTGTATCCCTGCCTCCTGATGTGCCTCTTCCTGGGATGCCGGGTCTGCTATTCCCAGGTCTGAAGGAAATAGTGGACTTTGGAGGTCCTTTCTGAGCCTGTCACTGTGCTAGTAGGAGCTACACAGTCGACGGACAGCATACCCAGAGACCCACATGCTCCCCAAACACCTACTGCTTGGAAGAGGATGACCTAGCTGATGAAACAATGATCCAGCAGTCAAAAGACGAGCTTTTTATTCCCATCCCCAGGTTTAATGTTCTCAATAACTGTGTACAAGCCCTTCTATCCTCCGCATCTCCTCCATGCTTTATCTTCTCCATTACTTCTTCTTCTAGCTGAATTATGATCCATTCACAACAAGTTTTTCACTGTGTCAGTGCACACTGACAGTTCAGCCTGTTTAGGTTCTGTTCAGATCTGAACAATTTAGCCTGTAAAAGGAAAGGAAGATTATGTCTGCTGACTGCTAGCAACAGTCTTGCAGAAGAGCAATACTTATAACATCTTTTATCATGGGGGAACGCTCAGGTGTTCCACAGATGCCACGATTCACATGGAGTAGACATCTTTTCTCCCAAGTGCATGAAGGTGAACAGCTCAGTCAGTCTCCTCATGACACTCCATATTCCTCTCATGCTGCAGACACCTGCCATCAACCTGGAGTGGAAATCCTTTGTTGGCCAGCAGGTCAGTTATCACTTCCCAAGAAGACAGAGTAACTAAAAAATAACAAAATTATTAAAATGTGCAGTTACATTTTCTTATCCAGTCACATTTTCTTATCCACATCCATCCACTCTGGACTATTTCATTGTCAAGGAGTCTTTAACACCGGCACCTTCAGCATTTCTGTCCATGGTGACACTGGTCCCTGCACTGGAGTCAATGTGTGGGGACTAAACTGCTGCTGGGGCTGGGACACATGACAGGCAATGAGCTCTGCTGCAAGGGTTGGAGGGGTTACTGGCTGAGCTGACCAGTGTTAGCTTCAGATTGAGGTTTCTCTTTCATTTCCCTGAGAATGGAGGAGATCCCTTGTACTTACCCCAGAGGATCTGTTTCCCCACTACCTCCCTTGCTTATCCCTTTGCTGTAGTTGTATTTTGAGCCACTGGCCTCATTGGGCTGTTGGAAAGGTTGATGTTGTAGCTCCATATGGGTCCTTGAAAGCAGAAAGGAGCTGTAGATGGGACTTCTCCGTCTGCCAGAGGGCCATGCAACAGACCATGCAAAAAGCAATGGGTAAGCTCAGGTTTGGAAGGATTTGCTCCGTAACCTGATGGTTAGAGCACTGTGTTAGCAGCCAAGACACCTGGGCTTTCTTCCTAGTGCTAAGTTAGCATGTGATATTGAGTAGGCTCCAAAATCTGGATCTCCAGAAATGGGCTGGGACAATGCTACACCTCATTTGTTTTTAGGTGCAGAAGTATTCATTACCTGCAAGTCATCACCAAGTTTCCTGCTCATATTTGAAGTGCAGTTTCTGTGAGACTTTATGTGCTGTTAAATTTCACAGAATAACAGCTGTTTGGTCCCATGGTATTCTTGTTAAGACCTAAGAACAACATCAATAGCAGTCTGCAGGAGAACATGGGGACACTAGCACTGGAATGGGACTCTTGGTGCTAAGGAGCAGTGTTAAAAGGAGGTCTTTCCAGAAATCATTACACAGGAAGAAGTCCTTTGGCATCCTTTTGTCCTCTGTGTTCTCCTGCATTGAGGACTAGTCTCAAAATGTGAAACACAACTGCCTTTTTCTGCTTCCTACTTTGTTTTACCCAGTTACACAAAAAATTATCCCAGCAAATGTAGGCCTGAGAGGAATCTGAAATAATTTTTAATTTGAGCAACAAGGGCTTTTTCTTCACACTTTTAAAAAATGTGTCTCCAGATCAGCTTCCTAAAGAAATGAAATTGTTTCCTAATTATCTGGGCCTTACATTTGTCCATGACTTCCTAAAATCCCTGTAACCCAGTGGGCAGTTTCACGAAAATTTGACAGCACCAGAGATCTTAAACACACAAGTCCCTGGATATTTTACAATAGTAAAGGGAGACCCAAATTTTGATCCCGACAGAAGCGAAGGTTATTACTCGTAGTCTTTATTACCCATCAGAAAGTCCACAAGAGAAATCAGCGAAGGCATCTCAGCTTGATCAGTTCTACTGCTCTCAGTAACTACTTTACTTTTCTTTTTCCTTCTAGTCCGGCCCTCATCCTTTTAAATTTTCCATTTTAATTTCTGACTTCATTTGAATACATATATTTTTAATTGGCTCACTGTATCGGCGGCCATCAGGCTGGAAATGTGTTGACTGATCACTCTATAAATAGAGCATTTCTAATGCTGCTGGAGGCACTTCAGCATTTTGAATCACTTTCCACCCTACTGTATCACTTTAAAATAACAGAAGTGATGGCATGTTTCTCCTTCTAAGCTGCCAAACATGGCAGGGTTGGGAGGTCCTTGGCAAGAGGCCTGCAGAATGATTTCCAATTTTCTCTCTCTTCCCTCCTTCCTTGGATGAAGCGTCCTCCAACCGACATTCAAGGGCCTAAAACATTTTAAATAAGCCAGAAAGAGAAGAGAAGAGAAGAGAAGAGAAGAGAAGAGAAGAGAAGAGAAGAGAAGAGAAGAGAAGAGAAGAGAAGAGAAGAGAAGAGAAAAGAAAAGAAGAGAAGAGACGAGAAGAATAGGTTGTTTGAGTTGGAAGGAATCTACAACAGTCATTTAGTCCAACTGCCTGACCAGTTCAGGGCTGAACAAAAGTAAAGCATGTTGTTAAAGGCATTGTCTAAATGCATCTTAAACACTGACAGGCTTGCTGCATTGACCACCTCTCTAGGAAGCCGGTTCCAGTGTTTGATCACCCTCTCAGTAAAGAAATGCTTCCTAATGTCCAGCCTACACCTCCCCTGGTGCAGCTTTGAACCATTCCTACACGTCCTATCACTGGATCCCAGGGAAAAGAGCTCAGCACCTCCCTCTCCCCTTCCCCTCCTCAGGAAGCTGCAGAGAGCAATGAGGTTGTCTCTCAGACTCCTTTTCTCCAAACTAGACAAGCCCAGAGTCCTTGGCTGCTCCTCACAGGACAGGCCTTCCAGCCCTTTCACCAGCTTTGTTGCCCTCCTCCGGATGCTTTCAAGGACCTTCATGTCATTTTTAAGTGGTGTGACCTAGAACTGCACACAATATTCAAGGTGAGGCTGCAGCAATGCTGAATACAGTGGGATAATCACCCCTTTTGACTGGCTGTTTGATGCACCCCAGGATGCAGTTTGCCCTCTTGGCTGCCAGGGCACAAGTGAACCTTGCTTGAAAATTTGGAGATGATTTAGCTGTTTTTGCCCCCTGAAACTTTCACCATGAACTGAAAGGAAAACAGGAAGAAATTATGATTTAATTAGAGTTTTAAGAAGAAATTGTTTGGATATTACAATGGAATACATCTGGAATGTTATTAGGAAGAGTTAAAGAACAAAAGTCTCATTGTAGAAAATATATAAGCTCTTGCATTGCAAGGATTCAAGTAATTTTTACTTTCAGTAAATAAAGGCTTTACCAGTAGATGGACCTGTCACTTCAGGATCCAGACCATTGCCTTTGGTATCGCAGGTTTCCTTTCAGCACTCGGAACAGAAGTAACTGAGCCACAGCATACATCCTTTAAGAGTGCCTCCAACATTCCTGCATGTCCTCTTCTATAAACACACTTGCCATCACAAGCCAGATGGTGAGTACCCATCACCATTTTTATATTACAATAGTACATCAAAATCATCAGCAACAGCCAGGATTTGGTAGCGATCATTTCGTAATGATGTGTGACGCCTTTCTTCTGTCTCCTTCACGTGTGAATAATGAGCTTTGAGGTGGTTATTTAGTGACCGGGCAGTATTAGCGATGCCTTGGACTTCTCTTCGGAGCTCTAGTCTTTGCTGCTGTTGGAGGCAGGGCATGATTTTAAATGGATCTTGATTGGACACCTACCATCAAGATCTGAAGGCAGGAAGTTGTAAAAGCCTATTCACATTAGGGGAAAAAGAACCTTTTCAGCAGTTTAGGTAACTAGACATGGCAATACCCTATCAGAAGCTATAGAGTGTTCTTCACTGCAGGACACTCTACCTTTAATACTGTTTTGCCTTTCTAATAGTGTTCTCCAGCTCATCCAGGAATTGTTGGATCAGGTGGAAAAAATCTTCCATCTTGTTGTATTCTGGGGATCAGAAGAGAGAAGTCTGAAAAATTTATGTCATGCATCTAGTCTTACATTTCCAGAACACAGAATAAGCTCTCCACAAGAGCAGGCAAGGTTCATTGTATTCCAACACATATTTTTTGCTCCAGAAGATTTACTGGAGTCAATAATTATTTGTATTCTCACACAATTCTAAGATGTTTCCCATCCTGATTTAGAAATTGGCAATGATGAATCAGGTTCAGTAACCCTTAAAAAAATTCTATCCATTCATTATATTTATGTTAAGAAAAAACTTGAAATATTGTTCTTCTTTGAATTTACCTAGCTTCAGTTTCCAGATAGGTGCTGTCTTTGTTGGCTAGGCTAAACGGCCTGGTCCTGATGTAAATTTTTATACACTGTCGTCAAACGATTTCTTGACCTTCTCTCTGATAAGTAGACTCTGTTCCTTTCAAGTCAAACCCAATCCTTCAATGATTCTCATAGCCTTTCTCTGAACCTTCTCCAATTTATCAACTTCTTTCCATTGTAACACAAGCCATAATCTCACCAGTGACAAACACAGAATTAACACAACCTCGGCCAAACTGAGGATCCATGTTTATGCCTAAGGAATCGCATTAGCCCTTTTTGGCTCCTGTACTGAAGTAGGAGCTTGTATTTGGCTGGTTATCTGCCATGAGTCTTTTCAGGGTTACTGCTTTATATAAGCCCTATAAAGAATAAATCCACTCTATATGTTAATGTGTAGGTTGGAGTCAGCCCCTGATGGATGACTGATCTGCCTTATTTGCTCTTAGATGTATGTAGAATTTTGACCTCATTGAAATAAACACTATTTGTCTGCACACAGTTTACCAAATCATCCATGTGTCACCATACTGACAATCCCATCCTTCTTACTTAGCCTCCCCCAAGCTTGGTGGCATCTATAAAAGTTGATAGCTATATTTTATTCCTGGCAACCAACCAGGGGAAAATGTTTGATAATGAAGGGCAAAAAAAATTGTTCTCTTCAGAAGTCCGTTATAAATGATTTTTCGGGGCTAGATTGACAGATCCTACATTGTCTTATAGAAGAACAGTTGCAGAGAGGATTTCCCATCTCTTGATCTACAGTGGAAGACAACTCCAAATCTATTTTCTGCTGAGAAGGAGAAGACTGTTTTCCTTTCAAAACCAGAGACATGCAAGCTGCTTAAATAAGAACTTCAAATGCACAAAGACGTCATCCTCCAATAAGAAGACACAATGACACAGTAGTGTGGGCTAAGACAGCAGCCCACTCAATGAATGATGGGACTGAACTGTCTCTACCTGGAAGATTCTTTCAAGGGATATCGATCAGCCTTACCTCTCTGCCTGGGCAGATCTTGATGTCCTTTTCTGCTCCTTTTTCTCCAGTGCTATCAGTTCTGCTCCCCAATGGCCGGGACACTGGCATAAAATAGACTTGGTGATGCCCTTGGATCAGTAAAGGATCAAACCTTTATGGTTATTCCTGTTATTTTCTGAGTTCAAACTACAGAGTTCTGTACCGGCCCATGTGTCATGGAAAATAAAATGGAAATGGTAAATAAGCATACTTTTTGGGCTGGAGAGCCTCTGTCCAGTCTGGACTCCCAACACCAGGCTGGAGCCACACCAACTGCTGATGGGAGAGCTGATGGCATTTTGGATGTGTTTCTGCTGTCAACTGGCTGAGACATGTCCTGATCTCCATTAGCTTTCCAAAATCACTCTCTGCTGGCAAGAAAAAAGACTCAGACAGAAACCCCCACACTATCAACAACTGCAGTTAGATGAGACAAATCCAACCTTAGGTGACCCTAAGCCAGATATCTAGTCTCCCTTTAAAAGCAAACTGAAGCCTACAAGGGAGGAGGAACACACCAAGAATAAGAAGCAGCAGGAAATTATCCCACTTCTGCCAATTTTCCATTAATTGCTACATCCTTTGGATGATCTGGAACTACAACACCAAAATGTCTTAATAGCTTTTATTTATTGCGGTAGCTAGCTGTGAATCAGTGCCCATATTGTTCTGGGTGTTACATAATAAGCATATATAAATGAGTTTATATGATCAGCTAATAAAAAGATAGACTCTGCCACGAAGAAATGAGAATCTAAGACCTACTGTAATTATAGGTATAATTACTACACTTGGACATTCTTTAATGCAAAATGCAAACTGCAGAGGGACACTAGGAAAGCATTCAGACTGGTTTATTAGCCACTTGTTCTGATTTTCTCCCTGCTTTTCAGGCATTATCAGTATGGATATAAGTACTCCTCTAGAGGTATAACCATATCCACAGGAAAAGTAGTAATACTTCATCTCTGTATAGCGACGATGCCATTTTCAGTGTAGCAGACCTCAAGTAACCCCGTTGCTATGGGTTTTTGAAACCTGATCAAGCTGGTATGAAATGCATCCCTTTACATTAGGAAGCACACAACAAAGTTTATTCACAGCGTACAGAGTCTGCACATCAAAGTTCATTTATATAGAGCCAGGATGTTAATTTAAAGCAGAATAAACATTCTTAATTGACACACTTTGGGGATGCTATTGTTCCGTAATAACAAGTCATATGACAAATGAGTCTCTGAAATGCATTTAAGTTCACTTGAAAGAAGGCAGTCTTGTCCTAGAACATACATATTCAGAGGAGAAATTGATAAAGATGAACCAATCTAGATTTGCTCCCCAGAGAGAGAAGCCATTTCAAATGGAGGAGTACTTAGCTTTCTTAAAATGCCCCTCTTGATGGACCCATGAGGGTGGGGAATGCTTCAGACCCATTGCGCTCAGTTGGAAAGTCCTCCACAAAATTTTTTGTCTTTTAGAATATTATTTTTCTCACCAAACTGGAAATAATTGGCTGTGATATCTGAATTAGTCTGTGCAATTTTTATCAAGAACATTTGTAATTTAAATTGGATCTGCAAAAGGAGGGGGATAAAAAAAAAATATGTTCATTTCATGCTCATTATGTATCTCAGCTAGACTGATGACATTTTAATATTAACATTGTTATGGGTTCCATAAAAAAAAATTAAGTCTACTTTATATTCCAGACTCTGTTGATTGGAACCTAGTTATTCTTGACAATCGCATATCAATTGGTATTCTAATTAAAAAGAATAGCAGAGAAATAAACAAAACAATAAAAAATAAATGTATCCCATATATTAGACGGAAGCCTGCGCTCGCTCCTTCTGCAGCATCTCCTCTCCTTTTTCAGTTTTTTCCCCGTTGCCAATCTGGACTTTGGCCTTGAGCTGGAAGAGCAAAGGTGCTTCAGAAAATCAAGGAAGCACAAGCACAAAACAGTGCCATTAAAGACCATATATTGACAGCTTCAGGAAGGGGGTGCAGCTGGAAATAAGAGGTCAACTCTGTCTTGGAGACAGCCACATTGACTCTGTTGATGAAAATGGTTTTCATGAGAAAGTCCTAAAGCTATTCATGTTTGGTTTTTTTTTTTTTAACAAAGGAAAAGTCAAACATAATTCCCTTTTCTCAATGTCCGTGAAAAATAGGTTTTCAAAGTAATTTTTCTCCTTTCCCACCTTAATTTTCTGTTTGCATCCTTTTAGCTAGGAAGAAAATGAAGTAAAATATGGGGAAAAAAAGAATGGAAAATAGAGCAGAAGGAAGGAAAAAAACCCTATATATTTTAATTTGATATTTTTAAAAGGAGAAAAAATTCATATTGATAAAAAGAAAATACTTATTAAAACATATGCTTCAAGTTTCTGTTCTCACAACCTTTCCAGAATCCCCCCTCTCTGAGCTGTGTACCTCCCAGAACTAACTCTCTTTTTTGACATCCTTATCATGTCTTTCCCTAAAATGAAAGGTGTGAGTAAACATGACTAAATCCCCATTTGCTGACCACAGCACAGCCTTCTATTAACCGCAGACGGCTTTGGATCCAGCCAGCTGCAGGTGGGAATTGAAGCGCTTCAGATCTAAAGCAATTTAAGTGAAGCACTTAAGCAGCATCAGGACTTGGACATGAAGATGAAGCCTTTTATCCAGACCAAGAAGTTAATGAATAATGTTCATTCTAGGTGCTTGGCTCACCCCTCTATAAAAGACTTTCCTCCAAAAAGATCTGCCTTTACCATTCCAGACCAGTACAAAAAGTGCATTAATGCATGTTGAGCTTAAGAGAAAACATCATTCACTGACTATAGATATCTTCTTCTTCGTGGTGCAAAGAGAAAGGGAAAGCAGCCACAGACACAAATGCCAAAAAGGAAAAATCTGATTTGATATTAAGTGGGGAAAAAATCACCGTAAGGGTGGGCAAACATTGAAGAAGGTGGCCAGAGAGGTCATGACATCACCATACTTGTAGAATATTTAAGACTTGACTGGACTCCTGAGCTAACTGGTTTGACTTTGAAGCTGAAACTACCTTCAAGGTCAGCCATGTTTCGAGCAGGTTGTTGGAACAGACCTCTAAAGCTCCCTTTCCAGCCTCAGTAACCCATTATTCAGTGATCTTTTTCATTTAATCTGTTCTTCAGCCCATTCCAGGTCAAAGTGCTCCATGCCAGACCATTGCATCATCCTTTCTGGACCTCACGGTAACAGTGAGGAAGTGAATATGAAAAAGGAGGATGAAAAGGACCAGAGACACAGAGAGCAACATCTGCTCTGGAATGTCACAACTGCAGTGTAAACTCTTGCGTTTTTCAGTGTAGCTCCCCAAGGAATTTAAGACGGTGTAAACAAGTATTGCCACTAAGAAAGGGAGATCTTCCACTTTGCTGCTTTTACCCCAGGGAGATCAAGACTAATACAAATAGTGGAAAAGGTAGAGAGGGGAAGGAAGAGTGAAAGAAAAATAGGACTGTCAGAGAAGCATCAGGCTGGAAAAGGGTTATTAGCTAATTCACCCAAAGATCAGTCCTGGGATTGAATTTACTTATTTTTTCATTAATCATGATGATGTAAAAAACAGGAGAACCTTCACTTCAGTACATGAATTTAGAAGGCGTTTTCTGTAGCAAGAAGGATCAAGCTATCACGAAGAGATAAACAAATGACCTTGAGGAGAAAAGTATTCAAGATGAGATGAAATCTAACAACATGAGCTCCAAGGACCAGTAGCAAGAACATGTGCTCTAGGAAGGAAGACAGTCACCTGGAAATGATGGAGAATAAAGTTCTGAGGATGTTGATCGAACTCAGCAGGGCGAAATCTCTCATTTAACATTCACTGTCTGCAACACAAGTGATCATAGGCTGATCACCTCAAAATCCCTTTTTAGTCAATAAAGATTGATGTCCTGTATTGACAGAGTCAATAACATGAATCATCTAACCAAATGCTGGTGTCTTCTAGTTGAGAAGAATAAATATCACCTTAAACAGGATTGATTTTATTGACTCACCTTCTGTTGAGTCAAGGGAGTCTAGAGTAACTTGCACCAAGATAGATCCCTCCACTCTGGTTACTCACGGGTGACCATACTAATGTGACAAATGCAGCCCTGGGAAGCAGTCGATGATATTTTGGAAGGAGATAAAGAATGAATTAGATTATTCAAGCCTCAAATACAACTTCATATGGAACATCATGTGCAGCTCCAACCACCCATGTCCACAAAGAACTAATTCCACCATGACCTCATGCAACAAAGACTACAAGGGTTTTCAGGGGAAGAAGAACCTAATGAGATGACTATGTGAGCTGCTTTCCTGCAGCTGAACAGGGCAATGGTTGGGCATTAACTGATTGCTGTCTATAAATACACTTGGGAGGGCAATGCCAACTTGGAAGAAATATTTGAACTAAAGGACGTTGCTGGCAAAAGAACAAATAGGCCTAAATTAGCTCTGCATAAATGCAGGAGAGAAGTTAGAAGGAGGTTGAAGCTGATTAGAACAGCCTTCCATTTGGAGAAACAGGGGCAAACACTACGTTAAAGGGGAAGGTCAATTATTTAAAAAGGGGTTTGGAGGCATGGTGTCCATTGCCAACTGGGCATCAGATGCAGTGCACCAGGAGACCAATGTTATTTCTAGTTTTTCATATAACTTCATGAAACATCTTTCATACATGAAACACCTTCCACCTCTAATGGTAGATGAACATGCTCCAAAGGTCAAACTAGCAATTCTTCCTGGCTTTACTGTGAAGTGCAGCACAATTCAAATACAGACAAAATGTAATAGCCCCAGATTAAATTTAGGTGTTGCCTCAAGGCTAAAATACGTAACGTGGTTGGGGGAAGCATAATACAATCCTGTAATACCCTCAATTGGTCAGGGCTCCAATACAGTGTTCAATTAAAAAAAAAAATAATAATTCTGTCACCAATATCTGCAATACTGCAGTGTCAGACCCACAACTGGTTTGGAAAAGTCCCCACAGGAAATCCCCTTTTGCTGGTAGCACCTTACTTGTCTGGCAGAACAAATTGCAATTTATTTTTCAAACACCCTCTGGAGGCAGTAGGGGCATGTTTACTCTTCTGAGGCATTACCTAAATATTCCTAAACAATCCCTTCTGCATCTCACACCTCTGTTGAAAAGTGGTTTCTTAAGCTTTCCACAGCCCAATCTAGTGAAGGAGAAAATGAACTAAGTAAATACGGCCAGATTTAACCAGCTTGCTCATCTGACTTTATTATTCATGTTGAATTGCCTCTAAGTTCTTTGCCCAGCCTTCAGTTTGGCTGCCAGTCAGCCAAGGTGCCAGAAGAGTTTAAAGCCATGATGTCTTTTGAGCTGATAGAAGGATAACTCCCCTCTGACACAATCAGAGTCTCTGGCTAATTGTTTCTGGCTCACCCTCATTAGCAATTAGTTCTAATAGGCCAGCTAAGTTAGCTCTGATGATGTGATATCGGTATCAATCACATTAATGACCCATCTGCTAGGAAGCCAAGGCAAACTATCACCAGGACCAACCCCAGCCCATAGGAAGTCTGTGCCGCTATCGACACACGGCTGTACTGTTATTTGTAAGGTAGAGAGCAGTTGATTCATGTCAAGTGATGTTTTTTAACCAAGCTGAAGTTTACACCCATCCTGTCCAAATGTAGGCTTTCACCACCAGCATTTACTCTAGTCCTGCTGAAATCAATAATGAGAAACAGGGACCTCCAGATGGCAAGTCAGGCCACCGATGAGGTGAATTGTCCCTGGAAGGCACTCATCATTCATCGATGGAAGCTGAATAGCCCCATAATGTAGGTACTTCATTTCAGTGCTTAAAAGCAGGTGGGTTGAATCCGGGCCTCTGTGCACTGGGAGCATGAGAAAAGCTAAATTCAGCAACATCACACTGTTATAAAAGTCTGTTTTAAATATTTTTTCTGGCCCCTATCCCTGGAGTGACACAGTACATTCTTTTTATTAGACTATTTATCCTCATTTCCTCATTCAGAGTAATGCAAGTGTTGTTATAAACTGGGTTGAAGCACCAAAATTCTCTTTTGTGGGAAAAGTCAATGTTTTAAAAACAGGGTTTTGTTTTTAATTAAAACAAATAGATATTAAAATACAATTCTGCAAAACAGGGTTTATGCAGAAGACTACCTTTTGAAAAATTTTCAGAATTCTGACTCTTCCATTTTAAGTTCTGCTTATTGCTGGTATATGATGTGTGTCTTATTTCATGGCAGAAATAATTAGCGTGCTGTCTAGATTTTTAATAAGATAATAGTACCCAAGCCTCAAAACTTTTAAAAAGTTTGCACAATTATCCTGTTTTACAGACAGGGAAAATGAGGCACAGATAAATAATTTGGTAACTAAGAGCTAGTGATAAATTCTCCGGAAATTTTCTCCTCCTCTTCTAAAGCATCTATGCCTCTCTCTGATTTAAATCTGTTACTTCCTTTTTCTCTTAGGCCACCTTTTCCCCCAGCTAATGGGATGATAGCCCTTCACTCCATTAATGGACGCAACAAAAATCACTGTGGAAATCACTACAGCAGGTTTGATTGGCATCAGAAGCTTAAACAAGAACACATCGGGGCATTAAAGGAGTCTTCTAGGACAGCCAGAAGTACTGCAGATGAGCTTAAAAAGTATCTAATCACCCTGTAAGGGGCTCCAGGTTTGTGGTATGACGCAGATGGTAAATACAGGTAGGTAGAGGAAACATTATCACAAGATGTTTTATCCCTCAGCTGGGTTTCTTCCACCTTCCTCTAAATCACTGGGTTAGACAGAGGATGCTGGACTAGAAAGATTGCCTACCAAAAAGAATTACCATTTAAAAAATTGCTTGAAATGAAAAGGATCAAAGAATTAGAGGACCCCTCCCAAGCAACTGCTGATCAAAGAGCCACAGAGTGAACAGGACACAGCTATTATAAGAAAAGCCATCAGGAGGGATGGTGGATTAGAGGTGTTTCAGGTGGAAGGCAGCAGTGTTAGGAGTTAATGAATTCCCTGAAAAAAAAAAACAGGCAAAAGCCACTCTCATACAGCTTTATCGATTTTTCACCACACTAACTTCACATTAAGCAAGAGCAGGTCACAGACGAGTCAGGACAAATGAAAATATAATTGTAGTCAGTGTGGGAGAGTGGACTTTTTGCTGTTGCATTAGAGCTGAGTCTTTGATACAGAGGCAGAAGCAAATATTTCAGTTTTGTTTTGCTTTTCCACAGCGGCTTTATTCAGCTGCATTTCTCAAGGCATTGGTTTTTAAAGGGAGAGATATGCTTATTTGCCACACACGTACACGCTGCTCTGGATCCAGCATATGGAGGAGCCGTGTGGTTCCTCTCTCAGTATAAGGGGGATAAAATGGAGCAGGAGGAACACACAAAATGGAGACAACTCTAATCTCCTTGTTCTGTGTCCTGCAATTTGGGGGTACAGGTGCCCTTGCTGGTTGGCCGTTGTGGCGTCAAATTCCATCATCAAAAAATGGGTTAAACACAGGGCATATATCTTTATTAGTGTATTAAACAGCCCTTTGGAGAATCCCATGTGCTGGCTTCATTGCCATTGTGCTGTTAGAATAGCCCATGCCAAAAGCTTATCCCCTGTGCACTTCTCAGTCTTGGGCTGGGAGTCAGTACAGGTCAAAGATCATCCTCAGCCAGCAGTATTGATGAGAATACCTCATTTTGGAAAGTAGAAGAGCTAAATAATAGGAAATAATGTTGCTGTGCACCAGCTGGCACCTGCCCCAGAGAATGCTCCTTAAGCAATGTGAATTTTCTACATGGGCTGGGTCCCTCACCCCCAGTGCCCTCACCCGCCTGAGGCTTTGCCTACAACACACTTGTGCTCCACAGTGTAATGGTGCCTGTAGTCTCTCTCTTGCCTTTAGCAAAAAGACTTTTACAGTGTTTTCTGCAAGAGTTTTCCTGCCCTAAACTCCTTTGACTGAAAAGGCAGCAGGAACTCCAGATGGGTTGACTTGCTTGGGGACAGAAACCTGCATTTCAGACAACCAGATTTATTAATCCAAAATGAATCACTACTCTTGGATGGTGAGATGACCTCACCTTCTCCCTGAACACACAGAGAAAAATTACAAAGGCTCTCCCAGTGTGGTTCACTTTTACCAACACTGTAATTTGCCGAAGAGTTTTTACAGCCAGAAGAATAGCTAAAATGTAAATTATACATGTTAAATTGTAGGCATACATGTGTGCACACCCACATGCCAGGAGGCATATCATATGTGAAAGGGACTGCGTACCTTGACGTGGGTATACTAACACATACCGTTCATATCCTGGGTGGCTACGTAACATCCTTAACAGCCTCTGAAAGTTTTACTAGAGTTCAGTCTATTTAGCAGAAAGAAAATCCATTCTCTCCTCTTGAGCTTTTTATAGCAAAGGTGATAAGGAGCCAAATTCAAGCAACATTAGAAGGTTCTGCCCGCACATCTCATCCCTTTCTAGGTATTTTAAACCATGCTTGTCATCACGGTATCTCAGCTAAGTATCTCAAGCTGGCTTCAAAGCCCAAGCCAAACATTAATTCAAAGCTTTAATGCAT
Source organism: Phalacrocorax aristotelis (assembly GCF_949628215.1). Classification (NCBI taxonomy): domain Eukaryota; kingdom Metazoa; phylum Chordata; class Aves; order Suliformes; family Phalacrocoracidae; genus Phalacrocorax; species Phalacrocorax aristotelis. Next base: position 166,516,929 of record NC_134277.1, read on the forward strand.
TTTTCAGTATGCCGCAACATTAAAATGAACTTGAAACATTTTTCTGAGCTAATGCAATTGCTGAGCACTCTGACTGGAGAAATATTTGCTCTTCATTGGGATATACTTACTGACGTACAGTGCATCTGCTTGGGCTGAAAGTCATTGTGTTTTGTACTATTTTTAAAAGACAATCTCTGAAGGGCCAGGAATTTTCATATTGATGAAAACTAACTTCTCATTCGGATGGGTTTGGCTCTTCATTTTTATAGATTTACTTATTGTTTGCGCCATATGAGGTGAAAGAAGAGCTCCCTCCCACATAGCAGGAACAAAGAACTACAAGGGGGCATAAGTCATCAAGACCAATTCCCCCACCAAGAGTGCAGGCAAGGGTGTAATAACAAATGGTTATTCCAGAAAAGGCTACCTTCTTTCAATTCCAGAAACCCCAGAACTCCATGATAGAGGTAAGATTTTTTTTCAAAAGATTGAAAGTCCCAAAACTACACTGCATCTAGAGACTCCCTGGCTAGTATTCAGCCCAGCTGGAGACCCAAGACACTTTCAGCTTTTCTGGTTTGAAATGAAACTATGTTTTAGTGGTATGTTTTTCTTCCAGTAGTGAAGACTTTTTTCTGGTAAGGCAATATTCAACAATCAGGTGGGAAACATTTGTGATTTTGAGCTGAAAGTTTTCCACTTCAGTTCTCTTTGCCGAGCCATGCACAAAGGTGAAGGGAAGAAAATCAATATTGTATTGAGTTTACAGGACACAGATTTGGCATTGGGGTGGGAGGACAGCTGCAGGAGTGGCTTCTGTGAGAAGCTGCTAGAAGCTTCTCCCATGGCCAATGAAGCCAATGCCAGTGGCTCCAGGACAGCCCCACCACTGGCCAAGGCCAAGCCCATCAGTGATGGTGGTAGCACCTCTGGGATGATGTATTTAAAAAGGGGAGAAAGACCTGCACAACAGCAACTGCAGCTGGAGAGAGGAGTGAGAATATGTGAGAGGAGCAGCCCTGCAGGCACCAAGGTCAGTGAAGAAGGAGGGGGAGGAGGTGCTCCAGGTGCCGGAGCAGAGATTCCCCTGCAGCCCATGGTGAAGACCATGGTGAGGCAGGCTGTCCCCCTGCAGCCCATGGAGGTTAGCAGTGGGGCAGATATCCACCTGCAGCCCATGGAGGACCCCACGCTGGAGCAGGTGGATGCCCAAAGGGGGCTGTGACCCCGTGGGAATGTCGTGCTGGAGCAGGCTCCTGGCAGGACCTGTGGCCCCATGGAGAGAGGAGCCCATGCTGGAGCGGGTTTGCCGGCAGAGCTTGTGACCCCGTGGAGACAGGAGCCCACACTGGAGCAGCCTGTTCCTGGAGGATAGCACCCCATGGAAGGGACCCACACTGGAGCAGTCTGCTCCTGAAGGACTGCACCCCATGGAAAGGACCCATGCTGGAGCAGTTAATGTAGAACTGTAGCCTGTGGGAAAGACTCGTGCTGGAGAAGTACATGGAGGACTGTCTCCTGTGGGAGGGACACCACGCTGGAGCAGGGGAAGAGTGTAAGGAGGAAGGAGCATTAGAAACACAGTGTGATGAACTGACCGCAACCCTCATTCCCTGTCGCCCTGCGCTGCTCGGGGGAGGAGGTAGAGAATTCAGGAGTAAAGTTGAGCCCAGAAAGAAGGGTGGGGTGGGGGGGAAGGTGTTTTATGATTTGGTTTTATATCTCATTACCCTACTCTGATTAGATTGGTAATAAATTCAACTAATTTCCCTGAGTTGACTCTGTTTCACTTGTGCCAGTAATTGGTGAATGATCTCTCGTTGTCCTTATCTCAACCCACGAGCCTTTTGTCATATTTTCTTTCCCCTGTCCAGCTGAGGAGGAGGGGGACTGATAGAGTGTCTTGGTGGGCAACTGGTGTTCAGCCAGGGTCAACCCACCGCAAATATCTAGATGATCTGAATGTTTGTAATAAGGAATGGAAGGCTGAAACTGGACAAAAATGTCTGTTCAGGTTCTTTCTTCAGGCCCCTTTCACTCTCCAGAGTGCTCTAAATCAGGAAAGATTTTCCTCCCTAGCTAAGAGTTTTCATCCATGAAACCTGAAGCTCAGCCTACATCTGAGGAACTTCCATGTCACAACAGTGGAATAGAAGCAGGCTTTATGTACTCTCTGAGATAATTTGTTTCCTAAAATGGGAAGTCAGTTTGTGGTAGGATGCCTTTGTTTTTATTACCGTAGGCTATCTTCTCTTTCATTACAGGTCAAGAGATTCGTGTGAGGTTGAGTGCACATCCACCACATCTGAGTTCATGTAGGATCTTGGATGTGAAGAGATACAGTAGCATCAACATGTCATCTAGAGGTAAAAACTGTTGCCAAAGACAGATGTGATTAACTCAGAAGGTGTTATGCAAGCATGGTCAATTGGTTTCTGGGCTTAAACTAGTATCTTCATGAAGTGTATCTTCATGATGGAGTATGCAGATGGACATATATATTGTCACTGTCCCTGGCATAGCTGACACTGCATCGTGCTTAATGAGATTATGTTTTATGCCAAAAGAATCACATCTGAGAACTGCCTAGCCCTTTCCATGATCAATCTACAGAGAAAGCCTAGACAAATAGCTGAGACGAGATGCCTCAGCTGCAGACATAATCCCAACTAGTCCTTAGATTAAGTGGCATGACTCTCACCTTTAGAAGGGATTAGAATCACACAGGACGTCTGTACCAGAGCAAGGAAGATATCCCAGATTTCCTAGATCTCACGTAAGCGTCCAAACAACTGGGCCATGCTTCACTTGCTAACGATAGTTCCCTCATAGGTGAGTAATTAGTGAAAATCCCCAACACACACCACTGAAAAATACACAAAAGCAAAAAAGGGGACAATGTGAAGGGCAGAACTGAACTCAGCTGCAAGAGATTGAGATGCATCCCTTTACTTCTGTCTTTCTTCCACAGAAAACACAATTAATAAGAACCAATGAGGTCTGGAGGCATTTCTGCAGACTCTGTGTGATCTGAATCTGTTTCTGCGAAGAGTTGTTATTTTTTCAGTAGATCATGATTTTGCCAAGCAAAGAGAGCACCAGAAAAAGAGAAAAGCCTCCCTGTATTGCCAAGCTGATCAAATCATACTTATGGAACCCATTTCAGGAGGGAACTTGAGCACACAATCCCTAGAACAGACTGATTTTGAATCAGACTGATGGTGACTCCACCAGTTTGAGGGGGTTTTGCTGAGAATGGGAGGTCTGCATTTGTGTCAGACCTTGGCTGGGTTTCAGGTCTGAAGAATGGCTGAAAGAGTTTTCCTGGAAACCTAGTGCCTTTCTCCTACTTCAGACTCTCTTTCTATAGCTCTAGTGATTTCTGGACTTGCTGAGTTAATTAGTGTGTGTAATTGGACATTCTGGTAGAATGCAGCAAACCCAGTGAGAAGCAGGCAATGCTTAAAAGTTTAAAGCTTACCTTTAATTCAGCCAGCCTCTTACATATTCAGCCTTGTTCCTCTCTATCAGTCAGTTGCTGAACGGAAGGATAAGGCTCTTTATTCCAACCTCATACTTACCTAGCCCCCGGGCAGCTCCAACCCCCTCCTTTTAATTGTCATTCCAAAAGCATAGAGCCCACGGTTACATGACTCACAAATTATATCTCCCAGCAGTGCATAATGCTCCTTTTCACACCTACAGAGGATGAGTCATTAAAAAATAGGGGGGGAAAAAAAAAAAGGAAATCCAACATTCCCCATCGATAGAAGCAGAAGGAAAAACATCAAAGAAGAAATTACTGATGGTCATATCAGCCCAAGTACAGCCAGATCCCTTTGAAATGGACAAAACATGGGGTTTGTCTTCAGGTGTTTTGTCTCATGAAGTACCATAGCAAGGAAACAGAGTTATTACGTTCCCACTAGAGCTCTGCCCAGCTGTTCTTTAGCTGAGAACAGCAGGAGATTCAATCTTGCAAAAAGTGGAGGGAAGGGAGACATAGCATGTGTGGAAAAGCTGAAGCACCCTCCCATGTAAAATGGGAATTGATTCCCAGTGCTTGTGAAGATTAACTGGGGATGGGAGAGACACAGCACAAGAAGTACTGGAGGTTGGGAGTGAATGCAAGGCCAAAATTTACTGCTTGGATCTGGATCTCAAGCAGAAACTGAAAGCATCTGTGGTATGTCCACTACATGTAGGCATAGGGTGCATAGGAGGAGACCCCTGGACCCATCTCCTTCTCAAAACAGGGATGACTTTAAAGGAGAACCAAGTTGTTAAAGGCCTTATCCATCCTGACATCCTGATGTAGGTCAGTCATTACACATAGGAGATAAATGGTCAACCTAACAGGCTCACAGGAGGACAGGGAAAACACATGGCCAGAATGTTTCCTTGAGGACACCATCATTTGTCATGTCACGGACAGAGGGTTATTTGTCCCCCAAGGACCAGTTGGGAAATTTTACATCAATGGTTTTGTTTGGTTTTCTTTAAATTGTGCAACTCTAGTTCATTGGAAAGGGAGAAGTTTCCAGGAGCACGCACAAGGAATAAAGAATTCCCTCCATCTAGGATGTTACCAGATGAACTCGTGCCTCTTTCGTTATTCCGCGGTGATTAATAAAATCTCAGGAGTGATGCTTCTAGTGAAGATAAATTTCAGGTAAACAGGTAAACAAACAAACATTAGAGGAAAAGTCTATGGGGAGGCAGAGGCAGAGGGATCCATCAGCATCTGCCAGCTCAGAAAAACAACTCTCCTGAACCAGAATGTGCTGAGGAAGCTGTATGGAAAGCCAAGCCTCTTAAAGTACAAAATGCCTCACCTTTCTACATCCAAAAGTTAAGAAAGATTCTCTGTCAGTCTGCAAACAGGTCTCTTTTGCCTTAAACATCTCTGGAGTGCTTTGTGGCTTTATGTCCCTCTATTGCTCTGCTTGTTCTCCACATCAGCCCTTTCCTCTGGCAAAGTTTGGGACACTGACACCTGAGCTCTTTCCAGTATAAGAAATCCAGAAAATATCCTTTTTTCCTTCTCCTTCTCCCCTTGTGAACCAGTCTGAGTATGTCTTTCCTCCCTTTGCTCCTCTAGGAAGAAGGAAATTAATATCAAACCCTTTTGAGCCCTGTTCTTTCCATAATATAAACACTAGCTCAGGGCTATAAAGATACGTGTCTTTAAAACCTTTTATTTTCTTGTTTCCCTTTTGTTTTTTTTCAGTGTTTGTAAGAATTTCATTTGGCATTGATTTTAAAATCAGAATAACCACATTGTCCAATAGGCAGGACCCTAATTTTTTATGAAGTAATTTCTCATATCAGCTAAGAAAGTCAGTGTCAAAGGTACTTAAGATTTTAAACTGACATTGGAAAAGCACATGACTGAAATACTGCGAAAGACAGAACTAGCTACTCGAAAATAGGCTGGAGAGGCGTTAACATTTTGGATAGATGTAGTCCAGTTCAACTCTTCCTACACTTCTGATCCCACAGCAAGATGATCTACAGACCTTCAGAAAAACCACTCAGCTGATGACAACAGTGTCATTCTACAGGATCTTATTCCTCCACAGGATGACTCAGTGCACAGTGCTTAACAAGCCAGGAGTTGAACTAAAGGTAACTGTTTAATGAGGTTAATACACCAGGGTGCACACATGCTGAAAGACTATGACCAAAACTCTTGCTCTGTTTCATACCACCTTTCCAAAAGAATACTACCAGGCAGACAGAAACAGAAAAGTCAGTTTCTTGCTGTATCAATACATATCTTGCCCAAGAAAAGATTACATAGGGAAGGATGAATTTGTTCTCCAAACTCTAAGTGTATGCCTATGATAATATACTAAAACATCTGCCGCTGAAGCTAACTGGCTTATCCATACTATTCAACTCTCTTTCCTCCCCAAAGCATGTTGGGATGCATGCTGCTGCTGAGATTTTCCCTGGCCCATTTTAACCCTCAGGCATCCCAGCCCCCAGAGGTGAGAGAGAAAATCTGGAGAAAGGAGGACTTCCCCTTGGTTGAGGAGGATTGGGTTATAGATCATTTAGGCAAACTGCATCCTCACAATTCCACGTGCCCTGAAGCGATGCACCTGCAAGTGCTGAGGGAGCTGGCAGGTGCTGTTGCCAAGCCACTCTCCAACATCCTTGAAAGGTCATGGAGGACAGGAGAAGTGCCCGAGGACTGCAGGGTGGCCAGCGTCACTCCACTCTTCAAAAAGGGCAAGAAGGAAGACCCGGGAGTCTACAGCCCAGTCAGCCTCACCTCCATCCTTGGAAAGGTAATGGAACAGTTCCCTCTGGAGGTCATCTCCAGGCATGTAGAGGACATGAAGGTTATCAGAAGTAGTCAATATGGACTCACCAAGCGAAGCTCATGCTTGACCAAATGCTTGACCAACCTGATAGCCTTCTGTGATGGCGTGACTGGCTGGGTCGATGAAGGGAGAGCAGTTGGTGGTGTTTATCTCGACTTCAGCAAGACTTTTGATGCTGTCTCCCATAACATTCTGATAGGAAATCTTAGGAAGCATGGGTTAGATGAGAGGACAGTGAGGTGGATAGAGAACTGGCTCAACAACAGAACTCACAGGGTCATGATCAATGGGCAGAGTCTGGATGGAGGCCTGTCACCAGCGGTGTTCCCCAGGGGCCTGTGCTGGGTCCAGTCCTCTTCAACAGATTCATCAGTGACCTGGATGAAGGGACAGAGCGTAACCTCAGCAAGTTTGCTGATGATCCCAAGCTGGGAGGAGTGGCTGATACACCAGAAGGCTGTGCTGCCATCCAGCGAGACCTGGACAGGCTGGAGAGCTGGGTCAAGGGGAACCTGATTAAATTCAACAAGAGCAAGTGCAAGATCCTGCCTCTGGACATGAACAGCCCCATGCACTGGTACAGGTTCAGGGTTGACCAGTTGGAAAGCGGTTCTGTTGAGAAGGGCCTGGGAGTGCTGGTGGACAACAAGCTGATCATGGTAGTGATAGAGCTACCAAGATGATGGGGGGACTGGAGCACCTCCCTTATGAGGAAAGGCTGAGAAACCTGTGATTTTTTAGCCTGCAGAAGAGAAAACTGAGAGAGGAATCTTATCAATGCTTACAAATATCTGAAGGGTGAGTGTCAAGAGGTTGGGGCTGGACTCTTTTCAGTGGTGCCCAACGGCAGGACAAGGGGCAACGGGCACAAGTTGCAACACAGGAAGTTCCATCTAAACATAAGAAAAAACTCCTTCCCTGTGCGGGTGCCAGAGCAGTGGCACAGGCTGCCCAGAGAGGCTGTGGAGTCCCTTCCCTGGAGACACTCACACCCCACCTAGACGCGGCCCTGTGCCCCTGCTCTGGGTGTGCCTGCTCAAGCAGGGGGCTTGGATGAGATGATCTCCAGAGGTCCCTTCCAACCCCCTCCATTCGCTGATTCTGTGAACTTCTAAAGGATGCCTAAGATTTGTTGGAAAATGCTGATATAGACCAAAATCATCAGCATTCTTACAATTTAGCTGTATGGAAAACATAACATCACTGCTTGATAATATTGTCTGGAAAGGCTTAATTTGCTAATAGAGGTAAGAATAGCTCTTGATTACTTTCTCATAGCCTTTCTCATTCTAGGCATGTGGGTGTTTTGGTGTTGCCTGGACTTTTTAACTTCCTGCTGAACTGGAATGAGCACAAGACAAACCCATGGTCTCCCCTATGATGTGAGTGGCCAAGTGATCTGCTCATGAAGACATGTTCCATGCTTTCTTAGCCCAAGCTAAGTACTTTGTATATAATAGCACAGTTTGAACAGGAAAGGTGGCAAATACCCTTTTACTCTACCTTACTGATCCCAGCAATCATATGAATGATGATGGAGTCTTGAATTTGGAGTCAAAAAAGACCCCATTCCCCTGGCAAGGGCTTCCACTGGAAAAGTGCCGTAGGATGAGTTATTTTGGCCTCTTTTTAGAGGAAACTGAATAATGAAACACTTTGGTGCCTCACTATGTCAGTGAACACCAGACTTTTCTGAGAAGAAAGGCTGGATCAGCTTCTTAAGCAACTTTTGAGGAGAAACCCAGTCAGGGTTTGGCTCTGTCATTCAACAATTCCTCTCCCAGTCTGCTTTGGGACATGCACAGAGATACAAGCTCTCACCTGCTGCACATTGCTAAGAAAAAGAAGGGAGCTGTCTATGGAGCCACCAGCTGTCAGATAGTGTTGCATTATTATCCAAATCCTTTGGTTTCAGATACATAAATTCCACTTAAATAACATCTCATTACCTGAATTCTCCACTGAGAGAGGCTGTGGGTGTGCTACCTATTCATAACCTCACCCATTTAACCTGGGCCTAACAAAGAACTGTTTGTTTTTCCTTGTTTGCATACATTCATCTTTTTCTTCCTAGCTTTGCATTGCAAGAACTGAGATTAAATAAAGGCTGCTTTATTCTGAAAGTTAGGAAATACTGAAGGTGGTATGAATGTTTCTGTCTTGGTGACAACTCCAATCTAAGAAAAACAGAGGCAGCGTGCTGTTGTGCCTTTACAAAGCACTGTGGGAGACACCAGTCCAGCACTAACCCATTATATTAAGTTCTGACCATAATACCAACCTCTGCATAGCTGCTTGTTCCTTCTTCATCTTATCTTCTCCCCAACCCACCTGATTGTTAACAGACATTAATTCATCCTGACTTTCCAGGGGAAACAGAAATATCAGTCATTAGCTAAGGGAAATCCCAAAACAAGTCATTATTACTTGCAGTGTGGTAGTACTGAATGCCCCTAGTAGGGTGAGGTCAAAACCACTCAGACATGTAGGACAGGGTTCATTTCACCTGTGTTAATGGTACATGTCTACATATCATAGTCTATCATCTCAGACTGGTCAACAGAGGAGAAGAAGCACTTTCAGGGCACGTTTCATGTGACCTTGTTTCATTATTGACTCTAGCCTGAGAAGAAGTGATGAAAGGGGTCTTGCACCTCTACATAGCATTAGCTTCCCTTTGCAAAGCGGAGATGTAAAAATACTATGCTCATATTCTGCATCTTGGAGAAAAAAAAGT